>NC_091475.1:53459230-53832980 GCF_036971445.1 Narcine bancroftii
ACAGGGCCAGGACCCTCTCGATAGAATTCCTGTAGAAGGTTGACAGGATAGTTGCCAGTAGCCTTGCCCGCCTCAGTCTTTTCAGGAAGTGCTGTAATTGTTGCAGCTCCCTGACAAGTGAGGAGATGTTTTGTGTCCAGGAAAGGTCCCTTCTCAAGTGGACTCCAGGTATTTGGTGCTCTCTCCTCCCTTCACTACCAAGCGATTAATGTGTAGTGGAGGGTGGGTCAACCCTGGTCCTCCTGACCACATTGGGCTTCACTTTGAAATAAGTACTTCTTTCTGTTTCGACCAACATTCTCACCTTCCCAATCCCCTACTCAAATAACTTTCAATGTAGGAATACAGCAATGATTGTGAAAGTAATCACATTTCTAAAGTGAAGATTCAATTGTATTAGACACCCAATGGGGAAATATGTCAGGCAATTATTAAATGTTTGCAGAAACAATGTTGGAGGCTATGAACAGAAATCTAATTTGGGTCCTGAAAAAAAATGATTTTACATTCAAACCACAGAGAAAGCAAAGAGACACGACAATGATTACTTGAGAGATTGAATGAATTTTTATGAAACATTAATAAATTTAAATGTTAATAACCAAACCTTTTTGAAAAGAGCCATTCTGAGCATAACATTTCCCTGACTTATAACTGGAAATGGAATTGCTGCTCTGGACAAATGCCAGATTTGCATTGTTCTCTCAACAAAAATTAATTTTCAGTGAACTTTAGTCCCTAACAAATTCCAAAATTAAGACATTTTGCATCATGGCTCAGAAATGCATCTCACTGAAAATGCCTCTGTATTTACAAGATTTTCTTGTTAAAATTAATAAACCAAATTATTGCTTAAATAATTATATAAATCCAATTCACAATAAATAATATTTTTATATTGAATTTCACATTAATTTTTAGAACCATTTCCAAATGTACCCAAAGAGTACATCTCATTAAAAAAAATCTCATTTATTAACTGATGAATTCACCAATTTCCAGACCAAAAATAATCCAAGGTTCTCATCCCAGTTGGCACCAAATCAGATAATATCAATTGGAGTAAATTTAGACATATCGCATGGTAACAGGCCATTTCAGCCCATAAGCCTGTGCCACCCACTTACACCCAATTAACCTACACCTCTGGTACATTTCAAACAGTGGGAGCAAACCAGAGTCCTGGGGAAAACCCACACAGAGTCAGGGAGAATGTACAAACTCCTCACAGACAGCACAGGTTTCGACCCTAGTCCCAATTGCTGGTGTTATAACAGCTTTGCGCTAACCGTGCTGCCCTAGGGATTATCTTTGATTGAGATAAATATTGCTGTTTTGATCGATACCATGTGATGAGCTACTTGGCCATCTCATGATAGAATCATGTCTTGTGATAATGTCCTGAACAAATGAATGAGTTGCTGTCATTTACATATTCAAACTTTGCTGCCTGATGGGACTTAATCGTTTGTCCTCAGTTCAGGTCACAAACAAAGGAATTGGTTTATTGACATGTGTCCCTGAAGTACAGGAAGAAGCTTTGTTTTTCATGCTCTCCAGCTCATACAATAGGTCATACAATAAAGTCAAGTAAATAAGTCAGACAACAATGTCAGGAATAGAATAACAGTCACCAAGGTAGGCAGGGTATTCTAATTCAAAAGGGGAGCACAAAGAAGTTCATATCAGTTATGTATTCTTTAATCCTTAACTGGAGTTCCATAGATCAAAACAAAGATGGGAATCAGACTTGAATATTAGTATTGATGATAAGACCCTGGTCGAACTTTTTCCACAACTGTATGACCAACACAATTAATGTAAGATATAGGTTAGTGCAATATCATTTTTTTGCTTCAGCTATATCTTTCCCCGCAAAAAAAATAAATAAATCCTAATTTTTTTCTGATATATGTTTTAGATGCGTGGAAGAAACGGGTACTTTTTCTATATTCCACCTGGTCATGTTCCAAATTGAAACCCTTTTGGGGAAACTTCAGAGCTTTATTAAATCAAATTATTAGGAAACAATTGCCTCTAAGTCCAGAATTGTTTCTTTTATGAAATATAATGGACATAAGACCTAAAATGAGGCTGTCCAAATATCAATTAGAGTTTCTTAAAATTGAATTGGCAGTGGCCTTGAAATGTATTGCAATTACCTGGAAGTCTGATTCTCTCTTGGGAAATAGCCCATTGGAATACTGAAGTGCATAGTTGTGTTCCCCTGGAGAAAATTACCTACAACCTTAAGGAATAAATACATGTTTTTGCAGGTATGGGAACCTTACTTACAAAATGTAGAGTTGAATACTTAATAAATAAGATACTTATTCTATTTATTTTTTTTTCCTCTATTTTTCTTCCTTTTATTGAAATTTAGATAAAAAAAAACAACTGGGCCTCTTCTTTGTTGAATTGGATTACAGATCTAGATCGCTCCTCTTTTTCTCTTTTCTTTTTTTTTAATCCTTTTTCTTTCTTTCTTTTGTTACCTTTTCTTTCTTTTTTACTTTTTTCTTCTTCATTAGGGGTTTTGTTTGAGGGGGGATGGGGGTCATATTTAGAACATGTATTAATGATTCACATTTAATTACTTATCTGTTATGATAAATTGGTATTGTTTGTTGATAAAATCAAAAATAAAATATTCAAAAAATAGGAAGGCAGGGCATAGAGAAAGATACAAAAACGTTAAATTTATTGACAGCATGGGAGAAGCTGCTTTTGGCCATTGAAATCTTTGCCGTCCCACACCAACCTCGTATGCTTTTGGAAGGTTGGAGGAAACTGGAGCGCCCGGAGAAAAGCCACACTAGAATGTACAAATTCCTTACGGGTAGCACCAGATTCAAACCTGGGTCACTGGTACTTTAATGGGGTTATGCTAACCACTACATTAACGATGACGCCCTAAGGTTCAATGTGTGAAAAAAATACAGTTACAAAATATAATACAAGAGCATCATATTTTTGGGATAAATGTGTGTTTCTCTGAATGGCAATCAATAGTTATTGGACTGCGCAGGGATTAGTGCTGGCCCCACAACTGTTCGCAATATACCGAAGTGATTTGGAGGAGGTGACTAGGTGTAACTAGATGAAGTTTGATGATACCTCTAAATTGGGTGGTAAAGCACATTTTCTTGTAGACAGAGACCGAACACAAAGATAGGTTAACTGAGCATGATGGTCTAACAGATGGAGTATAGGTCGGTAAATGTGAAGTCCTCAACTTTGGAAGGAAAATGAATGGTAAAAATTGTCCCTGAATTGCAAAAAGTAAGTTTGCAGGTGTAGCAGGTAATTTAGAAGGCAAATGGAACTTTTGCCTTCATGGTGAGAGGAACTGAATTTAAGAGCAGGGAGGCTCTGCTGCAACTGTACGAGATGCTTGTGAAGCTGCACCTGGGGTACTGCTTGTAGTTCTGGTCTCCTTACTTGAGAAAGGACATACTGGCTTAAGAAGTAGTGGAGAGGAAGTTCACCAGGTCGATTCCAAAAATGATGGGATTAGTATATGAGGAAAGACTGAGAAGCCTGGGAAGGTTCTTTTTGGATTTTAGAAGATGAGGAGAATCTTACAGAAACATATTAAATTATGAAAGGAATAGATAAGTTAAAAGCATACGAGACTAGAATTGGGGGACACAACCTCAAGGTTTTGGGGATGAGATTTAAGACAAGATGAAGAGTAGTGAATCTGTTGGATTCTCTGACTATCGAAAGCTACCTCATCAAATATATTTGACTTTTGAATAATAGGGAAATTAAGGGTTACAAGGTACTTGAAGCTGACTTGATAGCCAGATCAGGCATGATCTCATTGAATGGTGGAGCAGGTCATGAGCCAGTTAAATGACTCTTGCTCCTATTTCTTGAGTTAGCCAGTGTAAGATCCAATCACGAGTCTGATAATTGTAGCAAAGGTCAGGTGTGAATTTTGAGAAAACATTTAGGCTGAGTTGTTCCATGCCAGCCCAGTTCAGTATTTTATCCATCTCAGGATGATTCACATGATATTATATCATTTGTCCTTTATTCTCCACCAGAGGCAATGAATTTGCAGCATAGCAAGTATTTCTCTTTTGCTTTCTCCACATGCCTCCAAATATAGTTGGGTATAGAAAACAAATAACATCCTCAGGCTTCGATGAGCTCTTATCATCCCAACCCTAGCACCACCACCTTGCTTCTGAACACTCCCCTATCCCCCCCCCCCCCCATCCATCACCTCCTTCCTCATGGATATTTATGGTACATCCAATGATCATTTTTCTTCTGAAGGAACATTAAATTATTCACAATCCGGCCCCTGTTATTGGAAACTGACCTGGATTCCCAGAATAACTATTGACCACAAACTCAGGAAGGCCAATCTCACATTTTCTTACATTACAGTTCGTGATTTGAAAAGGAAAAATTGCTCTTCAAAATTCAAAACCTTTTGTGCTTTCTAACTTTCTTAAGCCATGAATAACTTTACTCATTATGCAGGAACTATTCAGCTGACCTGCCTTTATTGGGGACTGATTGCAGCCTAGCAACAGTGGCCAGCATTAAAGCTGCATCAGCAAGACTGGGCAGTCGAGAATAAAGCATCCTGACAGAATTCCTTCTTTTTTTAAATAATTGATATCTTATCGGTGGAAATTGAATTAATTTCTTAACATCGTTTATGGAATATGCATTTTACACAATATTTGCACCATGCATAGGGTGGTTTATAATGAACTGTTGAAATGAGCGATTCCATTTTGTGCAGCTTCACAGTGCTGCCAAGTTTCTTTTACATGGCTTGAGTTTAAATGTATCTAGGTTTCCTGCATTACAAGAAATATCAGGAATTTCTGCATTGTCTCTCAGCATTAATTTGGAACTCATTTCTGAAAGCATATTCATCCTCCATCTCCACACTTGGAAAGCTTTGCCATGACATCATTCTGGATTTATGCTACGTGGCCCTTCTTTAGCTTTCAAACCTCTGCTAAATTTATTGCAACAATTCCTGCAACAAAAAAGTCAAGGAAAACTTTCAGTGATCTTGTTGTTTTTAAGAGCTTGAGTTGAGAAACTATGCAAGCAAATTAGCATGTAAGGCTGTCACTTTTTCTGGAGGAATAATGAGAAGGCGGATTTTCCAGATGTATCCCCCCCTCCCCCCCTGTAGAGGGTAGCGCAACAAGGGCCACTCATCATGAAAATCTTTTCCATTCATTTTCCCCAGTTTTTAGAAACTTTGGGAAGTAACCACCATTGCAGATTTGTCAACGACGTGTCTACGTAGCACCTTAACAGAGAGAAATGTTCCTGGCACTTCACTGGAAAATTAACAATCAAAATGTTTCACTGAGTCACATGGGATATGATTAAAAGCTCAGTGATAAAGATAAATTGCGAGAGCAGGGTTAGCATAGTAGTTAGCTCAATGCAATCACAGCACCAGTTCCAATCCAGCATTGTCTGTAACGAGGTTGTGCATTCTCCCCATGACCTGTGTAGGTTTTCTCCACGTGCTCAAATTCCCTTCGAATTGGTAGGTTAATTGGGTGTAATTGGGCGGCACGAGTTTCAATGACTGGAATCAGCTTCTATCGTGTTGTAGTTTTTAAAAAAAATTTCAAGGTGCATCTGAAAGAAAGAAAGGAATGAAAAAAGGGGAGCTTTAGGGAAAGAACCTTTGAGCTTACACCTGAAGCATGGCTGTCACTGCTCAGCAAACCTGAAGGGAGACAGATGCAGCTTGGAAATAGGCCCTTGAGCCAACTCATCCATGCCAATCAAGCTGCCAAATCTGGCCTGGTGCCATTTGGTGTCATTGGGCCCGTATCCCTCTCTCCCTTTCCTATCCATGCACCTAGGCAAAGGTTAGAATCTTAGAGGGTCAAGGGCTGTTTATGAAGATTGGGACAGGACCACATTTGAGAACTGGACAAAAATGTTAAGATCTTGAGAAGAGCAGCTCGCACTCCACTCTGTGAAGCAGCAGCAAGTATGATTTTGATGATGCTCCTGCGGAAGTTGTTGAGGAACAAGGGGTTCATTCCAAACTGCCTTTGGCTTCCAAAAAAGTAGGATCATTGTTGTACTTTCTTGGCTACCTCGTCAGCATGCTTGTCCCAGGTCAGGTCTCTTAAAATGTTTATTCGTAAGTACTCAAAGCTGTCTACTCTTTACACTTCATTGCCATTAATGTATACAATTGCCTGGTCTCTCTCCCCTCTACTGGAATCACTGATCATTTCCTTAGTCTTGTTAATGTTGAGAGGTTGTTCACTTGGCACCATGCCAATAGACTCCTCCAGGTATTACAACTCACTGATATTTGATCCTATGCCTACCACTACGGTGTTATCAGTGAATTTGAAGATGGACTTAGAACAGTTTTTGGCTGTGAAGCCATGGGTGAAGTGGGAGCATAGCGGAGGACTGAGAACACATTCTTGCCAAGCATCAGTGTTGAGTGTGATCCTGGAATTGATGTGGTTACCCGTCTTCACTGATTCACTAAGAATGTATCATCACCTGCCACCAAACTTAGAAGGCTACACTGCAGAAAACAGGCCATTAGGCCCCTCTAGTCTGTGGCGATCATTATTTCGCTAGTCCCATTGATCTGCTCCCATTTCAATGTTATTGTCCAATTCTCATATTGCTGTGTTTTTCTGACATGCCACCACTTTTCATTTGGCCAACAAAAGAGAGAGAGAAATAAATGGACCTTTATTTTGTTTGGGAATGTGTAGCAAGAGGTATGCCACAGGGATGGGTGCTGGGGCTTCAACTTGTGATTAATAGTTTGAATACCTTGGATATGATTGCAGAATTTACTGATGGTCCTCATGCAGCTGTAGATAGGAATGTCTGTTGTTTAAAGGACATGAGGCTACAAAGAGCCATGAATGTGTTTAGAGACCAGACTAAGAAGAGGAAAATGTGGAAACATTTGTATTTGCCTTTTTGGACAAAGGTGTACAAATTTTTTTAAAATCAAGCAAGAGATTGCAGAGGTCTGCAATGCAGTCTGATCTCAATGTCCCAGTGCACAATTTGCAAATGGCCGGTGCAGCAAGTAATTAGGAACCCAAACAGGGTATTATCACTTCTTGCTCGAAAAATTGCACGCATAAGTAGCGTGGCTGTGCTGCATTTTTATGGCGCATTGGTGAGAATAGAATTGATCTCCTTATTGAAAGAAAAATGCAAGTGTGTTAGGCACAGTACAGAAACTAATTGCTGGAAAGGACACATTGCCTCATGGAAAAAAAAAGGTTGTACAAGCAAGGTTTGATTCTGCTGAAGTTTTGAAGAGTAAGGGCAGACTTCATTGAACTCAGATCTAAGTTCAGGGGGTTGTAGGTCAATTGGGTGTAAACAAGCCTCATGGTCCAAAAGGACCTGTTACCGTGCTGTATGTCTAAATATAGAGATCTTGGGGGACCTTGATAGGGATAATGTGGAGAAAGATATTCCCTTGTGAACTCAGCATCATAGTTAAAAAATAAGGGTTCGCCCGTTTAAGCAGAGATGAGGTGGAATTTGAAGATGATGAATCTTTGGAATTCTCGTCATCAAAGGGTGGTAAAGATAAGAATTTTGGAATGTTTAAAAGCATAGGCTGAGGATGAAAGCTCATAACAGAGAGACAGAAATACAGTGTTCAAGTCCCAGTCAGATCAGCAGAACAGATTTTAATTTTTTAGTTTTAATTTAGACATACAGCATGGTGCCACCCAATTTGCACCCCATTAACTTACATCCCCTGTACATTTTTGAAGGGTAGGAGGAAACCAGAGCCCGTAGAGAAAACCCACACAGACACGGGGAGAACATACAAACTCCTTACAGGCAGTGCGAGATTTGAATGCTGGTCCAGTCCCGATCGCTGTCGCTGTAAAGGCGTTGCGCTAACCACTACACCCACCGTGCCACCCTTGAGGGATGGTGCCGCCCCTGAAGGAACAAGTGTCCTCATCTAGCTCTTACCATGAATGTCCACACGCGAAGAACAACATTATGCTGTTGTTTGGAATAAAAGAATGAGAGAACTTCATTTTAACTCTTGAGTTACACAGATGTTCGGTACCCAGCTGTTTAGCAAAACTGCTCACTTTTTGATGAAAACTCTACACAATGCAGAGATTTCAGACACACCTTATTCCATTCCTGAAACGAGCCTGAAAGAAATAGTAGCAGCAAAGCCCATCCACGTCTTTACAAGTTGTATGCGTGTGTTGTGCTCATTGGGAAAGCATAATTATTGAGTTTGGCTTTTAAAATGCACATTAACTTCAGCAGAATCATCCACTAAATTTGAAATTATGTGAATCCCTCTGAGGATTTGACAGTTTTCACATAAAATATACAACATGCATTTTGAATTGTAAAAATGTCATTAGTCTTATCAAATTGGTACTCCTGCACAAAGGTTTCAGCATCCATTTTATCCATGAGTTATCGTTTTCATCTTCTTTTGAGCCAGTTACTTGAGGATGACTCGTTTCAACTCTGATTTTGTGTACAGTGATGTAGTTAATGAGGCCAATGAAGGAATTGCAGGCTCTTCCATAGATGGGGTCGTGGGGGCAGGTGGGTGTGCTCCTCCCACTGTGCTGTGTGTTCAAGGTTTTCAATATGTTTTCAATATTCCTTCTCCACTTTGAGCACTCATGGTCCAGAAGTTCCCAGGTGTCATTGAGGATGTTGTAGTTCTGCCAGGAAGCTTTGAGTGCATCCTTGAATACTTACCTTTTTGATAATCTTTTGCCGCAAGATAGCTTAGAAGTTTTTGGTCAGACATGTAAAGGATGTGGCATCTTGAACATAACTAGTTCCCCAGTAATCACGACGTTGGCCTGGGAGTACTTCTATGTTGGTGATGAAGTCACTCCAATGAATGTTGAGGATGGAGCGGAGACAACGCTGGTGGAAGCGTTCTAGGAGCCATAGGTGATGCCGGTAGAGGATCCATGATTCGGAGCCGAACAGGAGTATGGGTATGACAACGGCTCTGTATACGCTAATCTTTGTGAGGTTTTTCAGTTGGTTGTTTTTCCAGACTCTTTTGTGTAGTCTTCCAAAGGCGATATTTGCCTTGGCGAGTCTGTTGTCTATCTCGTTGTCGATCCTTGCATCCGATGAAATGGTGCAGCCGAGATAGGTAAACTAGTTGACCGTTTTGAGTTTTGTGTGCCCGATGGAGATGTGATAGTGTGCTGGGTAGGTCACGTCTCCAGAATGGAGGACCATCGCCTTCCCAAGATCGTGTTATATGGCGAGCTCTCCACTGGCCACCGAGACAGAGGTGCACCAAAGAAGAGGTACAAGGACTGCCTAAAGAAATCTCTTGGTGCCTGCCACATTGACCACCGCCAGTGGGCTGATATCGCGTCAAACCGTGCATCTTGGCGCCTCACAGTTCGGCGGGCAGCAACCTCCTTTGAAGAAGACTGCAGAGCCCACCTCACTGATAAAAGACAAAGGAGGAAAAACCCAACACCCAACCCCAACCAACCACTTTTCCCTTGCAACCGCTGCAACCGTGTCTGCCTATCCCGCATCGGACTTGTCAGCCACAAATGAGCCTGCAGCTGACGTGGACATTACCCCTCCATTAATCTTCGTCCACGAAGCCAAGCCAAAGAAGAAGGCCTGGGAGAGGACACTGATAATTGCTTCACAAGTCACTTCAGTAGGTTTGGAGGATATTCTGAAGATATCATCAATTAATTTCAGTGCCTTGAGTTGCTTAATGTCAGTTGTCCTGGTCTCAGAAGTGTATAAAAGGCAATGATTTTCAGACAGAGTTTTATGATCCCTTAATTTTCTGTCACAATGGTCACTCGCACTGAAGACATTGCATAATGTTTATTCCCTGGCATATTAAAGCATGTGGACTTCACAGAACTGCTTTTAAAGAACAATATTTCAAATAATGTTACAGTTGGCAGTGATGTTACAGTATCCAATTAATGATGGAACTCACACCTCAAATCATAGGTTATAGGTTCAAACCTCACTCCAGACAATCAAATGGTAGAGGGATGGGTTCCTCACCTGAAATATCATTTTGAAGTCTGTTTTGCTGTTTCATTTAAAAATAAAAGATCACTATTCAAAGAACAGAATGAAAGTCATCTTGATTTTCTGGCCACCATTAACGCAGATTTCATCTTATTGTTCTTTTTTTAAATTTTTTTATTTTTTACACTATGAACCGTACTAACCAAAATACACACAAATATTTCCCTCTTGAATATACACAGTGTCATTTTCTCACCTTTTTTCCCCCTCCCTTCCCTCCCTTCTTCACCCCCCCTCCCCATCCACTCAATGTTCAACCTATATGATACATTAAACCCATTAAACAGTGTCATCACACAATGAAAATAAACAAGAAATTTGTGTCTTCTACTTTTACATGGAACACAACAGAGAAGTCCTACCGCGGACCTCCACCACCTAAAATGACAGAAGGAGAAGAAGACAAAATGAACTGACCCAGTATGTAAAAGTAGAAAACACAAATTTATTGTTTATCTTATTGTTCTTGATGGTGTTCATGAGAATCTTTGGCTTGGCTTCGCGGACGAAGATTTATGGAGGGGGTAAAAGTCCACGTCAGCTGCAGGCTCGTTTGTGGCTGACAAGTCCGATGCGGGACAGGCAGACACGGTTGCAGCGGCTGCAGGGGAAAAATGGTTGGTTGGGGTTGGGTGTTGGGTTTTTCCTTCTTTGCCTTTTGTCAGCGAGGTAGGCTCTGAGGTCTTCTTCAAAGGAGGTTGCTGCCCGCCAAACTGTGAGGCGCCAAGATGCACGGTTTGAGGCGATATCAGCCCACTGGCGGTGGTCAATGTGGCAGGCACCAAGAGATTTCTTTAGGCAGTCCTTGTACCTTTTCTTTGGTGCACCTCTGTCACGGTGGCCTGTGGAGAGCTCGCCATATAACACGATCTTGGGAAGGCGACGGTCCTCCATTCTGGAGACGTGACCCACCCAGCGCAGCTGGATCTTCAGCAGCGTGGACTCGATGCAGTCGACCTCTGCCATCTCGAGTACTTCGATGTTAGGGATGAAAGCGCTCCAATGGATGTTGAGGATGGAGCGGAGACAACGCTGGTGGAAGCGTTCTAGGAGCCGTAGGATATATTGTGTTTAACTGGCTTGGAATTCACTTACAGTGCAACTGTGATGACATATCAATCAATACCTGTGTCAGTTACCTACATTTTAGGTTTCCTCAGTTTAGGAAAATTCTATATCTTCTTCACCTACTCCTATACCCACTATTTCTCTCTCTCTCTCCAACTCTTCTTCACCATCGCTCTCTCCATTTATTCATGACACCTTCCCCCACTCCTGTTAAGTGACTTGAGAGGTTCAACTTTATGAAAAGCATGATATAACTGCAAGCTGATGATGATATCCACACAGCACTTCTGTATAATAGCCTTCAGTAAAAGCAAGCACATAAACCTCAGTGTAGTATCAGTGGAAATTATGATCCAATATTGTTGTCGTGAAAGAATGATGTGAATTCTGGAAAAGGAATAGACTTTTATGTTTCTTTAAAGCTTACATGAGATCATGAAAATTCATTTCAATACACTCTGTCATGAGTGTTCCAGGAATTAAAGAATTCTCAGTGTCAAACAAGAGAAAAGACTTCAATTCTCAAGGATAGCGTAAGAGTGGTTTCTTTTTCCCACTGTTGTACGATTTCTTTAATTATTTTACAAAATGCGTTGCATTGAAATGGAAAGGTGATTTTTTTTCAGGGATGAGGAATTTTACACACAGAAATGCTAGAGGAACTTGGCCAGGCTCGCAGTGTCCTCAGGAGGTAAAGATATATTACTGATGTTTTGAGCCTGAGCCCTTCTGCAAGGAATAAGCAAGGAACAGGAAGGCATTAGAATAAAGACAAGGCTGGCTGGGGGAGGAGTCCAGGCCAACAAAAGGTGTTAATTGGATATGATAAGAGGAGAAATGAAAATTAATTTTTGCTCTATGTAAGGAGTCAAAGGGAAAAGTGAGGAGAGACAGAGCTGGGGGAAAAGCAATGGGGAAGAATAAGAGGGAAGGGAGGGGGTTTAACAGAAGCCGGATAAGTTGATGTTAATGCCGTCTGGTTTGAAGGGCACCGAGACGGAAGATGAGGGGTTGTTCCTCCAATTTGCGGATGGTCTCAATGTCAAGCCCTACCAGACTGAGACCACCCACATATTGGAGGAATAACACCTCATCTTCCATATGGGCACCCTTCATCCAGATGGCATTAACATCAACTTCTACTGCTACCATTAAACCCTTCTTCTTCCCCTGTTGCCTTTCCCGTAGCTTTCATTCTCTCCCTCTCTCTTCCCTTTTCCGTCTATCTCCTTTCACAGAACAAAATCAATTCTCACCTCTCTTGTATCCAATTAATGCCCTTTGTTGGCCTGGACTCCTCCCCCAGACAGCCTTATCTTTATTCTGACATCTTCCTGTTCTTTGCTTACTCCTTGATGAAGGGCTCAGGCTCGCAACTTTGATAATATATCTACTGCATAAGGAAGCTATGAGACCAGCCGAGTTTCTCCAGCGTTTCTGTGTGCTTTTTCAACAATCACAATACCTTCAGACTTTTGTGTTTCACAGGAGTTTGACACTTTAGGGTCAATCTTAAAACAGAGCAGGGTGCATGAGGTCAATTAAACTCTTTCAGTATTGTTTTTATTATATATGTTCCTATCTGAGGTGGACTGCTTGAGAGGATGATGGAAGCAGATTCAACAAAAATGTTACAATGGCAATTACATAAATGTGAGAAGTGAAATATTTGTAGGTCATTGGGGAAAGATTAGTGAACTGAAAGGACAGGTTAACATTTTGCTTGTGAATACTTTATTGCAAGTGGTAAATAAAAGATGATAAAACTTCATCACTGGCTCCCTGATGACATTCACAATTGAAACTGATTTTATCAAACGAGTCTCCTGTTTTGCAAAACTCGAGGCTTGTAACATCAGTGAATGAATTCACGTTAAAAAAAAGCAGCCATCAAATGTTGACAATCCAAGATAAGAACATAGAAGTTGGAACCATTCAACGATGAGAAGAGAATTGCTGGGAATGTTTTCAGACCAGATAAGATTAAGGAGAGATTCAGTGTTATTAGGGTGTTTGTCATTAAGAAGGACTAGATTCTTTGGTATAGTATTGGCAACTTTAGACACAGCTCAGGTAATTTGCAAATAAAAGCAGAAAAGATACCAGAAAACTTTATGTTTGGCTGAATTTCACAATCTCAAATGTATTGCCTGGAGGGATGCTGTTCAACAACTTTCCTACAAGCACTGAATAAACGTATTGAGGGGAATGTTTTGTATGCTAGTAATGTAGGAGTGGAGGAATGGGTTAAAAGGAATAGAAAGGAATGGTCTTCACAGGAATTTAAATCTGCCAGCTTTGGAAGGGGCAGTCACTGTGAGTCCCCAACAAGGTGAATTGGGAGTAACCAACATGCAGAAGAGTCTACATCTGCACAACAGAAAGCACTCAAAGGAGAAATAACAAATCTAGAATTTCCTATCAAGGTCAAACCCAAGAGTAACATATTTTGGGAACGCGGGATATTGAGGGTTACATTAAGAGAAAAAAGTAAACATAAGAGGTGTATGACAATCTAATGATGGAGGAGGCGTGTCGTTAATATAATCAGTGTACAGTTGCACTTTAAAAGGAAATGAAGAAAGCTAAGAGGGGCCATGAGAAATGGGTGGCAGACCGGGAAAGGCAAGGGCATTGTGTAAGTATGTTAAAGGAAAAAGCTGAGCTCATTCAGGACTGAAATAATCCCCCCTCCCAACATTCCAGGTAGGCAATTTTCAGATAACAGAAATGGCATCAAAATGCCGAAAATGTCCTGGAATGAAAGGGCTGTCTGAAAATGTCTGTTGAATGAAGAAGGAGGAAAATGATGCTCCAACCTTATGAAACTGGTCAGACTCAGTTGAAGTGCTCCGCACAGTCCTGATCACCAGGAATATGATCGCACCAGAGAGGGTGTAGAGGAGCATCAGCAATTTGATGGCTGGGATGGAGCAGTTTAGTTATGAGGAAAGACTGGAGAAGCTGGGTGAGTGGAGGAGGTTAAGAGGGGAGGGGCATGATTGAGGTACATAAAATGCTAATAGGTCAGATGTACTGCAGTTTAAGACCACATCAGAGGTAAATAAAACCAGAGGACATAGGTTTAAGGGAAGGAGAAAGAGATTCAGAGGGGAGATCTTCTTCACTCTGAAAGTGGTGAGTATCTGGAGTTCACTGCCCGAGAGAATGGTTGAAGCTGGGTCATTGACAGCATTTAGAAAGTGTTCAGGTGAGCACTTGAATCACTTTAATGCAGAGGGCAATGGGATTAATATGAGAGAGTGAAGGGTGTCCACTAGTTGGCATGAACAAGTCAGGCTGTATCCAAGCTATAGGATTTTACGACACAACAGTTATGGGATAAGTGTGTGTAACCTCACATAATGACTACTTTTAGATTGCAGGCTTGAGGACTCATTTCACCCTCCTGCATGCCTCAGGTTCTTTCAAGAAGCTGATACTGCAGTAATAGAAAGGATAGGCTCTTGATTAACTTGTGAAATTTGATCACATTTGTTCAATTAAAAATAAGAATACCAGGCAAGATCATTAAGGTCGCAAACAACTTTGGCAAATTGGAGAAAAATTATAAGTGGCACGGAATGCAGAGAGATCCACAATGAAGGAAAATGAAAATAAAAACGGAAGGTAGAAGGCATCCACAGCAAGTCCTCCTTGAATTAAGACCACATTCAAGGATAGAAGGACCCATAAGAGATGTATATTTTGATCAAGGATTGCAGGCGCAAACATATAATAATAAAGACTAAAATTAGAGGCATTGTGGACAGTGAGGATGGCTTTCAAAGCTTGCAGAGGGATCTGGACCAACTGGAAAAATAGGCCAGAAAATGGTGTCACAGGGAGACAGGGTTGTAAAGAAAGCTTTTGGTACCTTGGCCATCGTAAATCCAAGTATTGAGTACGGGATTTTGGATGTTATGGTGAGGTTGTATAAGAAATTGTTGAGGCCAAATTTAGAGTATTGGGTGCACTTCTGGTCACCCAACTACAGAAAGGATTTCAGTAAGATTGAAAGAGTGCAGAGAAGATTTACTAGGATGTTTCCGGGTCTTCAGGAGTTGAGTTGTAGGGAAAAATTAAACAGGTTAAGACTTTATTCCTTGGAGCATAGAAGAATGAGGGGAGATTTATAGAGGTTTGCAAAATTATGAGGACTATAGACAGAGTAAATGCGAGTAGGCTCTTTCCACTTAGATTAGGAGAGATAAATAGCTTTAGGGTGAAAGGGGAAAGGTTTAGGGGGAACTTCTTCACTCAGAGTGTGGTGGGAATGTGGAACAAGCTGCCATCTGGCGTAAATGTGGGCTCACTTTTAAGTTTTAAGAATAAATTGGACAGATACATGGATGGGAGAGGTCTGGAAGGTTATGGAATGAGTGCAGGTCAGTGGGATGAGCAGAATGATGTTTTGGCACAGACTAGAAGGGCAGAATGGCCTGTTTTCTGTGCTGTTAATCAAAATGAAAAAGTAGATTTGTAATGAACTCGTACCAAAAAGTCAGTCACATTAAAACAATAATTTGGGAATCATACACTCATAAATTAAGACATACCTGGACTTAAGGAATATTTATTGATAACAACTGTGTTAGACCTTGAGTTAAGAAAGCTACAAAGTAGTTTGTGATTTTCAGCGTGTCTTTATGCAGCAAATCAAGTCAATTTGCTCAGTAAATATTCCATGTCAAGGTTGGAGAGAATAGAAAAGTCAGCTATTTCTCTAGAAAAACAGAGTGAATGGAGAATACATAAATTAGTTAAACTGTCACTTGCATTAATGTAAAAGAGGGTGTAAAAATTGATTGACAGCTGAATTAATCAATCAGTTTCACTCTGGCTGGTTATTCCCGTATGCAGCCCAGTAATTATGTTAAGTTAACTGTTAATTATTTTTACATGATAGAGGAATTAGGGGATATGGGGAGAAGGCAGGTAGGTGGAGTTAGGTCATAAATTAGATCAGCCATGATCGTATTGAATGGCGGAGCAGGCTCGATGGGCCATTTTTGGCCTTCTCCTGTTCCTACTTCCTATGTTCTTATGTTCCTATTTAATTCTGGGTGGTTACATTTTAGATTATTTAATTCATTAATGCAGCAAGTTTTTGAATCTTGACGTGATTAAGGAAATAATTCTGTTTCTTTGAAGCTTTTGTGCTCATTTCAGGAGATGAATGTCAATGGTAGGGTCAGCATTAGTTGTCTGCCCCTAGTTCTCTTTGAAAAGCTGATGAACTCAAGCAATCTTCTCAGTGAAAGCAATCTTACTGATTGTCAGAAAGAGAGTCATGGGATTTAGATCAAGGGACAGTGGAGAAATAGTGATTCACTTTCAACTTGAAACTGTATGTGACTTGAAAGGAACCCAAGATATAATGTTACCATGTGCTTGTTGCTCTAGCCCTTTTGGTGGCAGAGATTGTCTGTGAGGTGCTGTCGGAATAGCCTCAGTGAGTGACTGCAATACATTTTGTTGATGCAATCCCAGTTTCAATCATGGGGAGAATGTTGTTCAAGTGGTGGAGGAAATAAATATTCTTTCTGGTGGATGGGGTGCCATCAAACAGCTGCTTGGTCCTGGATGGTGTTGAGCAAAATCTCCACTTCAGACTGGAGGATGAAAGGAAGATCTTTGATGGAGTAGCTGAAGACACTCTGGCAACAACAACTGAAGGCTAGGGCAGATGACCTCCAAAAGCTTGCTTTGTTCAAGGTGTCTCTTGGCCTGGTTTATCATTAATTTCAGAATTTGATTGCCTTGGTGCCACAGGCGGTCTCACCCACCTCAAATTCTTCTTTTTTCCATGCAAAATTGCAATGAGGTGTGGAGATGGGTGGTTTAGGAAAAACCCAAGCAGAACTGCTGCACTGTCTATCGATGGCTCATTTGATAACAACTTCCATTATGTGGTTGACAATTGAGATTATAATTAGTTGCATTGGATAACTGCTGTGATTTGTGGGTAGTGAATCCCCAATAACCTGGGGATTCAACATTAATGGTGCTGGATGAACAGAAATTCCAGATGATCATTATTCCTCGAAATATCCTAGTATGATTTTAAATGCATTTTTTTAAGAGAATCGTAAATGCTGATATAAATTTCCCATTGAAAGCAGCTTAAAGGGAGTTCAGGAAGCAGGACCCTTGCAATTTTTTAAAAAAGCATGGGAAACGGGGCTAAGATGAGTTGGATGTGAACATGGAAACCAGGGCCCTGGTAAGTGGCAAATGTTACGTGGTGAGCCGTTGGGATTTCCATTTTGCCAGATAGCTGCTGATTGAAGTCTTATTGCGCACAGCAGAACAGTTTTAGATGCTAATAGAGTAGTGGAACAGCTTTATTTAATTTTTTTTATTTTTCACACTGTGAACCATATTATCCAAAATACACACAAACATTTCCCTCTTGAATATATAGTGTAATTTTCTTCCCTTTTTCCCCCTCCCTTCCCACCCTCCTCCCTACGCACTAAATGTTCACATATACAATACAATAAACCCATTAAAAAATGTCATCACACAATGAAAATAAACAAGAAAATTGTGTCATCTACTTTTACACACTGGGTCAGTTCATTTCATCTTTTCATTCTATCATTTTAGGTGAGTAGTGGAACAGCTTGGCCAGGATTTCAACTCATTCAGTTCCATAGGTCCCCCTCACAACAAGCAGAATTTTGCCTGGTCCCACAGTCATTGATTGTCTTATGCTCTCAGTCAGTTTTCCATATCAACATGAATCAATTAGATCATTTGAAGACTTGCTTCCCTGATGGAAGGCAATCACAAAGGATCATGTATATATCTGGCAGAAATGGGTGCAAGTATTTCAGCCATGTCTTTAACGCTGGAAAGCTGGGTGTTGCTATCAATCTTCATCAGTGGTGAGGTTATTGGCAGATTCTGCTCCCATCACGTGGAGACTCCAGATCTCCAATGTGGCCAGCTGAAAGGCTTCGTGGTCTCTGCACTTACTGTTGATGTCTCCCAGGCACAGCGCTTCCTGCCCGTTTACAGCAGGAAGTCACATTTCCATGTGCCTGTTCTTTCTATTCTTCAGAGTGGGTAGATTTGTCTTATCAGTGAAACATCTTGTACCCACAAAGTGTGTTGGAAGAGTTGCAGATACAAGATATGTCAGATAGGACTGTGTGCGAGACAATTCTTCCAATTTAGACTCTAAATAAAATATTGCAAGTTCACCTAGTCTGGGAACAGCACTAATATGTCCTGATCTGACTCCTTGGTCAAATACTATGTGGCTTTATTCTTATTTTAAAATATTAGATTTGATTCAATTGAGTGGTTTTCTGTGCCATGTCAAGGGGCAGATTACAGTCAACAACTGAGAAACAAAGAAGAAGAATAGAGAAAATGAGCTAACAATTTATGGTAATTGCTTTTCATGAAGTACAGTTTGGAAGCCAGCTTGTATACTTGTTCAAAGGCTGATTTCCTTTTCAATATTATTCCACCCTCAAAGATTGGACATGAAAAACAGGGGTGAAAATTAGCAAACAGATGGAGGGGTTTTTTTGGAGCCAGCAACCTGAAGTCTTGTTGTACAAAGCTAATGTGAAATCATATGGCACTGAATGTATTGGATTGTGGGTGTCTCTGATACAATTTTCAGAATGGCAGAGATTTCTTTTCCATCACTTGCCAGCAGACACATTTTGGATATGTTTCCAAAGCTTTCGAAGTATTTCTGTTGAGCACTTGGTGCTCAGAGTATCCATCTGTAGTCTCTGATAAAAGCCGAGGTGATTGGGAGCAATTTCCAACAGAAAATATCCCCAGGTTTGGAGTGAATAAACATTATAGATTAAAATATTTGGATGGAACGCATTCTATCTGGTGGTCAGTGACTTGTGGTGTTCTCCAGGGATCTGTTCTAGGTCTCTTCCTCTTAGTCATTTTTATAAATGACTTGGATGAAAAAGTGGAGGATGAGTCAGATGATGCAAGCTTTTGAGGTGTTGGGGAGAATGTAGAAGGTTGAAGTAGATTACAACAGGATAGGGACAGGATGCAGAGTTGGGCGGAGAAGTGTCACATGGAGTTCAATCCAGATGTGTGATATGATGCACTTTGGAAGGTCAAATTTGAAGGTGGAGTATGTGATTAATGACAGGATTCTTAACAGTGTGGAGGAACAAAGTGATCTTGGTGTCCAGGTCTATAGATCTCTCAAGGTTGCACACAAGTGGGTCAGCTTGTTAAGAAAGGGTATGGTGTGTTGGCATTTATTAGTCGGGGAATTGAGTTCAAGAACCAGAGGTAATGCTGCAGCTCTGGTTAGACCATGCTTGGAGAATTACATTCAATTCTGGTCACATTATGGAAGGTTGGAAAGGGAGACATCAGAGGTAAGTTTTTTACTCGGAGATTGGCGGATTCCTGGAATGACTGGGGTGGCAATGGAAACTGGAACAGGGTCTTTCAAAAGACTCTTAGATGGGAACATGGATGAGCAAAAATAGAGGGTTATGGGTTTGATGTTGAGAAAAATTAGATTCCACAACAATGCTGGAGAAACTCAGCAAGTCACGAGGTGTTCTTTATGTATGCATCATTACAGTCCTGAGCCCTTAATCAAGGTATGAGCAAAAGTAGGCAGGTGCCTGACTAAAATGGTGGGAGGAGGGCCAGGGGGAGGAGCACAGCGTCACAGGGAAAGGTCATTGGTGGATATGGGTGAGAGAACATGAGTAAAAAGCTGAGAAGTGATAAGGGAAAGGGTTAACCCTCTGAACGGAGTGAGAAAGGGATGGAGAGCTGGAGGAAAGGAGACAGAGAGATGAGGAAGACAGGGGAGTGGCCTAACAGAAATTGGAGAAGTTGATATTAATGCCATTCAGTTGGAGAAGACCCTGACAGAATATTAGGTGTTGCTGCTCCAATTTATGCGTGACCTTGATTTGGCAGTACATGAGGCCATGGATAGACATGCCGTCATGGAAGTGGGGCGCTGAATTGAAATAGTTGGCCACTGGAATATCCTCACCATTGCAGCAGAGAGAGAGGTGCTCAGCGAGATGATCTCCCAATCTATGTCCAGTCTCGCCAATGGTGTTGCTTGGAAGGACTGTTTGGGGCACTAAATGGTGGTGAGGAAGGAAGTGCAGGTGCAATGTGACAATTAGTGTGAAGGGATGAGTGGATGAGGAAGTCACGGAGGTAAGCTACAATCAGAGTGTCTCCAGATTTTCTTGTTTAATATGTTGTGGAGTAGGTCATCACAACATTGTGGGCCAAAGAACCTGTGTTGTGCTGTGGTAAAACATGAAAGTCTGCAGACACCATGCTTCAAGTAAAAGCACAATTCTGGAGAAACTCAGCAGGTCAAACAGTGAACTTTATAGAGCAAAGATAATGATGCATAACCAATGTTTCTATACCTTAATGAAGGGATCAAGCCCAAAATGATGGATATTTATCTTTATCTTTGCTCTATAAAGTTCACTGATGAGTTTCTCCAGCATTTTTTTCACTATATTGTGCTGCAATGTTCTGCATCCTATTTTCAACACTTAACCTACAGAGGTATGTGGGTTCCCCTCCCCCTCATCACTGCTGTCCCCTCCCTCCTTTTTACACTGATCATCTCCTGCTTCCCCCCCCCCCCCCCAACTTCTTTGTTTGGACGCCTACTGGCATTTTCTCATACTTTGTTGAAGGGCTCTATCCTGAAACATCAGTAACGTATCTTTACCGTTGCTACATAAAGGATGCTGCTTGACCTGCTGAGTTTCTCCAGCATTTTGTGTTTTTACAAGTTTGTGGAAAGTGCTTTTTGATACTAATGGGACCAAATTATTGATTTTGAACTGGCAGGTGACTTGTCATGGAATAACATCCCATTATAAATGCTTCTTATTTCAATACTTGCTGGGTGTCATGGAATTTTCTAACAATTTTTCATTTTACCACCTCCCATTGATTTCCATTTGGTTACAAACAATAATGATTCAAAATCACCTCATTGATTTTGGGAGATTTGCTCAAATGTAAGGCACTTTTGAAGTGCAAACTCATTTTTCTTTCACAGCACTATCAGGAAGCCTCATTAAGTGAGTCTGGCAATTTTTAACATACATTGAGGATGGAGCTAGATAAAGAATTCAGTGACTGAATGGAGACATCAACTGTGGTGAGGCAGTGAGTGATAAACATATCAGCGATGTTAATTGTCATATTCTGACCTGCAGAAACATTCTCCAAACTAGTGACGAGTAAGAAATCATCTTGTCTCTGGTCACATCGTCGTGAACATGATTAAAAAATAGAGCAGATGTTGAGTCAAGATGTGATCACTCTTGGTTCTGATGATTTGCATGGTCTTTGTTCAAGGAATGTAGCGTTTCGAAGGATGCCTTGACCCTTGGATTTTTACCCTACAAGAGAAAGTAAATGATCTCTCCTGGTACTGAGTTGAATGGGTGTATTTATTCCTCATTTGCAATCCATGCACTTGCAATAAGTTCTACTACACCCCTCCCCCCCAAAAAAAATAAATTCATATTATATACTTCTGTGGCTTATTGGTTTAAAAGAGAGGGACTCTTCCAACCCCAAATCTCTGATCAAACTCCATTTGAAATTAAATCATTTCAGCTGCAGAGTGATCATTGATGTGTTCCCATCAGACACCCTATGTGCCAATCAAGATATTAAGCTGATAAACCTTAAACAAGAGAATCTGTAGATCCAGGGGTCATGAACTCTCACTGTGCCCTCTCGTTTATCTCTGCTGCTTGCACTTGACCACAGCATGTCAGAATTTTCTTCTTGAACTCTATTCAGCTGCTTCACTGTGAAGTCTCTTCAAGAGATGCCAACCCTGACAAAATTCTTCTCCTCTCTTTGATGGGAGTTTTGTGAGAGTCCCTGCTATTGAAGGGCTCAGGGCCGTGACATTGGTTACACTGTACTTCCCATAGATGTTTCTCCAGGACGTTTGTGTATTGTAAGCTGAAAACATTTTTTTTGTTATTCCAAATAAATTACAAGGGGCTCAGTCCTGTCTTGGCCACCAGCTTCCATTCCTGAAAAAAAACAAAGTCTGCAGACACTATGGTTGAAGTCGAAGCCAATGCTGGAGAAACTCAGCAGGTTTCCAATGGTTCAGATTTGAGCCCTTCATCAGTGTATGAAAAAATGTTAGCAGCCCTCCAACAATAAAGGTAAAGGTAGGAGGGGTAGGGGGAGGAGCACTGTCCTAAAGAAAGGCGATAATAGATGGAGAAGGGAGGGAGGGCACAGCAGCAAGCAGGGAGAGGAGCAGAGCCAGATTCAGACTTGGTTTGCTCCAATTATATTTGGAGGACCCTTATTAAAAAATTACACCAGAAGGTCTCACAACCTTGAAAACATATTTGCCTTTCAATTATTTAATAACAAAGCATTTAAACTGAAAAATACAATTATTTTCATATGAATGCATTTACTGATTACATATTTATTATTTGATTGTCTTGATCTCTGCCTGGAAACGATATTTAATGTAATTTTAAAAATAATTTTAACATACATTTATGTATGTGTGTATATATATATATATACACACACACACACATTGCTGACAAAATAATTAATCAGAATTACTTTTATCAATATAAGTAATAATGAACTTGTTTGTAAAACAGAAAAATTATATCAGCTACAACTTAAAACATTTTCTTTCCCAAAATCACGAATTGTGTCCTCAAATGATGTTCCTCACAGTTTATTGCTTTCTCTGCACATGATGCTAAGTTCAGGCTGTTTATCTTGAGATATGGTTCCTCTCAGTTCATTTTTGATTCTCTTTCGCTGTGAAGATGACCTTTCTGAACGATTTGTGGCCATCATGGTTGTAATATCGTTTCCACATGAGGGAAAACAAAATGAATCTGGCCTTGGAAGATGATTTGGTACAGATCTTTGTGGGATATTTGTACTTTTGCTGGATAATTCTGCTTGACGTAAGCATGGAAGTGTCTCAGTTCACCTGTAAGGTTAATATCAACATTACTTGTCTCCTCTTTCATCAAAGTTTCTACTGCTCCATGTAGCTGTGCCTCTGAAGCTTCTAAATCTTTCTTTTTTAAAATATTTTTATTGAAGTCTGCAATAATGCAAAAATCAAACAATGCATTTCTATATTGAGATACAGATTACAAAAAAAAGAGAAAAAATATCTTGTTAATTCAAAACCCTAACTCTATATAGGTTGAAAAAAAAATTAACATAAAGTAGCACAACCTGGAAACAGAAAGAAAACATCAAAGATTTTAACAACCCGAAAACTGTAGTGGTAGTGGTCCGTAAAAGGGCCCTATGTCTTTAGGAAATTTGCATTTGAATCTTTAATGGCATTGTAGACGCAAGGAGGGGCAGTGAACAAAACACACCAACAGTCATGAGAGAGCTTAATCAACTGACTTTAATAGAACTCTCGTGCGTACTTAAATCCCTCAAAATCTGATGACGCTTGCAACTCCCAAGACTTTTATGATGTCAGCCCCAAGGGCTGGAGCCACGCCTGTTACATCAGGGCTCTGTGACCTGGTTCACTTAGAGTGGCTTAGTCTGCCACAGCATATCTAATTTTTTTCTCAACTTAAACAAGACATAATATCACTTAACCATTGCGTGCGTGTGTGAGTGTAGGTGGAACATTATTTTTCTATTTAATCAAAATTGCACGTCTGGCCATCACTGAAGTAAAAGATAAAATTTAATTTTGATTTAAGGTCAATAAAGCTTCAAAATCAACTAAAAATGACAATTGTTTGCAGCATAATTGTAAACTGTTGCTCTGCTACTCAAGTTTGCTTCCAAGACATCTATTATAGGAATAAAAGACACATATCTTACTATAACAGTTAGTTGATCCACATTGGAAAGATCTGGTGTAGAGTCCACAGGCCAAATGAAGAAGCCTGTTTTTCTCAAATCTTCAAAAATTGATTTTCTTGCTCTATTAGTCATAAGCTGAATAAGTTCATATAACCATATAACTGTTTACAGCACGGAAACAGGCCATCTCGGCCCTTCAAGTCCATACCGGTTCACTTGAACAACTCCATTAGCTCCTCCGCAAACTCCTGAGGAAGCAGAGGCTGGTTGTCGTGTATCTCAAAAATTTTACTAAGATGGATCTTGATTTTTGATATGCCTGTGGTCCATCACATACTATCTTAGACAAATATGAAAGAGACCAAGATCCTGTTTGCATACTGTTTTTTATGATGGGAAAGAAATGGATCAAACTTGGCAATTAATTCAAACAGGCCAAGTTAGTTGCCATTATTTGGAAATCCAAAAGTTTTGTTGTCTCTCCTAAAAGCTAGCCCATTGTGATAGTACAGATCTATCACCAATGTACATAGTGTATATAGTTACTGTATCTAGACTGTGCTTACAGCGATTGGCTGAGAGCCACCGTCCCTGGCCCCGTCCTTTTGCGACGCCACGTCCGGCACTCAAAGAACGACCCCTTGGTCGACCGAGTGACTCTACTCCACGCGAACCCACATTACGCATACGTGGAGTTCCCAGACGGGCGGGAGGACACTGTTTCGGTGCGGGACCTAGCTCAGGACGCGGTAGACCCAGCAAACCCCCCAACTCCTTATGCTCCAGGCCCCGTGCCGCAACAGAAGGACCAACAGCACCCCAATGACTCGGGCCACCCTGCCGACAAAACGACTGGGGAATTGAGCGACGGAGCAGTCGCACCCGATGAGCCCGCTGGCGACACCACTCCAGCGACCCCAATCCCGGCACCACGGCGGTCACGCCGGATGGTCAGACCCCCTGACCGCTACAGTCCTTGACCTACCCCTTCCTTTTCATTCTCTCCCTCGTTTTTGTTTTTTTTTCCCAGGGTTAATTCTCCAAGAAGGGGTGAATGTGATAGTACAGATCTATCACCAATGTACATAGTGTATATAGTTACTGTATCTAGACTGTGCTTACAGCGATTGGCTGAGAGCTAAGCCACACCTATTGTTTGGGCCTTAAAGGGTTGTGTCCCTAGCCAGGTCGGATCATTCCGGACTGGTCGGCCACCTGTGAAGAGCTCCGGTCTTTTGCTAATAAAAGCCTTGGTTTGGATCAACAAGTCTTTGGTTCTTTCGACGAGCTCTACACCCATTTTCTGTTAATGTGTGTATCACTGCAACGACACCCTCAATCACATGCCTCCAGTAGTTGTTCCGTTTTTATTTGTTCTGCTAGTTTTGAGTCTAAGGCTGTACTGCACTTTCTTGTCAAGTATGTCAACAAAGTTGTTCTGTGCTCTTCAGAGTTTTCATGACTTTGAATTGCAATGGGATTTTGCCAGCTGGTGTGGCAATTAATGTTGGAAAAAAAAGCTTGCAAAGCAGTAAACACAGCCAGTTGTTGGAGAGTACACTAGTCATTCGCGAATGTATAATTCACCATTAACTTTTCTGGACTGAAGAAGACCTTTTGAACAATATCGATCATGATTTTTGATTGACTGTTTAGTTTTCAAATGGGCATTTCTAGGGTTAACAATCTGAAGGACCTTTCAGGATCCAGGATAAGAGTCCATCCTTGGTTAAGACACCCCATTGACCAAGGTAATTGAGTTTCCAGAATTTTGTTGTTTCAACTGTGGATGTTGGCTCTGCCAGACTCACATTTGTGTCACCTCCAGAGTTTCCCTCAGATGAGATTCCAGACTCCATTGTCTCAGTAGCAGAGGTTGTTTTCGGATTTTGCTGATCACCTTGGGTTTGTGAATCCTTATCTGTTACTGGAGTGAAATATCTGTCAAGTGTTGGTACATTTTTTTGTTGCTCTTCAAGCTGCTGTTTTTTTCCCCCTTTTCTGGTATCCGCTCTCAAATGTCCTCTTCATTGTTAGCCTGAAAAATAGCAAAGTTATACTGAAAATAAATACTTTAAAACTGCAAATAAAAATTTGCTACATGATCCGTTTAAAAAGGGTCTACATAATATTTATATTGATACTTAATATACGGCGCAGTTACTGCGCGTCAAGCCAAGGACAATAAACGTTCGAAACCGTAAACATGATTGAATCAAACATGAATAGCAACGGGGCCATCATTAATTGGAGACTTAATTTATCATCATCAATTATACATCAATTCAAAGCTATTTTGTCACTTGCCTTATTTGCCAAAATATTTATACTGAATTTCCACGCTTTCTTCCCCTGGACAGTATCGGACCCGTAAACAAACAACTATTAACACTAATCCCAACGTGTAGATTGAAAACTAAACACAATAGCCTGCATTAAATAGTCCGCAGTGATGCATGTGAGCTGAAAAGTCTCCAAATTACTAATGGCCTGAAATTAAATGCAAAAGTCAGAAAATACAAAGTGGAATAATATAAAGGTGAAAAATTTTGTGTGGACGAAACATATATATTGTATATAGTGTCTGTATACTAGAGTCCCTGTAATTAATTAGTGGAAGCACTGGATGAAACAAATACAGACAGTGCACAGAACCTTTTAAAAGTGCCCCCCCCCTCAAATTCTGAACTTTTTTGAGGCCCCTGTGGATTGTGAGGCTCTCAGCTGTTGCTTGTGTAGTTTCTGCCTGAATCCGGCACTGGGAGGAGGGATGACTCCGTGAAATGAGAGGAGCTGAGGGAAGGAAGACAGGGGGAGAAAGGTGAGCAGAACCTGGCGTTGATGCCATCAGGGTAGAGTCCTCATCAGCTGTGCCTTCCCTGTAAATTAATCAGTGGAAGCACTGGTTGAAACAAAACCCCGATAAGGTAACCGGTGGTATCATTTCCCCCCCCCCCCCGGGAAACATGAGGGGGTAACCACTCCAGACACCACGCTCCTTGCTCTTGCAAGGTTCAATTCGCCTCTACCAGAGTGGAAAGGTTAACGATCTCCGCTGTCAGGCCGACTTTTTGCTCGGAAGTTGCACATTGAGGTTCGCAGTGATGAAAGAAAATGCTTCACTGGGGAAATCTGAGGGAAGGGGTTGGGGGGGCTGTTTTATTTGTCGCCCCACGCAGGTTCTTCATTTTTAATTGATTTATTTTGCCTGTCCCACAACGAGGTGATCCGTTTTGTTTTTGTCAGGTTAAAACCTCCTGTGATTTGTGGAGGCGTGTGCTTGGGCAAAGGTCCCCGCATCTCATGTTGCAACTGGGTGTTGTTCACCTGATGTGTCTCTGCCAGGGATTTGCCACGGTTCACCAGAAGGGAGTAGTGTCAGGGTTGCAAATCATTTCACCACCACGTTCCTCTCTTGCACCAAGGTTTGCAGAGGGTGAAGGGTGGTACGTGCATTTTAAAAAGACACCCCCCCCCCCCTTCACCTCCCTGAAGTAGCCGGATTTACTGCCAGCGCCTGGTTTTCTGCGCGAGTCCCCAGTTCACTGGCGGAGGGTGAAGGTCCAGAAGTTCCTCCCCGCCTCACTCCCCATGAGTGATCAGCACAGCAGGAGTTCGTGAGATCTGCATTCCTCCCCCCCCCCCCCCCCTTGTGTGGTGCGCTCCGTTTCTCGTTGACTGACGGTACAAACTGTGTGGCTGGAACTAACCTGCTTCTGCAAGATGAGGGAGCAGCTGAAAGGGTAGGTAGAGGGGAAGCCTATTCACTGGCGTGACTCGCGCGATCGCGACAACTTGGATCCGGCTTCTCTTGAAAAACAAGTGATGGTTCGCCACCTCGGCATGGGAGCGCAGCGGGGCTGCCCGTGCTGGAGCGACCACCAGTACAGGTAGGTTGTCCCGCTCCTGCTCTGGCATCCACTGCACATGGGTCGGGGAAGAGGCTTCCCCGTGGAGCTGCTCGCTTGATTTGGAATTTTTTTAAAAAAGAGAGTGACAGGTGAGGAAAGGCGGCCGCAAGGGTCCCGTGACCGTGGGTTTGGGGTTGACGAGGAGTCGAGTGGATGCTGTCTCGACCCGCCCTGGAGCCGAAAGGACAACAAAGAAGTTATTGAGAAGCACAAAAAGCCTGGCGATGCTGGAATCGTGGGCAGACAAAGAATTGGTGGAGTAAGTCCGCAGGTCAGACAGGATCCGTGGGCAGAAATGGTCAGTTGTTGAACTCAGGGTAGAACGGCAGGTAGTGGGGTGGGGGGTGGGGAAGGAAGGGGGACACCCTTGCTCTCATTTCAAGCTGTAATACATCCCAGAGCAACACACTGGGACTGAACTTTGAATAAGACGAACGCATTTTCTTTTGTTCGCTGTTTGTTGCGTTCCGTTACTAACAGAAGTGTGAATTAATCCCGTGTACGGCTGTCGATGGAACCCTTTCTGTGGAAGGGGTGAATTTCAGCAGTAGTCCCCCCCCCCCCCCGGCGTGCACTCGAACTCAGCCCCAACTCGGAAACCCACCTCCTGCTCTCTCGCCTCTCCCGTTCTGCGCGGACGCTGGCTCTGTGTGTATTTCAAGTGAAGCTGGGAGCCCTGAAGTGCTGAGTAGGCAGATCTGTACAATGGCCTCTCACACAAGTGCTCTCACCGAACGAAGCCGGGGGGGGGGGGGGGGTGAAGGGGGAAGAGGAGAGACAGCCCCCTCCCCCGTCTCTCTCTCTCTCTCGCCACATCGTTCATTCGCGTGCGTAAAACGGTGGCCACCTCCATGGAGGGCCCAGGAGCAGGATAGAAACTGCAATATTCTTGTTTGGGTCAAGGCGAATACCTGCAGCTTCCATACAGTCTGCATACAAAGTAAGAGTGGGCCAGTGATCAAGAGAGAAGCATGCTTCCTTTTGTGTCCGGTGACCTGCTTCTTCAGCAAAGTTATCTCGAGTGCATTATGTGAGTGAGAAGTCGACTGCTGTGCACGTCCCCCAAACCCTCCACCTCTGAAGCTTCCTCGATTGGTTCGTCGCCGCCAATCTGGCAACGAAAGGGTCAACAGCAGAAGAAATAGTCGGAGGTATCGCTCTGATTTATACGAGGGCACAGCTTTTTATATATATATATATATCTGTTCGGCTAATTCCCATTTCTTTCCCTACAACTCTCCCCCCCTCCCCTGTCTCTTACAGCCACCAAACTCAGACCACCTGCTGGGATCACCCGAAGATGTCGGAACTCTATCAGTCACTAGGTAAGGAAACCCCCCCCCCCCCTCCGAATACTTCTGTTCACGTTTGAATAATGTGTCGCCGCCAATTTGTTTCCTTTGTTCAAAGAGGGGAAGCTTTTGGGAAGAGAAGCTTTGAATGCGGTTGGAGACAAGCCACGATTTCAGTTGCTTAGCAGTTAATAAGGTTGGCTGACAGGATGAAACAATTTATTTAAAAAAAAATAGGCGGATCATTGCAATGGAGATAAAATGATCAGAGTTCCACAATTCATCAGGGACCTTTGCTATCATGTATTTTGAGCTCTGCAATAAGGCTGAATTTTTGCCAGGCATATTTAATAGTTGTCACTCTTAAAAGCAGAAGCAAAGCAGTTTTGGCACTTGCCATTAGACTGCCGTCTGCATGGGGTCAATTATTCACATTACAGAATTCTGGGGTTTTTTGGGGTCCTTGTCTGAACCCAGGCCATTATTTCTCTGGGATTCAGTACACTGGCAGCATTGCAATCCTTTTTTTTACTCTGGTCTCTGCAGGTTTCACTGGGAAAGTGTATGTTCTCCAGTCAGTGAGAAGGGCAAAAATATTCGTTTTTTTTTAATGTATCATATATTTTGGCTCACTTTAGTAAATGTAGTTTGATGTGGTTAATATCGATGCCACTATGTTCCCTTACAAAGGCAGTGAGATGAACCACTATCAAACAAAAAATGGTAAATTCAAGCCAAATCTGTAATACAACATGTGGTACAATCCCGTAAATTACTTTGCTGTTTTGAGGGAAGCCATTCTACCAGAGATTTAATTGTGACTTACATAAAATTAAACTTGGAGCTTGTGCTTTGGAGAAAACATACTTGTGAGTATGACTTGTTCACCAGAACAGAGAATTGGAACAGGTGGATAAGGAATTCTCCAAATCAATTCTAAAATATGGAACTCCATAATATTCTGGAAACAGAGAAAAAAATTCAAATAGAAGTTTGTGTGCCTTCATTGTCCAGAATGAAAAAAATAAATTGCACGTGAAAAGATCAACATGAACAGTCTATGCCCTGAATGCTTTCTCCTGTAGACATTCTCACAGAAAGACACGTCATCGAAATTGCCCGACAATGTCCGAATATTTTGAGCAGAGCATAAAACGTTGGCCCTTAAGCTTCGTCAAATGCCAAGTACACTCTCGTGCCATGAATTCAGTTTCATCCTGAGGTAATTGGACAGTAATAAGTGGACAACATGCAGATTATCCAAACGTAATTAGCAGTGCAATAAAACGTTTCAACCTCACAAGATTACTCAAAGCAAAATTGAAATTAGAAATTTTAATCTCAGTCACTTCAAATATTATCACGATGATTGTTAAAATATTCTCATGCTGGAACTGAATGTTTTATTATCATTAGGCAGATAAATAACTTTTCACTTTCACTCATTCATCATAGCCTTGTGGCCCAAAAAATTGAAATGCATAATTTTCACTCTTTGCAATAATTTTATAGAAACCAGTTCTATTCCAATGTATGATAAATATTCATTGCTTTATGTGACCTGATAAATATTTAATTTTTCTCAATCTGCTCCAATTTAATTGTTGAAAAGTAAAAAAATAAATGTCCACAAATGAGCTATCTCACAGAAAGGCTAAGTACAGACGCAGCAAGTTACTTCTGTTTTGGAATGAAATATTTATATTCAATGAATAAGCAGACATCTTGGGTGAAAAGATCCCTGGCTCAACAATTATCAATATCATATTCAAGTGATGAGATCAAGTAACCAGTGTTTTGAGTGGCACTAGATATCAGGTTTGTATTAGAACTGTAACATGCAAGTGATTCACTGTAATTACTGCTGGGAACAGAAATTCTGGGAGAAGCTGTGTGTGAGTGTATTTGCTCAGAAGTTTGTAAATTGATCAGAATTCTATTTGATCCATATAATAAAATAAGTCTTTCAGTGATTGTATTTGTAAATCTCTTCTGAAGTTTTCATAAGATTCTCTGAGAATATAGAAGCAAAGTGACAGATAAAAGATATTCAATGTCCCAATAAACTTCAATGAATACATTTAATGGCTGTAACGAGCATCTGTCATCATCTAACCCCAAAACCTCTTTTTGAAATCAGCATCAGTAATTATGAACTAAAATGTGAGTAACTGAGGTGTGATTTTTGTCGTCATTGTACTCAAATCATTAAATTAGGGGATCCAAAGCTCTTGTGAAAGAACTTCAGTCGCTTGTGAAATGTACTTTTCTATGATTTTAGTTGATCTGGTGTCTCAAATAGAATAACAGGACTGAGTATATAATAAATGTATTAAATGTTCCTGGTTGATAACCTCTGGCCTGTATCTTTATGCTGTAGGGTATTATAATTCATCGAATTGTGAATGCAAGGTATTTTGATTTCAGGGGCTGCAATTTTTAACTTTTGAAATGGTACTGTCATGTGAGGTTCCTGCACATTCCAGTGAACTTGTTGTTTTCCCTTTTTTTTTTACAGCCGATCTAAATAATGTCAGATTTTCTGCATATAGAACTGCCATGAAACTGCGAAGACTGCAGAAAGCTCTTTGCTGTAAGTGTGATCTGAATTTCTGTTCTTTGTCTTTCGAGTCACTCATTTTCAGGAACATTGGGATAGGCAAATCTACAATTTGCAACACTGTGATCTCACCCCATCAACCTATCCTTGCCCCACATCCCTTTATTCTTTTGGAGACAAAAATTTGTCAACCTCCAACACATTAAAAATCTGTGAATCAATTCCAAATTTCTAACCCCTTTATTTTCATGTTTCCTAGTTTTTCTTCCAACATTCTGTCATCTCAGACAATGCACATAGATTCATAAATAAGCAGAAATATTTCCTTGTAAAGGTCTGGTAGTTCTCTTTAATATCTTGGAATCGTTATGTCACTGACACCATCGACATTCTAGGTTATTTAGCCTTCGTCTCTGAATACTTTCCCTCTAATTTAATCCCTGCAGATAGGGTATTATTCAAATAAATACAGCTTTCACTCCTTGGATGAACACTGTCCCCCCCCCACACCCCAGGGGTTTTGCTGGAATTGATCACTGTATTCCGGATGTGGCCTAACTCTAGCTTTGTATTGATGAGAAATGACGTGCTTCACTGTTTTTGCAATTCAGTAGCTTACGTTCAAGACCAGTTCCACTACAAAGACGATATTATGTGGCTAGGTGATTATCCTGCCTTGGCACTCACAGAAAAACATTTTGGCTATGGTGGTTGAGGAGGTGTCACCAGCCTTCGGGCCCATAATGTACCCTGGACTCTCACTTCAACCATGAGGTTAGACAAATTGAGATTTCACAACCTATAAAAGTATTGGAATGATATGGACAAACCAACTGCAAATTGAACTGTTGGCAGTTTTCTTCTGTTGGCAAATATTTGTGCTAATTTTGATGCATTCTCTATCCAACTACAACCAGTAAAGCTGCAGAATCCAGGGTTCACACATTTTGTTTGAAGTTAAGGTTACTAAGTGAGTCTTTTGCTTGCTGCCACATTTGCTACAGCTGATCATTCTAAAGTGATTTTCAGAGTGATTGCGTTGGTTGCACTTGCAGAGGAATTGGATTCTTGAATGTAGTTAGGTAATGGGTAAAATTTAGAATACCGCAGATTGATTGTTTTGCAGCAATCAATAAGTCATAATTATAAGAACAGAAGAGAAGCCACTATTCTGCGTCCAACTCCGCAAAAATGGTTGAGACTATTTCATGCACGACAGCTCTCCTTGAAGGGGTATTCGTTGTGGTGTTCAGTTGAGATTCAGAGAATAAGAATTGTAGAACATTCAGTTTTTTTTCCCCCACAAGTGTGGAAATACACTTTTTTGCACCAACTTTCTTGGAGCCAGTTCAACTTTGCTAGAATTTTTGCAAAATTCTCAAGAGGAAGCACCCATATTTTTGAAACTATTGAAGCTTCAAGTCTTTGGAAATAAAGGTTTAACGTCAATGTTTTAAAATAAAGACTGCTTTCCCCTAAAAGATGTCATGCCAGTTTGGACTATCTTTTTATTGGTTTTTGTGGGGGGGGGGGGGAATCAGGTTGCCTAGATACATGATATAATGTTCAGATAAAGATAAAATAGAATTACAGATGATAAGCAACAGTAAACTAGATACACATATTTTTTGATGGAAAAAAACACCTATTATTAATCTAATTTCTAACCCCAACCTGAGCGATTGCTGGCAAAGTCGGGTGTCAACTGCTAATTTCGATATTACTCGGTTCAAAAAAAGGAAAGGACCAAAAATAATCTGATCTATATATTGTGAAAATAGTTGAAAAAAGAACCCCAAAGAGAAGAAACTTTAATATTCATTGTAGTAGTTGAACACCTAATTTTCTCAAGATTTATCTTAAAAAAAAAGTTGATATTTTCATTAAGTTGGGCCCACTGAGACTGAGCTTTTTCTTCTCTCATTAAAGTACTTGAAAGAATCAATGAATTGTCATCAATTATTTTCCCCAGGGAGTTTACACAATCACTTGTGAGTCCTCAGTCTTGGGCTGCTCTTGTGTTTTCAGTTCCAGTAATGAATGGATAGGAAGAGAACTGTGCGTCTCAGTCCTTGGTGGGAACTCTTCTAACAAATGATTTGTTGACTGCCAATGTCCAACCAAACATGCAGCTTCCTACAATTAAATCTGTTTTGACTGCAAATTAATGGAGTTGACCTTTTGAGAAAAGGTTTGGAAAAGAGATGCAACTAATTAACTACAAGTAAGCGTTCCTAATTTATATCTATTAAAGAAACGTCAATAATTTGGCAACAATATACCCAGCAGAATGACTCCTTTTCAAAGCATTGTCTTTGATTTATGTGCATTAGAAAAACTTGAATGATTTTGTTACAAAGCTGCAATATTCATTAACACGAGAAGATTTAGAACTCAGTCAAGAACACAAAAAAAGGAGCAGAAGGAGGCTACCAGGACCCTCAAGCTTGCTTAAATATTCATTTTAATATGGGCCCAGGCTTCAACTCCCCTGCCATGCCAGTTCCACACAATCACTGCTCTTTGTTCAAATGTATCACAGCATCATCATTTGACTTCATTCCGTACAAAAAAAGAAACAAGTGCTGTTTCCCTGCTCTAATCTCAAGATTTATTATTTTCTTACTTGCGACCACTGTAATGCTTGACAAGGTGTTGTCTTTGTTTTACAAAATATAATGATTGATCTGACCCTTTTTGCAAGTGTGCTTCAAAAGGAGATGGGTGATGAGCCTCTATCTTTGTGACAGGGGCATTTCATTATGTCAACGTTGCTTGGTAGATCTGTTAATATCACGGGCTGTTTTTATACGTAGCGGCTCGATCTTGCAGGGGCATTTCATTATGTCAATGTTGCTTGGTAGATCTGTTAATATCACGGGCAGTTTTTATACATAGTGGCTCGATCTCGCAGCTGCATGGAAGGTAATTAGATTCTGAATGAGGCCATTCGTCCCAACACACTGGAACTGAAACAGCTCTTCCTTGTCTTGCCACCCACTGCCATCCTATTTTTTTTCCCCTTTTACTCTGGTTTTCAAACTTTTTCTTTCTGCTCACATACCACTTTAAGCAATCCTATGCCATAAGTGCTCTGTGCTTAAGGTGGTTTGTGAGTGGAAAGAAAAAGTTTGAAAACCCCTGATTTAACTGGACATATTTTCATTTTTTCAAGTATTGTATGTCACCATTAAATCAGCTTCCACTCTTCTTTCAAGCAGATTCTAACAGCGCGAATATAAATAAAATGCAGATGTGGAATCCGAAAGGAAAACACAGCCTGAAGAACTCAGCCAATCCAGCAGCCTATGTGGAAAGAGCAGACAGTCAAGGTTTTGGGTCAATGACCCTTCCTCAAAGAGTAGAGGGTTCACAGTTGTCAAGGCAGAGCAAGGTGAAGACTGAGGTGCAAGGCAAAATTCTGCATGGAGTTTAGTTAAGGCTGGTCAGGTGATAAGGAGCACGAGTTACTGGCTGTTATTAGACATTTTAAAGAAATTGAATGAGAAAAGGACTTGTGTTTGATAATGAAAGAGCAGATGCTGGAATCTTGCCCGAACAAAGAAGGTAGAAGGACTCTGCTGTTAGGTAGCATCCATGGAGAGAAATGGTCCAAGGACAATTGAAACATTTTTTTTTAACAAATAACATGTTTTTTTTCCCATCGGCCATTACCACACCTACCTTCTGGAGTGACCATTCACACTGGAACAATCAGAACGCCAAAAGTTTGGATCTCACTGCGTTTACATTAAATATCTGATGTGCAGTATTTTCAGACAACATGGGATGCCACTGCATTGACCGCAACGTATAACCTATATGCGATGTACAGCATTGTGCATTATCAATAACCTTCCATTGTTGGTGATGAATGCCTACAGTTGTGTTTAGGCTGCAGGTGTTCTGTGAAGTACTCTACGGGTCCAGGAGGTAAAATATTGGAACGTTATTTTATCTCCAGGACCTTTTACAGAGACTATGTTTGGGAATTTTTGAAGCAATTTTCTGAATGCAGTGGTTGTGTGAAAAAACATAATTGACCATGGGGGCTTCCTGAATTACTGGTTTCCTCCATCTTTTTTTTTGCTCCAATTGAGCCATTTACCTGGGGTTAAAAAATTCAGTGTTTATTCCAGAGGGTTGCCAAATGATCAGGAAGGAAGCTCAGATGCAGTTCTTCCAGTTTACATGGGATCTCACTATGGTAATGGAGGAGGCCACAGACAGAGGTCAGAAAGTGAGTGGAATTGAGAATTCAAGTGACATGCAACAGAAAGCTCAGGACCACCCTTGTTTTGCTCCACAAAACAATTAACCATTTAGTGTTTCTCCAATGTAAGCAGACCAGATTCTGAACTGCAAGTGAATTGTGGCTTCCCCTGTAGTAATTACTTAGTCAGGAGTAAATAACAAAAGTCTGCAGACACCATGATTGAAGTTAAAACTCCAAATGCTGGAGAAACTCACCAGGTCAAACAGTGACTTTTATATGGCAAAGATAAAGATACAGAAGCTCACTGTTTGACCCACTGAGTTTCTCCAGCATGGTGTTTTTAAGATTGTTTAGGCACACAGATGGTGGGAGGGGAGGAGATGGGTGGATAGATGTTGAATCATCTCTGGTTGCAAAGTAAGGTGCCATGGGACAGACAGTGTGTGTGGAAAAAGAAGAGTGAATCAGGGTCATAGTGAGAATACCTGTGAGATGCAGGAAAGGAGGGAGGAAACGGGAAAATATGATGGATGGTGGGATCCTCGTGAATGAGAAGGCTGATGAGGTAAAAGATGAGAAAGATGAGTATCAGGGACAGCTGGTCCCAATGTTGCAATATGGATTCTGTTCATCTTGAGGCATAGTGGGAGTGATCTTCACTGATCAATGACTCCAAGAAACTTCAGGGAGCAGTGCATGCCAAAATAGGGAACCTTCTTCAACCTCACTACGGCCTTCAAATCACATCAAATAAATAAAATGTAGAACATTCTTCTCTAACTCATCTGCCCATAAAATTGCAGGAATAGGATGTTGTGGCAGATGAATGCATGAGTGAAGAGTTGGTGCAAGCAGCAGGGGTTCAGATTCGTGATCATGGGGATCTCTTGTGCGGAATATATGACCTGTACAAAAAGGATGGTTTGCAGCTGAACCAGAGGGGAGGCCAATATCATGGCAGGCAGGTTTGCTAGAGCTGTTGGGGAGGATTCAAAATAGTTTGGCAGGGCAGAGAATAGAGCAGAAAGGTTGATGGTGAGTTTGTGAGGAGGGGCTACCAGTGGAGGGAGTGTAAATGTAGTTGTTTGAAATGTGCTGATTTCAATGCAAAAAGTATTAGGAATAAGGGAGATGAACTCAGAGTGCGGATCAATACATAGAATTATGATCTTCTGGCCATTACCGAGACTTGGCTGATGCAGGCACTGGAGTTTTGAAGGGGATAGGTTGGGAGCAAAAAGTGTGGTTGTTGGGGGGAGTCGCATTCCTGGTCAGAGGTATCACAGCTGCAGAAAGGGAGGATGCTGTGGAGTAAGTGTCTACTAAATCAGTGTGGGTGAAAGTAGGAAAATGGAACGGAGCATTCACTGTGTGGGGTGTAGTCTATAAGCCTTCAAATAGCCCTCAGGACACTGGAGAGCAGATAAGTAGGCAGATTTTGGAAGGGTTCAAAAATAACAGTGTTGTTGCTATGTTAACTTTCCTAATACAGGTATACAATCCTTTATCCGGAACCCTTGGGGGGACAGAATTTCGAAAAGCCAGATTTAAACCCATCCAAATTGTGATGCTGTATCCACCCTCATCCCTTCCAGTCACACTGCAGGTCTCTCGCCCGCCCGACTCAGGCTGCTGGTCTCCCCCCCTTGCATGCCCGACTCGCGCTGCCGGTCTCCCGCCCGACTCGCGCTGCCGGTCTCCCGCCCGACTCGCGCTGCCGGTCTCCCGCCCGACTCGCGCTGCCCGTCTCCCGCCCGACTCGCGCTGCCCGTCTCCCGCCCGACTCGCGCTGCCCGTCTCCCGCCCGACTCGCGCTGCCCGTCTCCCGCCCGACTCGCGCTGCCCGTCTCCCGCCCGACTCGCGCTGCCCGTCTCCCGCCCGACTCGCGCTGCCCGTCTCCCGCCCGACTCGCGCTGCCCGTCTCCCGCCCGACTCGCGCTGCCCGTCTCCCGCCCGACTCGCGCTGCCCGTCTCCCGCCCGACTCGCGCTGCCCGTCTCCCGCCCGACTCGCGCTGCCCGTCTCCCGCCCGACTCGCGCTGCCCGTCTCCCGCCCGACTCGCGCTGCCCGTCTCCCGCCCGACTCGCGCTGCCCGTCTCCCGCCCGACTCGCGCTGCCCGTCTCCCGCCCGACTCGCGCTGCCCGTCTCCCGCCCGACTCGCGCTGCCCGTCTCCCGCCCGACTCGCGCTGCCCGTCTCCCGCCCGACTCGCGCTGCCCGTCTCCCGCCCGACTCGCGCTGCCCGTCTCCCGCCCGACTCGCGCTGCCCGTCTCCCGCCCGACTCGCGCTGCCCGTCTCCCGCCCGACTCGCGCTGCCCGTCTCCCGCCCGACTCGCGCTGCCCGTCTCCCGCCCGACTCGCGCTGCCCGTCTCCCGCCCGACTCGCGCTGCCCGTCTCCCGCCCGACTCGCGCTGCCCGTCTCCCGCCCGACTCGCGCTGCCCGTCTCCCGCCCGACTCGCGCTGCCCGTCTCCCGCCCGACTCGCGCTGCCCGTCTCCCGCCCGACTCGCGCTGCCCGTCTCCCGCCCGACTCGCGCTGCCCGTCTCCCGCCCGACTCGCGCTGCCCGTCTCCCGCCCGACTCGCGCTGCCCGTCTCCCGCCCGACTCGCGCTGCCCGTCTCCCGCCCGACTCGCGCTGCCCGTCTCCCGCCCGACTCGCGCTGCCCGTCTCCCGCCCGACTCGCGCTGCCCGTCTCCCGCCCGACTCGCGCTGCCCGTCTCCCGCCCGACTCGCGCTGCCCGTCTCCCGCCCGACTCGCGCTGCCCGTCTCCCGCCCGACTCGCGCTGCCCGTCTCCCGCCCGACTCGCGCTGCCCGTCTCCCGCCCGACTCGCGCTGCCCGTCTCCCGCCCGACTCGCGCTGCCCGTCTCCCGCCCGACTCGCGCTGCCCGTCTCCCGCCCGACTCGCGCTGCCCGTCTCCCGCCCGACTCGCGCTGCCCGTCTCCCGCCCGACTCGCGCTGCCCGTCTCCCGCCCGACTCGCGCTGCCCGTCTCCCGCCCGACTCGCGCTGCCCGTCTCCCGCCCGACTCGCGCTGCCCGTCTCCCGCCCGACTCGCGCTGCCCGTCTCCCGCCCGACTCGCGCTGCCCGTCTCCCGCCCGACTCGCGCTGCCCGTCTCCCGCCCGACTCGCGCTGCCCGTCTCCCGCCCGACTCGCGCTGCCCGTCTCCCGCCCGACTCGCGCTGCCCGTCTCCCGCCCGACTCGCGCTGCCCGTCTCCCGCCCGACTCGCGCTGCCCGTCTCCCGCCCGACTCGCGCTGCCCGTCTCCCGCCCGACTCGCGCTGCCCGTCTCCCGCCCGACTCGCGCTGCCCGTCTCCCGCCCGACTCGCGCTGCCCGTCTCCCGCCCGACTCGCGCTGCCCGTCTCCCGCCCGACTCGCGCTGCCCGTCTCCCGCCCGACTCGCGCTGCCCGTCTCCCGCCCGACTCGCGCTGCCCGTCTCCCGCCCGACTCGCGCTGCCCGTCTCCCGCCCGACTCGCGCTGCCCGTCTCCCGCCCGACTCGCGCTGCCCGTCTCCCGCCCGACTCGCGCTGCCCGTCTCCCGCCCGACTCGCGCTGCCCGTCTCCCGCCCGACTCGCGCTGCCCGTCTCCCGCCCGACTCGCGCTGCCCGTCTCCCGCCCGACTCGCGCTGCCCGTCTCCCGCCCGACTCGCGCTGCCCGTCTCCCGCCCGACTCGCGCTGCCCGTCTCCCGCCCGACTCGCGCTGCCCGTCTCCCGCCCGACTCGCGCTGCCCGTCTCCCGCCCGACTCGCGCTGCCCGTCTCCCGCCCGACTCGCGCTGCCCGTCTCCCGCCCGACTCGCGCTGCCCGTCTCCCGCCCGACTCGCGCTGCCCGTCTCCCGCCCGACTCGCGCTGCCCGTCTCCCGCCCGACTCGCGCTGCCCGTCTCCCGCCCGACTCGCGCTGCCCGTCTCCCGCCCGACTCGCGCTGCCCGTCTCCCGCCCGACTCGCGCTGCCCGTCTCCCGCCCGACTCGCGCTGCCCGTCTCCCGCCCGACTCGCGCTGCCCGTCTCCCGCCCGACTCGCGCTGCCCGTCTCCCGCCCGACTCGCGCTGCCCGTCTCCCGCCCGACTCGCGCTGCCCGTCTCCCGCCCGACTCGCGCTGCCCGTCTCCCGCCCGACTCGCGCTGCCCGTCTCCCGCCCGACTCGCGCTGCCCGTCTCCCGCCCGACTCGCGCTGCCCGTCTCCCGCCCGACTCGCGCTGCCCGTCTCCCGCCCGACTCGCGCTGCCCGTCTCCCGCCCGACTCGCGCTGCCCGTCTCCCGCCCGACTCGCGCTGCCCGTCTCCCGCCCGACTCGCGCTGCCCGTCTCCCGCCCGACTCGCGCTGCCCGTCTCCCGCCCGACTCGCGCTGCCCGTCTCCCGCCCGACTCGCGCTGCCCGTCTCCCGCCCGACTCGCGCTGCCCGTCTCCCGCCCGACTCGCGCTGCCCGTCTCCCGCCCGACTCGCGCTGCCCGTCTCCCGCCCGACTCGCGCTGCCCGTCTCCCGCCCGACTCGCGCTGCCCGTCTCCCGCCCGACTCGCGCTGCCCGTCTCCCGCCCGACTCGCGCTGCCCGTCTCCCGCCCGACTCGCGCTGCCCGTCTCCCGCCCGACTCGCGCTGCCCGTCTCCCGCCCGACTCGCGCTGCCCGTCTCCCGCCCGACTCGCGCTGCCCGTCTCCCGCCCGACTCGCGCTGCCCGTCTCCCGCCCGACTCGCGCTGCCCGTCTCCCGCCCGACTCGCGCTGCCCGTCTCCCGCCCGACTCGCGCTGCCCGTCTCCCGCCCGACTCGCGCTGCCCGTCTCCCGCCCGACTCGCGCTGCCCGTCTCCCGCCCGACTCGCGCTGCCCGTCTCCCGCCCGACTCGCGCTGCCCGTCTCCCGCCCGACTCGCGCTGCCCGTCTCCCGCCCGACTCGCGCTGCCCGTCTCCCGCCCGACTCGCGCTGCCCGTCTCCCGCCCGACTCGCGCTGCCCGTCTCCCGCCCGACTCGCGCTGCCCGTCTCCCGCCCGACTCCCGCTGCCCGTCTCCCGCCCGACTCCCGCTGCCCGTCTCCCGCCCGACTCCCGCTGCCCGTCTCCCGCCCGTCTCCCACTGCCCCACCCGCGCTGCCCGTCTCCCGCCCGACCCGCGCTGCCCGTCTCCCGCCCGACCCGCGCTGCCCGTCTCCCGCCCGACCCGCGCTGCCCGTCTCCCGCCCGACCCACCTGCCGGATTTTGGAGATTTCCCGATTTTAGATGTCCGGATAAAGGATTGTGTACCTGTATTGACAGGCCCTCCTTGCTGCAAGAAGGAGAGGTGGGGAAGAATTTGTCAGGTGTGTCCAGGAAGGATTCCTGACCGTATGTGGACAAGCTGACTCGAGGAGAGGCCGTTCTGGATCTAATACTGCGAAATGCACCTTGTCATTATGTTGGGGAGCATTTTGTTGGAAGTGACCACAACTCCCTAAGCTTTAGCATAGCGATGAACAAGGATAGTAGAGAAAATGATAACGTGTTAAATTGGAGAAGGGCTAATTACAATGGGATGAGGCATGAACTGGGGAGAATAAATTTAGAATGGATGTTCTTGGGGGATAAAAACAGAAGTAAGGTGGAGGATGACTCAGGACAACTAGCGCAGGGATCTGGATAGGTTTGTTTCTCTGAGATTGTTGGTTAGGGAACTGTGGTTGACAAAAGAGACAACTACTTGAGAGGATGAAGCAAACATAGAAGGTTTAGGAAGCAAAAGACAGGAAAGGACTTGAGAGAGTTCGAACGTGGCATGAGAAGCCCTTGGCAAGTAGGATTAAGGAAATACCTGAGGTGCTCTCTGACTACCTGAAGAACAGGTGGATGATGAGAGTGAAGGGAAGGCCACAAGAATAAAGGAGGCAACGTGCCTGATGGAGTGGGTTGGGAGGACTTAAATGAATGCTTTCCTTCAATGTTCACCAGAGAAAAGGGCCTTAATCAAGGTGAGGTCAGAGTAGAACAAGCTTTTGTGCTGGAGCAAATTAAGGTTAAGAAAGAGGAAGTGCCTGATTTTCTTAAAAATATTAGGATTGATAAATCTCTGGGACTGGATGAGATATATCTCAGGTTATTACAGGAGTGAGGGAAGAGATTGCTAGGGCTTTGGCATTGATCTTTTCATCCTTCCTGATGACAGGAGGTACTGGAGAGGATTGGAGAATGGCAAATGTGGTCCCTTTGTTTAAAAAAAAATGTAATGGGGTGAATCCTCGGAATTGTAAACCAGTGAGTCTTGCTTCAATAGTGGGCAAACTATTGGAGACGATCCTTAGGGACAGGATTTACAAACATTTGGAGAAGTACAGTCTTCTCAGGGGGGGATAGTTGGCATCATTTTGTAAGGGCTATCTCATGCCTCACAAGACTAATTTTTTTTTGAGGTAGTAAAAAGATTAATTGGTGAAGCCAGGGAAGTGGATGTGGTATATTTGGATTTTAGTAAAGCATTTAACAAGGTCCTCCATGGTAGACATATTTAGAAAGTCATAAAGCTTGGGATCCATGGAACCTTGTATTGAGAATTGGTTTGCCTCCAGAAAGCAGAGTGTAGTAATAGATGGAATATGTTGTATCTGGAGGACAGTGACCAGTGGAGTTCCACAGGGATCTGTTCTGGGATCTTTGCTCTTTGTGATTTTTATAAATGTCCTGGACAAAGAAGTAGAGCGATGGGTCAGAGAATTTGCAGGTGACACGAAAGTTGGAAATGTTCTGGATAGTGTTGAAGGTTGTTGTAGAGTTGAGCAGAAAAGTGCCAGATGGAGTTCAATCTGGATAAGTTAAGTGTGAAGGTCATTTTTTAAGGTCAAACTTGAAGGCAGAGTACATAGTTAATGGCAGAATTTTTAACAGTGTGGGAGAACAGAGGGAACTTGGGGTCCAAATCCATCGATCTCTCAAGGTTGCCTTGCAGGTCGATAGTGTAGTTAAGCAAGCTTATGATATGTTGTCTTCATTAATCGGGAGATGGAGTTCAAGAGTTGTGAGGTCATGTTGCAGCTCTATAAAACTGATTGGACCACCATGGAATATTGTGTACAGTTCTAGTCTCCTTATTACAGGTAAGACATGGAAGTTATGGAGAGGATACAGAGGAAATTTACCTGGATGTTGCCTGGGTTGGAGAATGCGTCTCATGAGGCAAGGTCGCTTTGAGAGAAGAAGGATGAGGGATGAATGAGTAGAAGTCTACAAGGTTATCAGAGGCATAGGGTAAGGTTGAGAACCAGCACCTTTATCCTGGGGTGAGAGCAGTAAACACTCAAGGACTTCTGCACAAGGTGACGGGAGGAAAGTTTAGGGGATTTATCAGGGGTACGATTTTTACACAAGAGTCATGGGTGCCTGGAATGCACTGCCAGGGGTGATTTGTAGATTTGATACAAAAAGGACATTGAGAAGACTCATAGACAGACACAGATATGCAAGAAAAATATAGTGTTACGGGTGTGAGCTGGGGAAGGTTTAGTTTGTTGTGTAGGTTTATATAATTTGGCACAACATTGTGGACAGAAGGACCTATAGTGTGCTGTAATGTTCTTGCTTTGTACCTCATCTCCAACAAAGTTCTCACAAGAGTGGAGCTAAGGTACAAAATCTAATGGACACTAATCACAGCATCGAGGACCCCCATATGTTGTTGGATGAGGTGCAATGTGCAGACACGCTCTGAGGCACTGAATTCATTCACTAAAGCAGACAAAAGATTCAAGATTCCATTTATTATCATGGTAATAAAACAACGTCATATTACATGAAATATCCTCTTGCCTGCTGCAAAGCAAACAGATTAGCCTAAGCACCTCTTGCATTTGGATTTACAGTCAGAGAGAGAAGCAAAAGAAAGTCCCCCCCCCCCCGCCAGACTCACTGAGCGCCCATAGATTCGGCTCCGGGACTTCTGTAGCCAAAGAGTCCAGTCCAAACCATCAGCAATCTGAGCTCCAGAACTGAACCTCTGACACCGTCAAGGAGTCCTCAACACTTCTCATCTCGGTTCCAATACCTGCTACCCCTCCAGCCAGTTCAAGCCAGTCTCCAGCAGTCCGCAGCTTCTTTGGGTTCCTCGCCTTGAGTCGCCAGCATGCACTGGTCCTTCAGCCGGCAGAACCCCCTTGCTGGTTCTCTGCCATGGTCACCATTCCCATGGGTTGTCTCCTCAGATGGGAGGGTGATCTTCCCATCCTCTGGTGCCCTGCTCCAGTCCTCCGTGTCCACTGAGTCTGAAGTCCGTTGTGGCTGCTAGGATGTGGTCGTGGGATTTCAAGTAAAACCCCCGTTGGCTCCCTCAATGGGCCATTCAAGGCACGTGCAGAGCCGACGGCGGTCGACTGGGCAGCTGGACCCGGAGGGAGTGCTGCATCTTTATGCCCTGTGGGTCCGCACCAGCAACAGCGCTGCCATCTACCTTGCACCAAGCCCTTGCTGCACCACATTGCCTTCTGACAATGAAGGTTCACAATGAGACCCTGGAAAATGTGGAGCAGTTCATGGCAAAGGTGATGAAATCCACCACCTTTTATACACCAGCACAGCCAGTAGTCGATTAAGGAAAAGGGAGTAGGTAGCTCAAGACTGACCTGTCATAAAACTCATGGTCAACAAGACAGCCAGTGATCTGACCCTCTTATGTTTCTACGTCTAGAAATATCCGCAATATCTCAAGGCATTGAAAGAATGAAAGAACTGATGATAATGAAAATGAGAGTTTATTGTCACATACATTGAACAATGTATATCTGCACTGAAACTAACTAGCTGCAGCTGAACTTTGTAAAAAAAAACACTACATAGTATACAATTGAAGAGACAATAAATACAAAACAATCAGAAAGATAATAAATATTCAGTCATCCTCTGCAAAGCAAGTGACTGCAGTGGTGCAGGGTCCTATTCAAGTGCCTGATAGCTGTTGGAAAGAAACTTCTTTTTTTGGAATATTTAAAATGTTTCCATACAAGTAATTAATAAACTTTTAAATAAACTAATATTGATTGAATTTACATGCTGGTTTTACCCCACCCTTGCCCTCCCCTCCCTCCTTCCCTCCCTCCTTCTACCACCTCCCTCTCAGAAATTATACAAAAAGAAAAAATGTATCGTTGTAGTGGCAGCTACAATGAGGAAGACTAACGACCCCCACTTTGGTGGTTCTCAACGACCGTTTTATTCAAATTCGGTGGTGTCTTCACAGCTACCTGAGGCGTGCGCTGGGCTAAAGCCACGAGGCAAGGAGGTCCCCTGACGGCACCATTTTCTCGTGGCTGCCCTGCCACGAGCAGTACAGCGGGACCAGTTCGCCACGAGTCGGTGTCCATCACTCAACCCCTCCCAGAACCGGCTTACGCGTCCCGCTGCTTGGGTGGACAGCCTTGGCACTTGGGCTGAATCTGTTGAGTGAGATCCAGGTGCGCCGCCTTGAGTCAGTCTACCATAAACAATTCACTTTTACCCCCAATGTCCAATATGAAGGTCTTGCCGGACCGCTGCAGGACTCTGTACGGCCCTTTATAAGGGTGCTGCAGGGGCACAATGTGCGGGCCGTTCCAGACGAAGACGAATTCGGCCGCATTCAACTCTTTGGGCAGTCGGGCTGATCAGACACCGTGGTGCGTAGGAGGTGGGGGGCCAGCGAGGCGAATTTGTTGCAGAGATCTGCCAACACAGTTGGGTGGTCGGTCATGGAGTCCGTTTCCGGGCTGAAGAACTCCCCAGGTAGCAACAGTGGTATGCCATATACCAACTCTGCGGACGATGCCTCCAAATCCTCCATCGGAGCTGTCCTGATGCTAAGGAGGAACCAGGACAACTCATCTGCCCATCTGGGACTGATGAGGCGGGCTATGAGGGCCGACTTCAGGTGCCGACTGTAATGTGGTGCAGCTTAACCCCCCACCCCTCCCAGCAGGCTCACCAACTGTTTCCAGGGGGCAGAGGTGAACTGAGTAACTCTGTCGCTGGTGATGTGCGCTGGGACTCTGAACCTGGTGATTTAGTGAGCAAGCAAGTTCCTGGCGCACGTTTCGGCAGAAGTGTCCTTGATGGGGATGACTTCCAGCCATCTCATGGTCCAGTTGACCACCGTCAGCAGGTAGCGCCCCTCTCTGGACACTGGTAAGGGGCCCACGATATCAACATTTATGTGCTGGAACCTTTTGACCGCCGGGTCGAATTGGTGAATCGGGGCCTTTGTATGCTGGTGGACCTTGGAGGTCTGGCACTGCTTGCAGCTCCATACCATTTGGGCTACCTCCTTGAGCCCATGCCACACAAACTGCTCTGCCACCATCCACTCCAATGTCTTGACCGAGGGGTGTGCTCCATCACAGACCATGCTGAAGGCCCACGACATCCAGTGCGGCAGGATTACCAGGCGCAGCGAACCAGTGGAAATGTCACAGAGCAGCGTGTCTGGGCTGCCCGGATAACAGATGTCCTGGAGACGAAGCCCTGTAATGGCAGTGCGGAGGGCCTGCGTTTCTGTGTCTTCCCTCTGTGCCTGCGCCATTTGGGTGTAGTTTAGGCCAGGGGCAAGGCTGTGGATTGCGAGTCAAGAGAGCACGTCCACCACGACATTGTCTCTACCTGCCCTGTACCGGATGTCGGTGGTGAACTCTGACACATAAGAGAGGTGGCGCTGCTGGCGAGCCGACCAGGGATCTTTGGCCATCGCGAGGGCCTGCATGAGTGGCTTCCTCCAGGAAGTACTGGAAGTGTCGGATGGCCAGGAGCTCCCTGTCGAAGGTGCTGTATTTGAGTTCCGGAGGTCGAAGGTGCCTGCTGAAGAAAGCCAGCGGACGCCACTAGCTATCGACTCTGCGTGGCCGAGGCGTCTACCTAGGGCTTCTGGGCGTGCGTTGGCCAATAGTGTGGCGCTCGCCAGCACGTCCTTTGTTGCTGCAAAGACGCCCTCCACCTGTTCCGGCCAAACCAGGACTTTGTCTTTTACAGCGATCATCGAGAATAATGGCCGCATGATATGAGCCACACCGAGAATGAACCGATGGTAAAAGTTCACCATACCAACAAACTCTTGAGGGTGGTGGGTTTCGGAAACTGACGCATGGCCGTGACTTTTTCTGGTGCCGGAGCGGCTCTGGCTGCCAAGATGGTGTGTCCCAGGAACTGCATGGTCTGCTTGCCAAACTGACACTTGGCCTTGTTGAACGTGAGGCCAAACGGGCAAACAGGATATGGAAATGGACCTTGTGCTCTTTGAGGTCACTGCTGGCAATAAGAATGTCATCGAGGTATAATGAACATAAAGTACAGGTCCCTGCGAACAGCGTCCATCAGAGGCTGGAAAGTCTGGGACGCGTTTTTAAGTCCGAAGGGCATTCACAAGAATTCAAACAGCCTGAACTGGGTGACAATCATGGTCTTACAGATGTCTTCAGGATGGACTGGGATCTGATGGTAGCCCCATATCCGGTCGACTTTCGAGAAGACCTGGGTGCCGTGCAGGATTGCCGTGAAGTCTTGAATGTGTGGGATGGGATACCTGCCCAGCGTAGTTGCATCGGTCAGGTGCCGATAATCCCCACAGACTTGGGAACTTGGGGACCATGTTGAGAGGGGAGGCCCAGGGACTAGCAGATGATCCCCAACTCCTGCAGGCGGGAGAACTCCTCTTTGGCCAGTTGACACTTCTCAGGCGGTAGTTGCCTGGCCTTGGCATGCAGCAGGGGGCCTTGCATGAAGATGTGGTGATAGACCCCGTGCTGGGGCATGGTGGTGTTGAACTGTGGCTGCAGGATGGTGGGGAACTAGTTGAGTATGCTGGAATACTCGTCCCTGGGAACGGTGATGGCAGCTATCTCCGGCTCGCAGGCTTCTGTGGCATTGAGGCAGACTGAGAGGAAAGTGCGAATATTGACTAGTCGTTTGCCCTCCACATCCACCAGCAGGCCATGCGCTCTGAGGAAGTCGGCCCCCAACAGCACAGTACCCACTGAGGCCAGCACTAACCTCCAGCGGAACTTGTCTTTCCCAATCTGGATCTGCGCCCTGCAGGTGCCGAAGGTTTTGATGGCGGAACTGTTGGCTGCCCGCAGGGTAGGACCCCATGCTCGAGTGCGGATCTTAAGGGCAATCAGGGGGGTAAGATGCTCAGTTCCACTCCGGTGCCCATGTACGTGGGCAATGTGTCCAGAAGGGGGGCAGTTTCATCGCGACAGCGTTGATCTCTGCGGGTTCCAGGCTGGGAGGCCAGAAAAACGTCTGGACTCATCAGGGTTACCAATGCAGCACCAACTATGATGAAGGAGACTAACGACCACCACATTGAAGGTTCTCAACGACCTTTTTATTCAAATCCCGCGCACGCCCCTTTAAGGGCTGCCTGAGGCGCGCACTGGGCTAAAGCCATGAGGCAAGGAGGTCCCCCAACGATGCTATCTTCTCAAGGCTGCCCCGCCACACGGCGGTACAAGCGGGGCTGGTTCGCCACGAGTATGTGTGCTGCCACATAGTTATATAAAATGTAGAAAAGAGAGCAAAATAGTGTCCTGGATTGCACGAAGGGCTGGTCCGCACATTGGGATCCTACAGTGTTTATACCACCATTTTAGGGAAGAAGGTTAACACGGGACTCGAGGCTGGGAGTCCATTTACCCCTACGGGCTGGAAAGAAACTTCTTGAACCAAGAGGTTGATGGTCTTCTTCTGACAAAAGGAAGCAGCGAGGAGGTTGTGACCAGGATGATGGGGTTGCCAGCTGCCTTCTGGAGGCAGTGCCTCACATGCAGTAGATGCATTCAGTGGATGGGAAGTCAGTACCTGTGATGGACCTGGCAGATTCCTCCAAATTCACCAAAGGATAATCAAACCGACATCAGTACCCTCTACCAATTCTACATTCCTGACAATAAACTTGCGTTGACCTGGCAATATTATTAACGTGCCCAACATCAGACTCTTTATTCATTATAATCGATTGTTAGGCAGTTGGGGGGAAAATATTCGGGTTTGTGAAGAAGTGCCACATCACCACTGGCTCATCACTGCTCAAAGTTAAAGAGCATTTTGGTGATGTTGGAATTCTTGAGCCTGTGGATTGGGAATGTACAGAAGTCCTGCACGCCCATCAAAAAGATCAGCCCCACAAACTCCCTTCGCATCTCTCCCATCCTGCTGTGGAAATGTCTGTGGTTTCAGAATCACTGGAGTTATCTTAGGGACTACAGATGAAGTGGAAGACTATGGGGGTATTTTATCTAATGAATTGGGTCACCTGTAGCTTGGAGGTGTTAATGCCAATATCCACCACTTGTACTTATTACTCCTTAACATAACCGTCTTCATCTGTACTGCAGATTTTTCAAACAAAATAAGTTTCCGTGGAGATCCTTCTGTTCCCTTGTTGCTAGTTGGCAAGTTTGAATATTATGTTCAGGCTGAGTATTTTAACACCACCTTGTAATATGTTACAAGGCAGATGCATTTAAGTTAATCTGCACAAAACTGATGCCACTTCACTGAATTTGGCAGTTGGGAATGCTTTCCAATAATCGTTTTGAGAACAATTTCAGTGTAATTTTTCTGTTTCCTGTCTGTTCCTCTGCAGTGGATCTTCTCTCCCTGCCAAGTGCTTGTGAGGCCTTTGATCAGCACAATCTGAAACAGAACGATCAACTGCTGGATATTTTAGAGATAATTAACTGCTTGACTTCAATCTATGATCGGCTGGAGCAGGAGCACAGCAACCTTGTCAACGTGCCTCTTTGTGTGGACATGTGTTTAAACTGGCTGCTCAACGTCTATGACACGTAAGTATTGCTTTGAACTGTGAATGTTTCCGACATCACTAATGCAGAAGAGAGGACTGTGGGGGTGGAAAGTTTTGTTGGATGAGGGGAAGGTGGGAGAGGGGCGATATTCCTCGGTCACATGTGATAAATGCACAATGTCGTGATGGCTACATTTTATTCTCTCTGTTACTTAGTTCCATTGAATTTGCAATAGGGCCCACTCAATTGTGCTTTCAGTGCACGCAACCAACCGTGAACCTAACTTTATTTCTCTATAAAAGTGCCCATGTTGGAAGATGTGCTGTCAAGGCTACTATCTCCCTCAGCTTTTAAAGATGCATTGGTATCATTAAGCTCAGCAGTGAAGTGATCCCACATTGTATTATTGACAATAACTTGCCTCCTAAAGGTTTACAGATTATTCCTCTGTAAAATTGCCTGGACGCTGCTATTTAAAAATAAAACAAAATTATGTTGACTTCAGGACTGACAATTGGCAAACATTATATTTGCATTTGTGGTTCCATTGATATGTTTGTCATTCACATTATTATAGAGCAGATATTCATATGTTTTATGCAAGATTTAAGCAATGTATAAACCTTTGCTTATTGACTCCAATGGAAGAGAATTTCAGAAGAGCATTTTGACATGCATGCTTTGTGTGAACATCAAGAGGATGAATGTCTACTCTGTGCCCCTTAGCTGAGATGTCATCTAATCATTCTTTCCCAAAAGGTTTTTGTGAACAAGTGCGATGCCTTACATGATGGGGAACTGTAATGCTCAGGTTAATAGTGCAACTTCTCTGTGGTATAAGGTGGGAGGAGATTATTTTGGTTCCACTGTGCGTGGAGTCCTATCTGGAGTGCCAATAAGTCAGAGCAGAGTACAACATAGCTTTGGAGCTACCCTTTTAGTTCTCCTCCCACCACAACTGTCCTAAGCAATATGTTGAGGACAACCTGTGTTCTGCTGTTTGATTGCCTTCTTGGCTTTCATGTGCCAAGTCAACCAGAGAATAAAATTGTGAAAAGAACTCAGAGAAACCTAAACTGAACAAAAATAACCCCACCCAAACACCCATGTATCTGGAATGTTCCATACAAGCTCCCCTCCCCCTTGAATTTTTAATATTTATTTAATATAAACCATGTTCAATTAGATCAGAGCATTGAAACAGTAAAAGATGTAATTTTGCTGTGATAATAGATACATGAGCACAGGGTTACTTAATACACTTAGAATCACATCACTAATGAGCATTGGTTGTTCAGAGACCCACAGATCATCTCATAATTGGTTATATTAAAAATTTAAGCGCTGCTGAGTGGAATAAGTTTATCTATAGTCATAATTAAATTTGCTACTGCTGGTGCGTTCTGGAATCAAAAAGTGTGTCTGTGCTTTGTTTTCAAGATCCAGGGGTTTGACACCCAACAGAATGTTTTTTTTCTCTTACATCAGCAACATTTTCCACTCTCAGTTGATAAGCATAGCATTAAGGGCAAAGTTTAGCACCAGCTTTGTTCCTTCAAACAAGAAATGGAGGACTGAAGAAGAGAGCAATGAGATTCTGGTTTTCGTTTTCTGCGTAATTTAAGATTTGTTGTGCGTTTTTATCCATTTTAGGAGTTAATTTCTGATCCTGAAAGTGTGCAAAATGGAGACATTGCATTCTGAGGGAGCAGGAAGACTGTATATGTTGACAATATATTACATGCTTGGTTAAGATACTGGCAATGCCTACACAGTTATAAATTCACATTTATCTGTAATGTGCAGATGATTTTATTCCATGCTCCTTTATTGCGAACTCTTGTGTTTGGGTAGCATAAGCAGATTGAGATACTTTTTCTACGGAGCTGAACTCGCAGAATGATATGCCCCAAGGAATTTGAGGTAATCTATTTCTGGGATCCAGCTTGAATTTATCAATTTCAAACCATTTGTGAAAACAAAATCAAAATTCAACAGTAAAGTATTTTATCCACAGAAAAAAGTGGTTTACGCTACCTGTATTTTAACCCGATTTCCCATGGTCACTCTCCGACAATTCTGGATGCTGGTTTTTATTCCACTGATACTGCTCATTCACCTGGAAGGAGGGCAGTCAGTTGTGAATTTCGACAACACCACTTAAAAGCAATTCAACTTTGGGAGTTCTATCACTTAATCCAATTCTAATTTCATGTATGCACAAAACATTCCAAGTGGAACAGATTAATGGGATTCATGTGGACAGGCAAGAAGTTCATCATGGATATGATGGGCTAAAGGACCAGTTTTTGCCTGGTTTTATTCTTCACGGTAATGTAATGTTAACGGTGGTGGGGAAGAGGGGGGGTGGAAATCCAGTGTGCCTTGACCCATGTGTGTCTCATCAGGTCGATGAAGTTAGCAAAGTTCCCTTTGTACCCCCCTCTATATCACAACCACTCTGTCATTACCTTCTATAATTAAAATGAGTGTGGTATGAGTGAAAAAGAGTTGCAACATGCTTTTTTTTCCTGTTTTAAACCTTCTGGATAAAGATTAACTCATAACAAGAAATATGGAATAACTGTGGCACCATTGACACGGAGACGTGAAATCCAATTTTTCCAGTTCATTCATCCCCACAGCAGCCCATGGTTTGGGTAGCGGTTAGCGCATTGTTATTGCAGCGCCAGCAACCTGGGTTCAAATCTGGCGCTGTATTTAAGGAATTAGTACGTTCTCCTGGTCCTCCGGTTTCCTCCCATCCTTCAGAACATGGGAATTGTAGGTTAATTGGGGTATTTGAGTGCTTCGGGCTCATTGACTGGAAGGGCCCGTTACCATGTTGAATGTCAACATTTTTAAAAAATAATTTAAAATTTCCAAGCATCTTTTCATGCAGATGATGGGTCTTCTCTAATCTTGCAGGGGTTGCAGTTTTTAAACTTGAAACAACCAGCCCATCATTTACTTGTGATTAATGCTCTGTATTCTGGAACTGTCATTCCAGTTAACACAGAGAGCTGAAATAGTTGGCAGTACTTACTGTTTCTGTTCTAGAAATACATGGTCATCTGTGCCACAGATTATCCTGATCATTTGGCGATGGCATTCTTCAGTTGCAGCACCATCGAGCAAGTGAAATATATTTTTTTTAGCAAGCAAAAGTGAACCAAGAGAAGCAAGAAGGGCTCAGCGGGTCATGGCAAGAACAATTCAGGTCTCTCCATCATGATTGTTTGAACTGTGACTGTATAGCCTAATTAGGAAGGATCCTTGCCCAGTTGTGATCAGTACACTGATGCAAAAAACAATTTCAACCAAATATCCTGTCATCCTGATGCTTTTGATATTTCATCTTTGCTCCAGGTTGCACGTTTCTCATATTTTAAACTGACTTATTGCCTTCAGAGAGTAATTTCTGTAACATGCATTTTATTTTAATTCCAAATTGAATCCACATTTAATTGCTCTCTAGTGGTCGAACAGGGAAGATCCGTGTCCTGTCCTTTAAAAGTGGAATCATGTCTCTGTGCAAAGCACATCTGGAGGACAAATATCGATGTAAGTTTGTCTTGAACTTCTTCGTTGGCTTGTGCCTGTTCCTTTTTTTATTTAAATTAAATTCACTAATTAATAAAATGAACTGTCATTGCAGCAAGTTTTAGCAGCAAGTAAAAACACACCAAAATGCTGGAGGAACTCAGTGGGTCTTTCCAGCATCCAAAAAGGCAAAGATATATCGCCAACATTTCAGGCCTGAACCCTTTTTAAAGGAATTAGCAGAATGACCTTATTCTGCTATTTCCTTGAAGAAGGGCTCAGGTTCGAAACCTCGGCAGTATATTTTTTTAGATGCTGAGTTCTTCCAGCATTTCGGAGTGTTTTTACTACAGTCACAGTGTCTGCAGACTTTCGTGTTTCAGCAGAGAGAAACGTGGCCATTTAACTCATGACTCATCTCTCTTGACTTTGACCGTTGTAATTTCTGCAAAATGTCGATATTTTCTATTGAACACCATTCCTTTGATTTTTGTACATTTTATTGTACTTTTACACAAAAAACAAGTGAAGGAATGGCTAAGTTATTTTTGTTTAATTGAGTAAATGTTCAGAAGAAAAGGCAGAGTAGTTGTTTATTTGAAATTGACATGCCTCATTAACTCACAAGTACAACTTCCTCAATAGGCCAAAGAGATTAAAAATGGCTCACTTGAAGATGGTTAGTTACATCCTCGAGAAGAATGCATAAATCCTGTTTGTTCTGCCTGATACACATGTAATGGTTAGGGATTAAAATCACTGCAAATAGTTAATGTGCCTCCAGTGCAAGAGCAGCAAAGCCGGCAGTTTTTCATGTTTCTGTGTTATCAGCTCACAGCACAATATCCTCATCGTGTACAGGAATTTCGGAGGAAGTGTGAACACTTGGTTCGAAATTCTTCAAAGAACATTGGCCAGGAAGGAAATATTTGGCAGGCAAACCTTGTATTTTTTAACAAATGGGACAGTTTGCACACAGCACCCTTGTGTGACTTGCACATGGTTTAATTGTGGAGTGAGCAAAGTGTTAGTTTTCTGCCTTTCCCCTGCCCTGTGCCAAACAATCTTTCTGTGGAAGTGATTCTCCCCTTTCAAAGTGAATGGGCAAAACACTGCAGTGTCATGAGAAATGTTGGCAGTTATGAATGGAACCGAGAGCATTTCCCGATACATTTATGAGGAATCTGGCAATATCCTGACTGCATGCCTGTGAGGATCTTTCAGAAAATGTGGGAACATTTGTTGATGCATGCTTCCACCACGGTACTGGGAGAGGATATGCCGACGTAACTGCCTGCATTTCTATGGAGAATATGAGTCAAGATTTTCTGTGCAGCCATCCAGATGAGTCTGATGGAATGGTGGAGCTGACTCGACAGGCCAAATGGCCTACTTCTGCTCCAATATCTTCTGGTCTTTTTATCGTAACTTCTTCTTGATATTGCCAGTTTTCTGGAGTGATCTTTCAGCGAGATATGACACTAGTTGGACTTTTCTAGCACGAGCTGAGACAACTGACAGATTTCACCATTCTTTTGGCTCTAGCCCTGGCTCCTACCAAATCTGGCTTCAGAAAGATGAGTTAGTGGTTTGGAATTGAAACTTTGCATCTCATCAGGTCCAGTTCATTTTTGATCTGCAAATTATATGGCATGTATGCTTGGTACTTAAACCAGGCTTTGTAATGTTCAGGAAAGGAAAGGAGATGAAAAGAGAACTGGCAGGATATAAAACTATTCTTTCAGAGTAATCTGATAAACACAGAGCTTGTTTGCAGAATGAATTAATCTGTTTGGATTTATTTTATTTCATTATATTTGCTCATTATGCTTGTCCGACTGTGGGGAATGCTTAAAAATAACTGATAGAGGTAGATACACAAAATACAGCATTTACTGAAACTGCTGCAAATACATCCAATGTAGTTTTTCTATTTACTATGCAAGCATGGATAATATTGCACTTGATAGCAAAATATTTCAAGCAACAAAGCCACGTGGATATATTCCAAGGCATGAAATAAATGGTTCATCAGATGTTGTGCTCCAATTTGCGATTCAGATCGATTGAACTCTAAAGAATATCTAAGCTTTTAAGAAATTCAGCAAGTCCCAAATGTCTCTTACCACTTCTTAAGGGTGCACCAGAGAAAACGTCTTGTCCTGATACCTGACAGTTTGGTTCGGGAAGCATTTTGTCCAAGGCCACTAGATATTTTAGAGGGTTGTGACTGCAGCTCAGTTTGTCGTGCAACATAGTAAAAGATCCATCCCACCCTGGTCACCTTTTCTTCTCCCTTCACCAGATTCAAGGGCAGTTTCTTCTTCGCTGTAATCAGACCATTGAACTAACCTCTCATGAAAAAATTGATGCTGCATTGCGCTGTTTAAATTAAGCGTTTTCTCCTTAACACTACACTTTTGCTTTTTTTTTTAACCACCTGTTGTACTTAAGTACAGGTTAACTTGCCTGGCAAGAATGCAGAACAAAATCTTCCACTACATCCGAATCCACGTGACAAGAGGCAATTCAATTCAAATCAATCCAAACTCGTGTATTTGACTTTTTCCACTGAGAACATCTTTTGACCAAAAAGTATGTATTGAGCAAACTGCAATGCAGAGACAGATACAGATGCAGGAAGACTTTAAATAGCCTGGAACATTTTATGAAATACTAAAAAGCTGCTATGTAGAGTATACTGAGACGATTGCAGACAACTAACTGATGTGTACTGAAACCATTCCAGGTATCTGCACAGCACACATTGAAAGCATCATATATGGGCATGCAGTGAAGTGTAGCTGTGCTGGATATCACGAAATCATAGGTAGCTGTTCCAGACATTGTTTGGGGCATTGATACAGCATGTGCTGAAGTCACCAGGTATAGCTGTTCAGCACACAGTGAAATCTCTAGGGGTAGTCCTGCAGAATACCATGACACCACAATTGGTAGCCAGACTGCATGTTGTGAAACTGCTGCAGGCACTATAGAATTACAAGTGGCAACTATTCAGAATATAATTAAACAAATGCAGTATGATCTGTGCAGTGCAATTGCTAAAAATAATGTATGCTATGTTGTGATAAGTATGATAAAGCACACCAGAACAATTGGCTTATTCTGCAGAACAATGTTCATGATATAAGCCTGGAGTGTGAAGAGATGCAGCGTCTGAAAAAAATCTCATTTACCTCCCCCCTCCCCCCATGCCCTCCCCTGCTCTGTACCAGACTCCCGAGAATAGGTTTGATGGGTTCAAAAAAGTTACAAGTCCTGGACATATATTAGCAGAAAACAGTGATCTTTATTTACACACAGGGAAATTCACAACAGGGGTCACACTCACACACACGTGCACAACAGTAGCACGCAAATAAAACACATTGGATACGAGTCAGTCAAAGATACTCACACCTCCCAATAGTGATGCGAGGATGACACAATAACCAACACTCCTCTACAATATAAAAGCATAGTGCACTAATTAACACAGGAACACTAATCTAATTACAATGGGTGAAATGTAATGGTCTCTCCTGGATGTATACCACAATTGCCCCCACCCTGTACTGCATACACTACGCAACTGGTCTCCAGCAGCGCTCACAGCTTAGATCGAACCTTTCACAGTTGGCCTTCCAGCTTCAGCCGCGGTCCGCAACCTGGAGTGGAGCTTAGGGATTGTCTCCAGGGATCAAGAGCTGCACGTGATTAGCTTTCGACTACAGCCAGCTAGAGGGGGCAGCCCAAGTGTGCCTGTGTAAACTGCAAGAACCAATTGCATGGCAGCTTCAACTGTGGATGGATCCAATCTTTGATTGGCATGTAAAGCAACTTCTGACTGATTTCCAACCAGAGAGGTCAGGTATCCTTCTGTATAACAAGGAGTCAGTTTTCATTATAAATCAGCGAGAGAAGTTGCAACACAATTGTCAGTGCCATTTTCCAGATGATGCTATACTTCTCTGTTTGCTCTGTGAAGGTAAAAGGCCCTGTGGTACATTTGAAGAGGAGCATTTTATATTCTGACCAAGCACCATCACGAATAAATCAGCCCCTTGTAGGACCTTTACTCTGAAGAAATTGATCGTCAGATACAGCTTCACGTTTTGTAAGATTCAGAGGTCATAAATGTATGTTATTTCTTTGAGTCAGAGACAATGAAATAAAATGAATTTTTAAAGTGCATTTACACCAAACACTCATCCCTGGGTTGAAGTCCGTCCTAATTCTGTGTCCACCCATCCAAGCGAGGCAAAGCTGAACGAAAGTCCCTCCGGAGGGGGTTGAATTGTGTGTGGTGTTGAAGCTCCTTTCCTACAGATTGTGGTCTTGCAGTTTTCCTTTTGTAAGGCTAATTTATCTTCAGTGCCATTTCTTTGCAGATCTGTTCAAGCAAGTGGCAAGCCCCACTGGATTCTGTGATCAGCGCAGGCTTGGGCTTCTTCTGCATGAGGCAATTCAGATTCCACGCCAGCTCGGAGAGGTTGCATCTTTTGGAGGCAGCAACGTAGAACCCAGTGTTCGCAGCTGCTTCCAGTTTGTAAGTTTATAATGTTTTTTCCAGGGCCTTCATTGAACCGATGAATTGAGATGTTATGTATAAATTACAAAGAATTACCTCAAAATGAGAGCACAGAGGCAGGCAATTTGTCCCAACTTGTCTGTGCTGGTGCCTTGGCTCCATGCGAGTTTCTCACTTTCTATCAGCAGTAAATTATGATGGAACCTTGCACCTCATTCTGAATGCAGTCTTTACCTGATGACCAAAGACTCTTAAGGGTCATCACGTGGGCTTTCAGTTGCTCTGGGGGCAGTGAAGAAATGGTTGTTGATGATATGGAAAGTTTTGCACAGTGCCCTTCAAAGGGATAATCCCTGGCTTTGAAGCGGAGACAGAAGATGAAGGCAGTCCTTTAAAAAGATTCTCTGAGATCTTGAGAGTTCTTTTAAAATCAATTACTCTTCTATCTCATCTTTAACTGCCCTCAAGGGGAGCTCATGCTGGTTACTACTGCTCATCTTGTCTGTCTTGTGCCCTCCAACCAATCCAGCCAAGTAAAACCAGAAGCCTTCAATAATATACCTAGCTCTGGTTTATGAAAGTTCTTAAGAAAGTTTTCATATTGAAAAGTGCCCTACGGAGCAGCCAATATCTGTAGATAGAATAGATTAGTGCTTGTAATGTAACTGAAACACAAGTTCAAGTTGTCATCCGACTGTACCAATACAACCCTACAAAATAGTGTTCTCCAGTCCATGGTGCACAACAGTGCAAAACACGGTTGTAGACTTTAAACACATACAGATAAAGGATACACACATTCACTCTACATATGTATATTCATACAAAGGTAAAGGTTCCATTAATGTCACATAATACTACATTTAGAATGTAACATACGTGAAGTTCTTTAACTTTTGTCTACCATAAGGCAGGCAGAGAGTTGCCATTTTGTCCACACCCTTCACAGAAACCTATAGTCCCTGGTGTTCCCAGGCAAATACTGACCAGCCTTGTGCCTGCTAAACTTCCAAGATTAGACAATCCCAGGTGTATTCAAGCTATTGGATGATACTGTAATATCCTTAATAAATAATAGAGTCACAGAGAGTTATTTTAGTGATTCTAGTGGTAGAAGTCCTCCCTAATTTTGCAAGCTGTCTTTAAACAACAATCACGGTAATTTCCATCAATGGGGGCAAAGGGTGGCTCCTGTGATCTTTGATGCCAATTTTTTGATCCTGTGGATTAACGTCTGATCCAATGCTCTGCAGTAACCATACCACACTGTGATAAAGCGCGCCAGGGTGCACTCAATAGAGCTCCTGTAGAAAGTCGGCAGAATGGTGGCCCATCTCAGCCTTCTAAGGAATTCACTGTTGTGGTCACTTCTTAAGTAGACACTGAAGAATTTGGTCTCCACTACGGAGCTATTAATGCGTGGTGAAGGGTGGTCATCCCTGGTCCACAAGCATTTCCTTTGACTTGTTCATGTTGAGACTCGGGTTGTTATTCTTGCACTATTTCACAAGTTTCTCCACCTCCTCTCCGTATTTCGACTCATCGTTGTTGCTGACGAGGCCATCTGCACACTTTTTTTTTTTAAATTTTTTATTTTTCACACCATAAATCACAATAGCCATGATATACACTTTTTCTTTTTCACACATTTACAGTGACTTTTTCTCCCCCCCCCCTCCCTCCTCCCAAGCCACCCCCCCACCCCCCCCCCCCTCTCATCCATTTTAGGTATACAATCTAGGTTGCATTAATTCAGTCAGACAATGTTGTCATTCAACAAAAATACACCAGAAATTCTACTGAGTCCATTCTTTTCTTTTCTTCTCCTTCCATCAACTTAGGTAATGTTTGTTCCCGGTAGGTTTTCGCTATTGTATTTAATGTAAGGCTCCCATACTTGTTCGAATATTTCAATATTATTTCTTAAACTATATGTTATTTTTTCTAATGGAATACATTTATTCATTTCTATATACCATTGTTGTATTTTCAAATTATCTTCCAATTTCCAGGTTGACATAATACATTTTTTTGCTACGGCTAGGGCTATCTTAACAAATCTTTTTTGTGCATCTTCCAAGTCGATTCCAAATTCTTTATTTTTTATGTTACTTAGGAGAAAGATCTCTGGATTCTTTGGTATATTGTTTTCTGTTATTTTATTTAATATCTGATTGAGATCATCCCAAAATTTTTCTACTCTCTCACATGTCCAGATTGCATGAATTGTTGTTCCCCTTTCTTTTTTACATCGAAAACATCTATCAGATACTGTTGGGTCCCATTTATTTAACTTTTGCGGTGTAATGTATAGCCTGTGTATCCAGTTATATTGTATCATACGCAGTCTCGTATTTATTGTATTTCTCATCGTTCCAGAACATAATTTCTCCCATGTTTCCTTTTTTATCTTTATATTTAAATCTTGTTCCCATTTTTGTTTAGTTTTACCATTTGTTTCCTCATTCTCCTTTTCTTGCAGTTTAATATACATATTTGTTATAAATCTTTTGATTAACATTGTATCTGTAATCACATATTCAAGGTTACTTCCCTCTGGTAAACTCAAATTGCTTCCTAATTTATCTTTCAAGTAGGATCTCAGTTGGTAATATGCCAGCGCTGTATCTCCAGTTATATTGTACTTATCTCTCATTTGTTCAAAGGATAAGAATCTACTTCCTGAAAAACAATTTTCTATTCTTTTAATCCCTTTTTTTTCCCATTTTCTAAAGGAAAGGTTGTCTATTGTAAAAGGGAGTAGCTTATTTTGCGTCAATATTAGTTTTGGTATTTGATAATTTATTTTATTTCTTTCTACATGAATCTTCTTCCATATATTGAGGAGATGGTGTAATACTGGAGAAGTTCTATGTTGTACCAATTTTTCGTCCCATTTATATAATATGTGTTCAGGTATCTTTTCCCCTATTTTATCTAATTCTAGTCTCGTCCAGTCTGGTTTTTCCCTTGTTTGATAAAAATCTGATAAGTACCTTAATTGTGCGGCTCTATAATAATTTTTGAAGTTTGGCAATTGTAAGCCTCCTTGTTTATACCATTCTGTTAATTTATCTAGTGCTATCCTCGGTTTCCCCCCTCTCCATAAAAATCTCCTTATTATTTTCTTTAACTCTTTGAAGAATTTTTCTGTCAGTTGTATTGGCAATGCCTGAAATAAGTATAGTATCCTTGGAAAAATGTTCATTTTAATACAGTTTATCCTTCCTATCAGTGTTAGTGGTAGCTCTTTCCAATGCTCTAAATCGTCCTGTAATTTTTTCATTAGTGGATTGTAATTGAGTTTATATAATTGGCCTAGATTTTTGTTTATTTGCACACCTAGGTATCTTATTGCCTGCATTTGCCATCTGAATGGGGATTCCTCCTTAAATTTTCAGAAATCCGCGTTATTCATAGGCATTGCTTCACTTTTATTTACGTTTATCTTGTATCCCGACACTTCTCCATATTCCTTCAATTTCTTATATAGTTCTTTTATTGATAGTTCTGGTTCTGTTAAGTACACTATCACATCATCCGCAAATAGACTGATTTTATATTCCCTGTCTTTTATTTTTATTCCTTTTATATTATTATCTATGCTTATCGATTCTGCTAGTGGTTCTATAGCTAGCGCAAACAATAATGGTGATAGTGGGCATCCCTGCCGCGTTGACCTGCTTAAGTTAAATTGCTTTGATACATGTCCATTTACTGTTACTTTCGCTAACGGTCCCTTATATAATGCTTTAATCCAATTAATATACTTCTCCGGTAAACTGAATTTTTGCAATACTTTGAACAAGTAATTCCATTCTACTCTGTCGAAGGCCTTCTCTGCGTCTAAAGCAACTGCTACTGCCGGTGCTTTATTTCCTTCTACTGCATGAATTAAGTTAATAAATTTACAAATATTGTCTGTTCTGCGTCTTTTTTTGATAAATCCAGTTTGGTCTAAATTTACCATTTTCAGTACCTGTTCTACTAATCTGTTTGCTAATAGTTTAGCTATTATCTTATAATCTGTGTTTAGCAGAGATATTGGTCTATATGACGCTGGTGAGAGTGGATCTTTCCCTTGTTTTAGTATCACTGTAATTATTGCTGTTTTACATGAATCTGGTAAGTTTTGTGTCTCATCAATCTGGTTGATTACATCCAGGAGGGGCGGTATTATTAGATCTTTAAATGTTTTGTAGAATTCTATTGGGAGTCCATCCTCTCCTGGTGTCTTATTATTTGGTAAATTTTTTATTATCTCTTGTATTTCTACTGTTCCAAATGGTTCTGTTAATTTATTTTGTTCCTCTATTTGTAGTTTTGGTAGTTCAAATTTAGTCTAAAATTCATCTATTTTCCCTTCTTTCCCTTCGTTTTCAGTTCGGTATAATTGTTCATAGAATTCTCTGAAGTTTTCCTTAATTTCTTTTGGATTATATGTAATTTGTTTGTCTTTTTTCCTTGTTGCCAATACCATTTTCTTAGTTTGCTCTGTCTTAAGCTGCCATGCTAAGATTTTGTGTGTTTTTTCACCTAGTTCATAATATTTATGTTTTGTCTTCATTATATTCTTCTCCACCTTATATGTTTGTAATGTTTCATATTTTATTTTTTTATCTGCCAATTCTCTTCTTTTGGTTGTATCTTCCTTTATTGCTAATTTTTTTTCTATGTTTACTATTTCCCTTTCCAACTGCTCTGTTTTCTGATTATAGTCCTTCTTCATCTTGGTTGCATAACTTATTATTTGTCCTCTAATGAATGCTTTCATTGCGTCCCATAGTATAAACTTATCTTCCACTGATTCCGTATTTACTTCAAAGTACATTTTTAATTGTTTTTCAATAAATTCTCTAAAATCCTGTCTTTTAAGTAGCATGGGGTTTAATCTCCATCTATACATTCTTGGAGGGATGTCCTCTAGCTTTACTGTCAGTATTAAGGGTGAATGGTCCGATAGCATTCTCGCTTTATATTCTGTTTTTCTTACTCTATCCTGCATACTAGCTGATAACAAAAATAGGTCTATTCTTGAGTATGTTTTATGTCTAGTCGAGTAGTATGAGTATTCCTTTTCTTTTGGGTTTTGTTTCCTCCATATGTCCACAAGTTTCATTTCTTGCATTGATTTAATTATAAATTTGGTTACTTTGTTGTTCCTGTTAATTTTTTTCCCCGTTTTATCCATATTTGGATCCAAATTCAGATTGAAATCCCCTCCTATTAGTATGTTCCCTTGCGTATTAGCTACCTTCAAAAAGATATCTTGCATAAACTTTTGATCTTCTTCGTTAGGTGAATATATATTAAGTAGATTCCAAAGCTCCGAATATATCTGACATTTTATCATAACATATCTCCCTGCTGGATCTATTATTTCCTCTTCTATTTTAAATGGCACATTTTTGCTAATTAATATAGCCACTCCTCTTGCTTTTGAATTATACGATGCTGCTGTTACATGTCCTACCCAATCTCTCTTTAATTTCTTGTGCTCCAATTCAGTTAAGTGTGTTTCTTGGACAAATGCTATATCTATTTTTTCCTTTTTCAGTAAATTTAGTAGTTTCTTCCTTTTAATTTGGTTATGTATTCCATTAATATTTAAAGTCATATAGTTCAGCGTAGCCATTTTATATTTTGTTTATCTTCTCTTTCCGTTTTTCCATCATTACCTTTCCTCCTTTTCCATTTCTGTTTTCTTATTTTCAACTCTTTACCAGACAACATTCCTACAACATCCAACATTTTCCTTATTCTCCTATTTCTATCTTCTTTATCCCCAATCTCCCCTTCCCCTCCTGAGTTGTCCTTTATCCCTTGTCGGACAACCACATCTCCCCTCTCCATTTGGATTTGCGAATCCACTCGCAAGCGTCAACTGATTTTGCAGTGACCGCTCTTTTCCTCCACCCAGCCCCCCCCAGAAAAGATTTCACTTTTCATATGTCACAAAGGTCACTCTTTTAATTCCCTCCTTATTCTCTCTATTCCATTACCTTCCCTTATTAATTCTTGTCTATGCTATCTATGTTTTTCTCTAATTACAGATACTTTCACGTATGCCCATTGTCTCTATTCACTCTTATACCTCTTTACCCGCATACATATCAATCGTGGTCATTTTTACCCTCATTACCCGTCTTCATCCCTCAGTCTATTTTTGTCTTTACCCACATATATATCAATCGTGATCATTTTTACTCTCATTACCCGTCTTCATCCCTCAGTCTATTTTTGTAATTGTTCTGCAAATTTTCGTGCTTCTTCTGGATCCGAGAACAGTCTGTTTTGTTGTCCTGGAATAAATATTTTCAATACCGCAGGATGCTTCAGTGTAAATTTATATCCTTTCTTCCATAAAATCGCTTTTGCTGTATTGAACTCTTTTCTCTTCTTTAGGAGTTCAAAGCTTATATCTGGATAAATGAAGATTTTTTGCCCTTTATACTCCAGTGGTTTGTGGCCCTCTCTTACTTTTTCCATTGTCTTCTCCAGTACCTTTTCTCTTGTAGTATATCTTAGGAATTTTGCTACAATAGATCTTGGTTTTTGTTGTGGTTGTGGTTTAGGGGCCAATGCTCTATGTGCCCTTTCTATTTCCATTTCTTGCTGTAGTTCTGGGCATCCTAGGGCCTTAGGGATCCAAACTCCCTCATATTCTTGCCTTCTTCATCTTCCTTAAGGCCCACTATCTTTATGTTATTTCTTCTGTTATAATTTTCCATTATATCTATTTTTTGGGCTAGTAATTCTTGTGTCTCTGTAGTTTTTTTATTAGATTCCTCCAATTTCTTTTTTAAGTCTTCTACCTCCATTTCTGCTGCTATTGCCCGTTCTTCCATCTTGTCCATTTTTTTCCCCATTTCTGTTAAGGTCATATCCATTTTATTTATTTTCTTTTCTGTGTTGTTTATTCTTCTTCTTAAATCATTGAATTCCTGTGTTTGCCATTCTTTAAATGACTCCATGTATCCTCTAACAAGAGCAAGTATATCCTTTACCTTGCCTTTCCCTTTATCTATTTCACTGTATTCTTCCTCTTCTTCTTTCTCTGGGTTGGCCATCTGTTGTTTCTTTGATGCCCTTTCCTCCTCTTCTTTCTTGTTTCCATTGTCTTCTGTGGTCTCTTCTTGCTGCAGGTGTTCTGCAGCTGTCGTTGCCGGCTGTGGAGATCGACTCCCCAGCTGGTCCCCCCCTCCCGTCGGTGTGTTTTTTTTCATGCGCGGTTGCGCACTTTTATTCGGCTCTGTGAGCCATTGATGTAGTTCTTTTTCCACCGACCTGAGGTAGTGGGCTCCTCTCTCCACAGCGGGCCTCTTCGGACAGGTAAGGCCTTCACCTTTTTCCTCCGTTGTCTTCTCTTCCTCTCTTCTTTCCGTTGATTTTGATTTTTCTCCTTTTGTCTCCATCTTCTTTCCACCTTTATACTCACTTTTCTTTAACTTGTATTTCTGTGCCTTTGTATTTTCTCTTGTTTTTCCCGACTTTTGTGGAGAGGGCTGGAGTTCACCGTCCGGCCACTACTCCATCACGTGACTCCTCGCCATCTGCACACTTGATGATTCTGTTGCAGCTGGAACTGGTTCTGGCGTTGCAGTTGTGAGCCAGTAGTTGAGCAGGAGCGAGCTGAGGTGCACCAGTGCTCAGCGTGATGGTGCTTGACGTTTGGCTGCCAATCCAAACAGACTGTGATCTTTCTGTTCGGAAGTCCAGAATCCAGTTACAGAGAGGGGTGTTGAGTCCCAGCGAGGATAGCTTTTCCACAGCCTCTGGGGTTGGACTAAGCTGAACAGCAGTCTGGCGTATGAGCATTGTTCTCCAGTGGGGTCAGGACAGAGTGGTGGGTCAAGGCTAGAGTATTGTTAGTAGAATGATTTCGTCGGTGAATTGGAATGGGTCCAGTGTCTATGGGAGGTGTGCTTTGCTGCATTCCATCACCAGATGCTTGAAGCACTTCATAATGATGAAGGTCAGTGCCACTGGGTGACGGTCATTTAGACTTCATACTGTCACCATCTTTGTACCGGGATGATGATGGCTGCATTGAAAACCATGGGGGAAATGGACTGCTGCAATAACATGTTGAACATCTCTGTAAGTACTTGTCGTCTGGTCCCACTGCCCTGGGTAGGATTCTTCCCGCCTCAGCTATGGCTACGCAAGGGGCCTGTTCTTCATGGGGAGAAGGAGCTTTCATTTGGTGTCAGCCTATTCTTCTCATCAAACCATGTGTATGTTTAGTTTGTCCAGAAGAGAGGCTTCATTGTCATTGACTTGCAATGTTCTCCTGAAGTCTGTAATTGTTTTGATCCTTTGCCATGTGCGCCTTGTGTGTGTGTGGTGTCGCACCGCTGACTATGGATCCTCTGGGCTTCCCCACCCTTTGCTCTCTGGATTGCAGGGGAGAGTTCAGCCCTGGCTGATCTTAATGCCAACTTGGATACTCGTGAGTTGTAGCTGGCCACTTTCCTGAAACAGCTGTAGTCTGTGGCCTCAAAGCAGTCCTGTGTGCCCCCCTCCCCCAACCACTTCCTGATCTCAGTAAGAACTGGCTTTTCATTTTTCCAGTGGTCTGTTTCCCAGGATTAGCTGGACAGAGATGTGATCCGAGTACCTAAGATGAGATGGAAAGAATAAATATGAAAAAAAGTAAAGGGGAATAAGTCCAAATGATTTGAGATGATTAATACATGTAAGCACTTATTGTCAAATAGTTTATGGGCAAGGGATATTTCCATTCCACAAAAGGCTCCTGAGACCATTGCCGTTGGTTTTGTGTGAGGACTCCTGGCAGCAAACTTCTATCACACTGAGATCTGTAATAAATTTTAGAGTAATGGCTCTTCTGATGAGTAAATACAAATTAGTAGACTGTTATTGATTTCAATGACGCATGATTTCAGTGTTCATTTTTGCATTTTGCATTCTTGTCTGCGTCAACCTGTGTGTTTGTCAGTAAATGGTGAAATGTGCAGGGGGTGTGTTTTTGAAATATATTGGGGTTTTACTTGTTTACTGAACGAGGATCAATGCGTTTTCAGTTTATATGTGCTTGAGTTTCTCGGCTTTGTGTCTTGCACACTTTTGAGACCAACAATTCTCGTGAGTTCCACCCTTTATGGTTTTACATTAGTCTGTGGAGATGCAGGAGACTTGAGAAAAGGATTTAAATGAAAGTAGAAATACATCACATTTTTACAAAAGGCATAAGAGTATAGTGACTGGTACCAAATCTAAATTCTTGTGTGGTGAAATGATTTTGTATCTTCATCCTGAATTCAAAGGAATCCTACAATTTAAGGACTGTTGAAAGCAGATGTGCCACAGTTCTTCCTGTTAATGTCGTAGTCAGACCATCTCATGCTCAAGCAGATTAATGCATTCTGAAAAGTCCATTCTTAACAGAAGGACCTGGGTGAGATTTATCCTTGACCTATTCTGAACCGAATGACCCAACAATGTCTTTAGCCATAAATGTCAACAAAGCAATGATGAACTTGCACAAAAGCCTTTTTGAGCAGCAGAGTCCTTGGAATCTTATTCCTTCAGTTAATAAAATGTGCAAGTGAGAATGCAGCATGACTTAAACTTCAACACATTTCAGACCTCTACTTTGAGCCAAGGGTAAAGATCTTGAAATAAATATTATAAGACAAAAATAAATCTGTTGGAAATTTGAAGTAAAATTGAAACTGGAAGTAATTGCCAGTTTCTTATGAAGAGGAAAACAGAATTAATATTTCAAGCTGATTAACATTAACCTGAACTATTACCCATTTCTTCATAATTAATGTATTGTTTCACGGGGAAAGCATCACTTGGAACTTGACTATGTCTTGCAAACAACAAACATCTCTGATTATGGGCAGATCTGATCTTAATTTCTCCATTTGCACCTACTCCTTCCTCACCAGTATTCGGGTCCCCAAACAGTCCTTCCACGTGAAGCAACTCATCACTTGGGAATCTGCAGGGGCCATCTACTGCATCTGGTGCTCTCATTGGCGAGAGTGAGTTGGACTGGGAGGAGAAGAAGGGGCAGCGCGGTTGACATAGTGGTGAGAGTCACACCTTCATAGCGCCAGCAATCAGGACAAGGGGTTTAGATCCCGCGCTGACTGTAAGGAGTTTGAACGTTCTCTTCGTGTCTGAGTGGCATTTCCCCGGGAGCTCCGGTTTCCTCCCACCTTTGAAAACATATCGGAGGATGGAGGGTAATTGGGTGCCACAGGCTCGTGGGCCGAAATGGCCTGTGGCTGTGCTGTATTTCTATAAAGGGTGACTTGGTTAACATTGCAGTTAGTGTAATGTTGTTACAATGCCAGCAACCTGGGTTCGAATCTGGGACTGTCTATAAGGAGATTGTAGGTTCTCCCCATGTCTGCGTTAGTCTCCTCCCCCCCACCCCCCCCCCCCACCACCACCACCACCACCACCACCGATGCTCCAGTTTCCTCCCATATTCCAAAGATGTATGAGCTCATGGGTGGGAAGGGCCTCTTAAATCAAGCATACCAAAGGATGGCCAGTTGTTCAGTAGCATCAGGTGCAAGGCCAGTGTGAATCGACAAAACTATTGAGTGAACTAGCACTTGGAAAAGATGAGCCTTGGTTCAAGCCAGTCTGTGGAAAATGTAATCTGTGTGCAATATATAGTGTGGATTTTTTTTTATTGAGAGGGCATTATAACGCAGTTTTCCATTCTGGTGTAGAGTTCCAGTATCAAAGCCCATGATTGTGGAAGACGAGGATTACATAGATTACAGCACCTCCTCTGAGGTCCTAACTGCAGAAAAATATAAGCTTCTTATCACAAGCGTTATAAAATAAAGGAAAAACCTCTCAGATATAAAATGCATTTACCATGAAATTGTGTTCACTGACCAAGTGCATTCATTAAGTTTTAAATCCCCATGTCTGTTTATGTAAAAAGTGACAGGTGAAAAACCATGTATATATTTTTGAAAATTTCATAGTCGGCTCACTCAAAGCAAAGAATTTGTTGCTGTTTTCACAGTGTTCCATTTAAATCAATGCTTGATAATGGCTCAGCAGTTTCTGCTGCTGTCTTGTACCTCCCCAAGGAAAAGAGTGCTGGTGGAACAGAGTACGTATGTTTTCTGCCAGGTGCTTTGGTTTTCTCCTATTCCCCTAAGATGGGCTGGGAGTTGAAATGGCTGCATTAAGCTCCCTGGATTGAAAAGATCAAAGAGCAAGTTGATGAGCATGTGAGAGAGAGGATGATTCAGGGTGATCAGAAAGTGAGGTTGATGGAATTACTCAGCTGGGAACCTTGTGGGCAGAATGGCCTCTCCCTGTTTCGTCATAAGTAAACCAGCCCAGAGTTCAGCAGTGCTACGCCGATGTTTTTGTGGATTTGCTTGGATATCCTTGCGTATCTCGTCCATGCAGCAGGGTTATTAACAGACTGTTCGTTCCCAAAAAGTGGTTGTTGGTTCAACCAGAGTAAAATTTCCATTAACCCCCTTCCCTGGTCTCTTTTTCACTCTGTCTCCTCTCTTTTCCTCGGTCTCCTTTCCTTCAGATCCCCACCTCTTCCCTTCCTTTTCCTACCAGAGAACTATTTTTCTAAGCCTTCTGCCCTCCCACCAGTACCATTATCTGTTAAACACCTGTTCCTCCACCTTCCTCTCCCCCCATCTTGTTATTCAGGCATCTGCCTGATTTTTTTCCTACACTTCCAACAAAGGGCTCTGAGCACCGACCAATTGGCTCTTTCTTTCTATGGATGCTGCATTGACTTGCCACATTTCTCCACCACATTTGTGCACTACAAGTAGGAGGAGGAGTTAGGCCAATTCTGGATAGATGAAACCTGTGGTCAGATACAAAATTCAAATGAATACATTTAAATCTTATTTAAGATGTACACTGATGTTGGTGATTCTCATTCAGCATTTTTGCATTGATCAGGAAATGGCTCCCTGGGAAGTCATTTCCAAAGACCTGGAGGCCCACGGCATTCATGTGAGGAAACAGAAGCACAAAATGAATGTCTGGATTTTGTCGGGGCTCAGTGGTTGTGTGCAATTTTGCCATCTACCAAGTCAGACTGATCTCTCTGCATGCTTTCTCCTTGCTGTACTCTCTGAGCTGCTAATTGCTTGGATTTGATCCAAGAGGTTCATCAGCTCCCTGGTATTTCACCCAAATAATTCCTCATGAAGTCAAGCATGCCCTTAACCCTTGATAGCGATCACATCCTGATCCCAGTACATGGGAATATCCCTTATTTTCTTCAAAGGGGGCTTGTATGTTTGGCCACCCTCTAATTTATTTCCCCCAAAATAACAGAAACTTGAGCTTAACCCAATTTGATGCGATCAGCTAGCCAGAGATCATCAGCTGCCCTGATGATCTGGCCCTGATGATCTGCCCCTGCTGTTTCTTCCCAGGTGATTCCTGATGCTGGCTTCTGCTGGGTGCCAGCAGTGTATGTTACCCACAGAGTTCAAGCTCCCTCTTCCCAGATTCACCAGCTCTTCTTGGCCATTGAGATCTTTGATGTAAATCCTTGAATCACAATGGACCTTAGGAATAAATAAGAGTGTTATTTGAGAATAAGTAATTATTATGATTTTGTGGTTGAAAGAGCACTTGCTTAAGCAATTGAAATAATTTTGTTTGAATTAAAGACACCACTGCTCCAGGCAGACATCTCCACCCTGTCACTGGGAGATATGCAGACTGTTTCAAGGTGCCCCTTAATGTGTTGCAGGGGCTCTTTGCAAAATAAGCAGCCAGGTGGAAGGGATTTCCTCCAGAGAACATCGGGAAGTTGAGGCATGCTGGGATTTCCTCCAAAAATCATCGGGAAGTAGAGGCATGCTGGGATTTCCTCCAGAGAACATTGGGAAGAAGAGGCATGCTGGGATTTCCTCCAGAGAACATCGGGAAGTCAAGGCATGCTGGGATTTCCTCCAAAGAACATCGGGAAGTAGAGGCATGCTGGGATTTCCTCCAGAGAACATTGGGAAGAAGAGGCATGCTGGGATTTCCTCCAGAGAACATCGGGAAGTCAAAGCATGCTGGGATTTCCTCCAAAGAACATCGGGAAGTCGAGGCATGCTGGGATTTCCTCCAAAGAACATCGGGAAGTCGAGGCATGCTGGGATTTCCTCCAGAGAACATCGGGAAGTCAAGGCATGCTGGGATTTCCTCCAAAGAACATCGGGAAGTAGAGGGATGCTGGGATTTCCTCCAGAGAACATTGGGAAGAAGAGGCATGCTGGGATTTCCTCCAGAGAACATCAGGAAGTCAAGGCATGCTGGGATTTCCTCCAAAGAACATCGGGAAGTCGAGGCATGCTGGGATTTCCTCCAGAGAACATTGGGAAGAAGAGGCATGCTGGGATTTCCTCCAGAGAACATCGGGAAGTCGAGGCATGCTGGGATTTCCTCCAAAGAACATCGGGAAGTCGAGGCATGCTGGGATTTCCTCCAGAGAACATCGGGAAGTCAAGGCATGCTGGGATTTCCTCCAAAGAACATCGGGAAGTCGAGGCATGCTGTGATTTCCTCCAAAGAACATTGGGAAGTCGAGGCATGCTGCCATCTCAATAAATATGGATTTCCAAAAAGCCTGCAGAGGAGCATTATGTGATGTATTTATAGATAGGATCAGAACTGTGTAGACACAGGGCAAGGGTCAGAATATTCAGCAAGTTCTGCTTATAATTGTAAAATGCAGACAGAGCAGGGGTGGAAATTGCATGCCTAGGTTCCTTCATGGTGACGAGTGTTATTTTGGAATGTCCTGGCCGGCTGCATCACAGTGTGGTCCGGTTGCTGCAGAGAAATGGATCAGAGGTCAATCCACAGGGCTATAGGATTAGCAGAGAGGATCACTGGAGTCTCTCTCCATCCCCTCCCCTCCTCGCCCAAAGTTGTCATGCTCCCCCGGGATCATGGACTGAGGAGGGTGTGCAAAATCATTGTGGACCCCTTCCACCCTGCACACAGCATCTTTCAGCTGCTCCCATCAGGGAAGAGATACAGGAGGATCAGAGCCAGCACCCCCCCAGGCTGAGGAACAGCTTCTCCCCACAGGCAGTGATGGAGAATGCTGAACACTAACCATGCAAGATTTCTATATATTCATGAACAATATTTATTTGTGTACATGCATATGTCCTGCATATGTAAGGTCTGTCAGTGTGTGTGCTGTGTCAGGTTGTATGACTGCATTTTTTGCACTGGGAACTGGAGAACACTGTTCTGTCACATTGTACTTGTGCAATCAGATGATAAATAAACACGACGATCAGATTGATCAGTACGGAGCCCCCTACGAACCATTTACATGAGCAATCTCACTCAAAGAACAGGATATGTGGTTTTTTAAATTACAGATGTGGCTAATGAAATGAAAGGACATTAATAAACTTGCATCTGGTGCATATAAATAAGCAAATAAATCTCAAAGTTGACAATAGTGAGTTCAGAAGAAAAAAATCACGAGCAATTTTAATGCGATAGCCTATTTTCCACTTTCCCTGCACTGTCTGCTAGAATTTAGCATTGAATAAAACCGGGTGTTTATTCAATGTTTTAAGACATAATGTTTGAAACCATTGAGTTCAGGAGTGTCGTCTGAAGACTGATTGCCAGTCCTGTCAATTTATGTGAAAATTATGAGTCTTTCAATATTTCACAGATATATAGATTAATGTGTGGTTTAAGTGAACCTGGCTTGCTGCAAATAATTTTGGTTTATTTTTGGTGTTGGACACCCATTTTCAGTTTCGCTATCCTTCAATTGTCGACCCTGAGCTGGGCCATGTGCCAGTAGAGGATGGGAGTAAATCAATATAATTTTTTCTGCTAAGCTGATTGATGCAGGCTTCATTCTATCAGAAATCAGTGTAATGTTGGAGTCATATTCATGAATTACCTATTTATTATAGTTGCTTTCTTTTGCATGATGCCAAACATTAATGTACAAGTAAAAGGAACACAAGCTGTTCATTATTTTTCAATGACAGTGATACTGAAAGCTTCCAGTTGCCATTGAGTCACTGCTGTTTAGAAACATTACTTAATGATTAATTAAGAGTGTGCAGAATTGAATTAGAAGTATCTGCCAAGGCAGGCATAATTATCATGACGCCATATTAACTGCCTTGATCTCTCCACTCTCGTTACTTTCTCTAACCTTATTACCACCTTCCCCCACCCCCTGAATGTACTTACCCCAACCTTGTTATCAAACCTGCAGACAAGGGTCCTGGTGTTCTGACCATCACATTGTAGAGGCAAGATGACAGCTCTTGGATACCTCCTTGACGATGAACCTAGCAATGAGGACCAGATCACTGCCCCCCACACATCACATCACATCAAGAGATCTCCCCTCAGCCTTGAACCCAATTTCAGCTCAACTTTGCACTTCTTCTTTCTCTTAGCTAACATCCATGAACAGGACCATCCCAATCAGCCCATTGTTTTCACTTGCTATTTAACCACTATTCTTTTGATCTCATTCATGATTCCATCCATTCTCCTCTTGTCCCTTCCAACTTGCATCCATGATACTTCACTGAGCTCCATCATCTTGACAACAACTGATTCCATGGCTTCCATCAGCTTATCTTCATCATGAATGACCAGTCCCTAAGGTCCATTTCTTCCTGAGCAATGTTCCAACCAGTTTTCCTCAAAAGAGTTCCCATCTGTGTGGTAGAACTTGTTCTCATCTTGAATAACTTCTCTTGATGCCACTCATTTCCTACAAATCAAAAGTGTAGCCATAGGCACTTACATGCCCTGGTTCTTAAATGGTCTTTGTTCCAAACCTACTCCAGCATCAGCCCTCCAGTCTTCCTCCATTGCATCAATGATTGGATTGGGGCTGCTCTCTGAACCTGTGGAGAACTCATCCATTTGATCAACTTTGCTCCTAAACTGCATCCCGCTCTCATATTCACTTGGACAATTCGAACTCTCTGTCTTCATCTCAGGATATTCATTGCAAATCCACTGACTCCACCTGTGACCTTGGCTCTACCTCATCCTACCCTGTATCGGGATCCCATTACTTTATCCCTGTTTCTGCACCTTCACCACATCTTCCCTCAAGGTGAAGCCTTCCATTCCTGGACACCTGAAATATCCTCCTTTCTCAGAGTATATTGCTTCCCTCTCCTGTGGTCGATAGAGCAGAGCCATCTTTCATGAACCCTCTATTTCCGGAGATTCATGCTCATCACACAAGTGGAACAAGGATAGAGTTCATCTTGTCCTCACCTTTCACCCTACCAACCTTAACATTCACCCATCATTTCTGTCAGCTGCAACCAGACCCTACCACCAGCAACCATCTTCCCCTACCAACCCCTTTCCACATTCTGCTCCCTTTGTAATGCCCATGTCTGCTCATCCCTCACTACCCACTGATTAGTGACCCTTGACACTTGCCCCTGCAAAAGCAGGAGGTGTAATGTTTGCCCTTACACTTTATCCCTCACCACTCACCACTGTCCAGGAACAGGAATAGCCCTGTCACTTGAGGCAAATGGCCATTTCATGTCAGGCCTCCACCTGGAGGCCAGCTACAAGAGCGGATTGAAAACGTAAAACTTACCTTTCAGACAACAGCCCTAAAAGGCTGCTCCAGTGTCACATTCATATCAAGAGGTGACGATGGAGGTGAGGTGACTGATGCCATAGTGCCAGCCATCATAAATACATTCCAGCTGTGTGGGGGATTATGGGTAGGGAAGACAGCCATTGCTCTGCCGTGTTTTGAGCCACAGAGAGCAGCCCGGTAAGGCTGTAACAGCCCGCACCGGCCACCCCCTGACAGTTTCCACTGTCCCACTGCCCCAATGGCTCCCACTGACAGCCCCCGTTGCCCTGACTGCTCCCGCCTGCCGCCTCTGCCTTGAGGGGGGCCATGGAGGGAGGCCATGGAGGGAGAGGGGTGAGTGGGGAGATGGGTTGCGGGCAGACAACATCATCTGCCCACCCCTAACATGCCGTTTGCAGCGACTGTACATTCAGTTCAGGTGGCGGAGCGCAGCGCTCCACTGATTGTCCTTCCTCGAGAAGGGTTGAAATTGGCGCCTCGGAGCTGGCTATGATGCATTCAGAAAGGTACAGAGGGCGAAGAACCTCTGCCTTTACAGATGGGTGTTTTCCCTGCTTGAAAGTGCCTAAAAATTCATGTACACCTCTAATCTCATCTGCTACATTCGTGCTCCTAATGTGGCTTCCACTACATCAGTGAGAGCAAACACAGACCTGTGGGCTGTTTCAAAGAGCGTCTACACTCTATCCACAATGGCCATCCCAAGCTTCAAGTTGCATGCCATTTCAACTCCCTGTTTCCTCAAGCACCTGAGATCCTTGGCTTTGTCCACTGCCACAGTGAGGCCCAGCGTAACCAAGAACATAAGCACCTCATATTCTGCCTGGGCAATCTACAATGGGATGATCATTGAATTTTCCAATTTGAGCTAATTTCCCCTCCCTTTATTTCAGAGATACAGCATGGTAACAGGCCTTTTTGGCCCACAAGCTCGCACTGCCAAATATTCTCATGTGACCAATTAACCGACCAACTCTATATATCTTTAGAAAGTAGGAGGAAACCGGAACACTTAGAGAAAATCCACACAATCACAAGGAGAACCTACAAGCTCCTGACAGATAGTGCCTGTCTCAGCTGTTCCTTTGTTCCCTTTCCCTCACACCCCTATTCAGCCCCCCCCCCCCCAACCCTTTCCCCCTCATTCCATCTTCCACCCACATTTCACAATCAGGTTCTACCACCCCCCCCCCCCTCCCCAAATCCCCACTTCGTTTCCATCTGGTCCAATTTGTCCTTCACCCTCCCTACCCTCATAGCTCCACAGTACACAGTATCACCATTATCACCTCCCTGTCTCCAGCTTCACCCTATATGACTCACTTTCCTCCATGTGAACCTCTTTCTTTCTCTCATCTGCCAATAAACTATCTCCTCCCGTCTGTCAGTCATCCTTCACCCTTCCTGGTTCACCAATCTCTGACAGGCCCCTGTCCAGCCCCTCCCACCTTGTCTTTATACTGACTCTGACCCTCTGCGCTCTCACTCGAAACGATTGATTCAAACCCGAAATGTTAACCAATCTATTTCTGCCCAGCCCGTTGAGTTTGTCCTGCAAATTGTTTGATTTTGCTCTGGATATATTGTCAAAAGTGCAATATTTTTTGTTCTGAACATGCTCTCTCTTCTGCCTCCAAGGCCAATAACAAGCCGGAGATCGAGGCAGCTTTGTTCCTGGATTGGATGAGGCTGGAACCTCAATCCTTGGTCTGGATGCCAGTCCTCCACAGAGTGGCAGCAGCCGAGACAGCCAAACACCAGGCCAAGTGCAACATATGCAAAGAATGTCCCATCATTGGATTCAGGTACAGTTCTGCCCTTTCTATATTTCTTACCTCATGGTTTAAAATAATGGCCTCCATTAAGTCATTTCAAACATATTTAGTTATTCAAACAGTTGAAGTTGAATTTATTCAGAACCTTGCTGCGGATATTTGCATCTTCAGAGTGGCAGAGCGAGGTAGGTTTTACACATGTAAGAGTGAGATGCACTGTGTATCCTGTTGGGAAATGAAATCAGAGCCCATTCTCAGTCTTGGTTTGCATGTTGATCCGATTGGCTTTTGGGCATTGCCTCCCTGTATGAAGAGTGAAAACAACAGGGTTCAGGAGAAGGAAGCAAGGATCTCATCAGACATCCAGGTTTTGTGGTGTGCCTGCCTTCAAAATTGGGCCATTTTTCTCATTTTCACTTCTGGCCCTGGGTGATGGCTCGGAGGAGAAGTCATTTTGTCGTTGCTGAACTGCAGGATTTTCAAGGCTTATAAATCAGCATTTTCATGAATCCTCAATCACCTGCAGACATGACCGCTGTTCAAAGCTGCTGTCACCCAAATGATCCTTCACAAACCCAAAGCCTCAAGGAACTCGCTTCCTTTCATCAGGCAAGCTTGAGCTGTGGCTTGTGCGTGGGCTTTGGGAAGGTGACAAGACATTGACTTAGACCATTCCACTTCCAGTCTCCCAGGCTGTAAATTTGAACCTGGCGTACCCCTTGAATGGAAAGCACCCAGCATCTCACCATGCCTCAAGTGGACAAGATGAGATTACAGCTACAGAGTCATTGTGTTATTAAAATGCACAAAATAAATGACATGCTTCTGGAGGGCGGAAAGCAGCAACCTACCTTTAGGTGGCCATAGCAACCTTCAGACCAAGTCATGAAGCAGGTGTTCCTTTGCACAGAATAGCACTCATTTGCAGTAAACGAGAGCTAATAAAAGGCATTTTATTAGTAATATAGTAATATCAAGACCAAAATTCATACAAAAAATAAATACAATGATCAACCAAACAAGAAGCTTCCTTTCACTGTGCAAGGAGAAGGTAACAGGAAGAATCTGATCAGATTGCAATGCTTCAGAAACAAGAGGCAGTCGTATTTTCTGAATTGCCTCCTGTCAAACAAGCACCGGAGACAACGTGTCGCAAAATAGAAACATTTAAAGGGGAGAGGGGCAGGTTTGGCGAAGTGGTAATTGGATAGGGTTGGCATCTGAGTGGGAACTGCGTGTGGACAGAGATCCCTGCAGTGAGACAAGCAGGTTCAACACTCGGAGTCCATCAAGCTGCAGTCCTTCCCACACAGCTCTGAAGATCAATTATCGCCCATTGTAGTGCTTGTCGTGGCCCTCTATGTGGGTTGTTGAGAGAGGAACGTAAATCAGGAGGTGGGGGGTGGAGTGTCATGGGGCACAAGCAAGTATTTAAGAAGTGGAGCTGTTAGCGGACAGACTATTGCTGCTTCCTGTGACTGACCAAGATGGATTGCAAACAAACTAATTAATTCTCATTGTTAAGTATCAGAAGCTGCTGAATATTGCTGAGCTGGGCAATTCAACATCCCGCAAACAAGGGTTTTAGCAAGCTTGCAATCTTAGTTCACAAAGGAAAATAGAATTATGGGAACATTTGAGATAGATTGCAACACAGAGGGGACTTTGGCTGGCTCGGGTCAGAGCAGAACCTCTGCAGATGGTTTTGTTCGTGCCCAAGCCATTTAACTCTGCAGGTTAGAAACTATGCTGCTGGGATTTTGTTTAAAAATTATCCCTTTGGCCTCTCTGCCTATTAGATCAGTCCCTCCATTTGTCCAGCATCCTATCACCTCTTAGCTCCTCACTTGTATTCCAACCCCACCCCACCCCCTCTTTTTATGCTTATTTCCCCATTGAAGTCTCAATGAAGGGTCCTGATCTGAAACATTGATTGACCATTTCTCTCCATGGACACTGCCTGGCCCGTTGAGTACCTCCAGCTTCCCTCTATTCACTCAAGATTCCAGTGTGTTTGTCTCCATCTGCGCACAGACCAGTCCCAAAATTCATGCTGATGCTTTAAATCATCCTGATTCTGTTTTCCCCTTTATGCTCACAGACTTGTTACCTGCCAAATTGTAATCATTCCCTGAGGCCACATATCCCTCCAGTGACTCAGAATTCTCCTTGGTGCATCTTCACTGATCCTCCAAAAATAGTGGTATGTCTTCTAAGTCCACTGCAAGAGCACCATCATCTCTAGGATGAGAAAAATAAAAACAAATGTCCAATGAAGCTTCAGACAACCACAGATCCTTGACAAACATTGTCTTTGTTTCTTTGTTATTTCCTTTGTGAAATATAGGCATTTCTGGCAAGTTCTGATTTTTATTACCTATCTCTAATTGCTTGATAGCTTTCCAAGTTAAGTTGATGCATTAGTTCAAGAGTGTTGGTATTCTACCCTCTTTTTCTCGCTGTCCGGCGGGGGGCTTGAGATGTTCTGCTGAGAAAACCACGAACCATTATGGTGGTGTATTGCACTTGCTCACTCAGCTGCTGAAGTGAGGAAGGGAATGTCGGAAGTATTGATCAGGTGTTGATCATTGATTAAAAGGAGTCAGACTACCAGTGGGAAGAAGATGAAAACCAAAAGCAGGGCAGTCTGAGAAGATGATGAAGCATCTAAGCGGCACATGGCGGTGGCCACCACTCTATTACAATGCTAGTGACCCTGGTTTGAATCCGGCACTGACTGTAGGGAGTTTGTGTGTTCTCCCCGTGTCTGCGTGGGTTTTCTTCAGGCACTCCAATTGCCTCCCGCTCTTCAAAAAATACTTCCAGGTAATTGGTGTCTTTGGAGGACACAGGCTCCATCAGACCTTAAGATATAGGAGTAGAAAAAGATTATTCAGCCCATCGAGTCTGCCCACCATTCAATCATGAGCTGATCCATTTTCCCTCTCAGCCCCACTGCATGGCCTTCTCCCCATAACCTTTAATTCCTTGGCTAATCAAGAATATATCAATCTCTCCCTTAAATACACCCAATGACAGCCTCCACAATTACCCGTGGCAATCAATTCCATAGATTTACTATTTCTCTCTAAAGAAATTCCTCAGCAACTCTTCCACCACGGGAAACAACCTGTCTACAAATACTCTGACCATGCTTTTCAACATTCAGAATGTTTCAATTAGATCCCATCTTGTTCTAAATTCCAACAAGTACAAGCTCGTGGGCTGGAAGGGCCTGTAGGCCTAAATTTAAATGAAAAAAATTTAAGGCAGAAAGTGAACTCCAGGAATTTGGAACAGAGAGCGCGAGTTTGATCAGAATTTGAATCTGCTGCTGTTTTATTTCGTTCTGACCAGTTTGTGGGCAGTTTTCTGGCCCTCAGTCACTGGTTAACAGACATCGGCAGCATTGTAACTTCACAAAGCTGCCCTCAGACCACTGAAAAATGCAGCACTCTCGGTGGAAAAGAGCAAAATTAAATTGATCCAAGTGAACTGATTTCACAGAAAATGTGTCACACTTGTAACCAGCTGCCCGAGTCCAAGCAAGGGAAACCAAAGAAGGACGTCTCCACTCTTGTCTTGAGTATATTCTATTTGGATTCAATCAGTGCAAAATTGTGCTCTAACTCTCTTGTGTGCCTTTTCACATGCAGATACCGCAGCTTAAAGCACTTCAATTATGATGTCTGCCAAAGTTGCTTCTTTTCTGGTCGAACAGCAAAAGGTCATAAAATGCATTATCCAATGGTGGAATATTGTACACCGGTGAGTAGGGTACAGAAAGCAACATCAGAAAGGGGAATATTTCACTCCCTTTGGTCTTCCTCAACTCATGTGAACCCAGCTTCATTGGTCACTCTCTGCGAACCTGTGGAAATGTTTGAAAATCCTGTTGATGAACAACTGAAAAAAATTAAGAAGTCCAGTTAAGAAGTCCAATTGCCAATGTTGTAAGGTCACCAAAATGCCATAACACAGAGTTCCCAATCGCCACCTTGTTCCCAAAGTATTTAATCCCCGATAAAAGAAGAGTTGTTGAAGATTCCAACAAGCCATGGTCTCTCATACTCTCTCCCACACGCTTTTTCTTTTATGTCTTGCTTTATTTTTCTTGTCCCCCTTTCCCCTTCTTTCTATTTAACTGTCTCTCTTGTTCTCCCACCCCACCTAATTTTTTTTTCCTTTGTCTGTGCTCAGAGATGATGAAATCATTATCACCAATCAGGCCACTTATTAACAGCCACTTGTTCCACACTATCCTGCAATTCTAAAATTTTCTCTAATGTTTAATAAGAAAGAGACATGAATCATTGAGGAATGAGATGGGGAGGAAAAACAAAAGCTGTCATTTGATATGATCAAAATCAGATATAAATTACATTCTCTTGGTAGGGAGTCCATTGTTGTCTCCTAACATTTTCACTGCAACAAGGCATTTTTAAAAAATCCACTTGTTCAGTATTTCATCACAGAACCTCTACTTGCTAATCATATTCGTATCAGGTCTGCACAGCAAAGTAGGAAAAAAATCATCCTCCGCTATTAACCATGTGTGACATTATTTCATTAATAACTTTGTCATTTTCAGCTTTATTGAGGAAACTGTTGAGAACTACTGCAGGGACCAAAATCCAATTATTTTCTTTTAATGAACCCCTCGATGCCTTTGTAAAATGATTTGTGGAGCCACGCATTTTCCCCCCTTCATCATCTGGAGAGTCCAAAATTTTCATCAGGTTCATTGCAAATTGACTGCTCTGAAAAATATTCTACAGTAATATTGTTTGGGGAAATATGAAATGTAAGATCAATGAAATTTATTGGGCTATTCTGCATTGAATACAGTTAAATTGAGTTGCATGGACAGTTTTAAAATATAAAATGGGGAATACTGAAGAGAAGGTTTAAATATTCTGGATATGATGTCCTTTCGCTTGAGATTTCTTCATATTGAGTTTGACATATTGCAGTGTGTTTCCTGCCTTATTTTTGTTTTTATGAATTGCTCCAGCAGTGTGAAAACAAATGGCTGGGAAATTGAAGATGTACTTAAGCTGAAAAGTCTTTAGAGTGCAAAGATTAATGGAGTTTGTTTCTTCATTCCTGCACTGTAATTCTAATCGCTTTCTTCAATTATGGAGCCGTTTCCAGTGGCAGCTATTTTATTTCCTTTTGATAACTTCCAGAGTTAAATGTGCATGGTTGCTCAAGAGGTTGGAAACAAGTAAACCAGGAATGTCAAACTTATTTTAAATTGCGAGTTTGATCAACATCCACGGTCCACGCACAACACAAATTATTTAGACAAATGAGTATAAAAATCAGTGTCCATTTTTGCTGCTCTATTTTTTTTAAACCATTTTCTGAACTGGTGATCTTGGAGCTAAAATGCATTGGTGCAAACTTATCTCTTTCCTGTTGCTTACTACATTTATGGACGTGTTTTGTGATGTTCAAAATCAGCACTGATTTAGTGGGAGAGAAGGGCTGTGTGAGGTCTTTGTTGGCAGATTCTGAGTAAAATTTTCAGTCTTGCTTTAAGGGGGCAGTGAGGGTGGGTATGAGTGATACGAATACACAGCGATACCATTGTGCTACGGATATTGTAGCCCCCTTCACAATTCCAATGCCCGGGGTTTGATTCTGACCTCGGTTGCTGTCTGTGTAGAGCAGTGGTTTTCATGCCATAGGTGTTCTGTAATTAGTAAGGGATTACTTAAGGTGATATGTGAGGGGAAAGAAAAGTTTGAAAACCATTGTTTTAATCATGATTTTCACCCACATTCCACGAACGTGCTGGCTAATTGGTCAATTGCCTCTGAAGGAGCTGGTTAGCAGGAAGAATTAAGGAGCTGTCGATGAGCATGTGCAAGATGGTAGTTTACAGGAAAGGAAGTGGGATCACTGTGGGAGCTGGCATAGCCTTGGTGGGCTGAATGGCCATGCAGTGAAGTAATTTGAGGCTGAACTGATCAGGCTGTCCCATCAGATGCCCACCATTTGTCTTGCCTCAGACATCCTACATTTAACCGGCAGATTTTCCCAGCGAAGCAGTCAGCCATATTTGGTGTTGGGTGATCCAGCGTGCAGGAGCAGCTCACCTCTTACTGAAGTGAGGCTTAGTTTCAGCTGAGACTTGGGCTTTGTTTCTGCCTAGAGAGGTTACCACCTCACTGAATGTATTGGTGTGTATCTTGTCAAAAAGTTCCTTTCAGAGAAAGAGTTTGATGACGACTGTGGCAATTCTCCTGTGGAACCTTGACTCGCTTTGTCTTTACACAAAGACATGGATGCCCCACAGTAATAATCAGCATTTAATACAAAGATGTGATAATCGCCCACAGTGAAAGTTTGCACACCACACCATACTTCTCTGTTCATTTCCATGAAGGGGAATGACTGAAATGAATCAAAACAATTCCAAGTTAATTTCTTTGTGTTTACATTCTTCTGGATGCAAAAACCTTTAAACACAGGTGCTAATTTAAAATAAAACTTCGTTTTGTTTAATTTTAATAGTTTTATGACACTTGGCTTGCTTCCAGCCATTTTGAACACAGAGAAAACCATGAACAATGCAACACAGGAACAGACCTTTTGGCCCATGATCTCTGTACTGACCGTGATGATACCTGAAACTGATCGCATCTGCTGGGACATGATTCATATCCTGACATACCCTGCATGTTCATTCCTGTTTAAATATAATTATCATATCTTCCACCACCTGCCTCCCCACTCCTGACAATGTGTTCCAAGCACCTTCGACGCACCGTGTATAAAAAAAATCCCTTTTAATTTTCTTCCCTATCACCTTAAAGCTATGCGCTCTCTCATTTGATATTTCCACCCTGGCCAAAAGACTGTCACTCTTTACCACCCTATTGTCCCGTGATTGTGTAAGTGTCCGTCAGGTTTTTCCCTTGGACTCCGATGTTCCAGAGGAAACACCTTGCTTGCACTTATAAATCTTGACCACAGACCTTTCATGTTTTCAAAGAAATAGGTTGATTCCCGAATTCTTTATGGAGAATTGATGTGTTCTGAAGTAAATATTCTCCTCTCTTTAAGAGGGGGAGTGAAATATTTTCAGCAAAAGCTGTAGTCAGAGTTCAAAGACAGTTAGTTTCACTGAAGCATCTCCCACTCATGATATGGCCTTGCTGCTTTTTCCAAGGCTGAGAAAAATAGTGGACTCAGCATTGCTAGACTCCATGGTCCTTCCCCCTACCCCCCCCCCCACCACTCTCAATCATCCCTGACTCCACCAAACCAAGTTTGCTACATTTCCATTCCTTATCCCTGACTCGTAGAAATGTTAATCTGCATGTACTTTTGATTGCACTGCCAAAACTTCAATCTGCTCATCCCTTCTCACCAGTTCTCTTTGCCTTGACCTCTTCTCTCTTCAATTCCACTAAAACCTGATCACGAGCTTCCAGATATCCACTTTTCTCCCTTTGTCTCCCTGACCCAATATCCTCATCTGAAACCTAAAAGAAGCAGCACTGGTTGGTTCAAACAAAAGGTGTGTCAATGTTTCCACTCAAAACCCTGAGATGGATTCAAGGTCTTGACCAGAATCACCATCATACGTGATTGCTCCCAACAATTCTGCAAGTCCCACTGAGTTCTTCCAGCATATGTTTCTTGGTTCCTTCCCAGTTTGTCTCAGACATTTCTCTCTTCTATTCCTGGAGTTGTATGTTTGATGCCCTGGTTTTAATGGTCAAAACATGGAACCAACCTATGGTGGCACATGACTCCCATTTAACAAAGTAAAAACATAAGAAATAGGAGCAGGAGTAGGCCATCCGGCCCATCGAGCCTACTCTGCCATTCAACATGATCATGGCTGGTCTGATGATAGGCTCATGTACACCTACCTGCCTTTTCCTCTTATCTTAATTCCTTTACTATGTCAAAATCTATCCAATTTGTTTTAAATATATTTACTGAGGATGCCTCCACTGCTTCAATGGGCAACAAATTCCATAGATTCACCACCTCTATCCTCAAGGACCCCCAAAACCCATGACCTCTTCACTTTGCTACCATTGGGGAAAAGGGTACAGGAGCCTAAAGACGAGCACTCAGCGACACAAGGACAGCTTCTTCCCCGCTGCCATCAGATTCCTGAATAATCAATGAACCAAAGATGTAGCCTTACTTTTTGTGCTCTATTTTGTTTTTTTTTATTTATTGTTGTAAAAGTGGTTTGAACTTTGACGCTGCTGCCATCAAATTTCATAACTTGTTCATGGCATTAAATTCTGATTCTGATCTGTGAAAAGCAGTTCCTCCTCATTTCCATCCTAAATTTACTACCCTGAATCTTGAGGCTATGTTTCCTAGTTCTGGTCTCCCCTACCAATCTTATCTTTGCCTTTCATAATTTTATATGTTTCTATGATTCTTCTAAATTCCAGCTTCATAAGTTGCCGGTGAAATCCAAGCTCAAGAATTGTTTCATCATCACATCTAATTGGAACAGAGATAATTTAAACAACTGGGTTGCTTTCAAATATTCTCTCAAGAGTGCGATAGATCATAAAGACCTGACATTCAAATCCTTCATGAAATGTTGACAATCCTTCAGAGTTGCATTGCATGATTCTCATTTGACACAAATAATAGTGTAGTTTCATATATGCTGTTATATTTCCTTCAGACAACATCGGGAGAAGATGTCCGAGATTTTGCCAAGGTATTAAAAAACAAGTTCCGAACAAAGAGGTACTTTGCAAAACATCCCCGGATGGGTTATCTGCCAGTGCAGACAGTTCTGGAAGGGGATAACTTAGAAACGTAAGTCGAACACTTTTAATTCCAATAATGCTGCTGCTTTATTCTGTGAATAGGGCAGGGCCGGTCGCTTACAACAGACGTGGTAAATGAGCATAAACACTAGCCATCTGAGCTATTTGAATCATGCCATCTTTTATTGTGGATCAAAATAAGCCAATATTGCTGTTTTTAAGGATTAATACTCTCCCATTGGAGAAATCATCCACATTAAGTTTTGAATTTGGTTTGAATGTCAAAATTAGCATGGCTATCTTCAGTTTCCATCAATGTAGATACTTGCCTGATTTCGACTTCTTCACTTTGTGCTACTGCCTACCTGCCTCTTTTGTCTCCAACAAATAGGCAACCTCCAGTCATCCATCGTGAGCAGCTGATTGGGTCCCCAATACCAGATGATTAAAATACTTCCTTACTTTAAGAAAGTTGTGTATATATTTGTGTTGGAACATGCATTGATTCATCTTGGTTCACGTGATGGGATCAATAACATTGTTGAATCCTCTTGTTCTACCATGCACATTGAAAGAGAGACTAATGCAGCTAAATTTACAAAAACTAAGTTTCGCATGGTACAAGGTTGAAATGGGAAGTGTGTGTGCATTTTAATCGTGTATATCAGGTGGCGCTTCAAGCAATTTTCAAAAAGCAATGCTTAATTTTAAGGGTTAGTTGACTGCCAGGCTCAATGAAAAGTTATCCTCTTGTACCCCTGACCCACCAGCAGCCACAATTTTCCCTCCCCACTCATTTCAGCTTCTCCCAGGGATCTTTCTTTCTTACACTCCCCAGTCCGCTCTTCTGTCCCCACCCACCCTTCCAGCCCCTGAGCTATTTCCCACTTCGATCGTAGAAAGTACAAAACCTGTCCCTACACCTCCCGCAACGTGCAAAAGGTGCTGGAGAAATACAACAGGGCACACAGCATCCAGAGGAAGGAAAAGGCAGTCGATATTTTCGTGCCTGACACTTTTGTCAAGAACATGGAAAAACAGGCAGATGTCTGAATAAAATGGTGGGAGGAGGGGAAAGGCAAGGGGGGGAAAGAGCACGTTAACAGATGGATCCAGATGGGGAAGTGTAGGAGAAAGAAGCTGCAATAAATGAGGGAGATGGCAGAAGGCCAAGAAAGGTAGCTCTCTGATAAGAGAAGGAAGGGAAAGGAGTGGGGAGTGGAGGAAAAAGGACTCGGGGAAAGAGAGAGTCCAATGGCAGGGATTAATGGAAATTGAAGGTTAACACTGCTGCTGTCTGGTTGGAAACTGCCGAGACATAATACAAGATGTTTTCTTAAGGCATCTGTCTGTTTCTCCACATTCAACCCAAAGTCAGATGCATTGGTATTTCGGTGGAGTGAAGGGAGTTACTGTAGCATGAGAAGGGAAGTGAGTGCAGTTACTATTTCAAGGGGGAAGGTGCTCAGAAATCTGAATGGCCTAAAGGTAGATAAGTCTTCTGGACCAGATGGATTGCACCCTCAGTGAGGGTAGAGATTGTGGAGGCTTTGTAATGAGCTTCCAAGAATCGATAGATTCTGGCATGGTCCCAGAGAACTGGAAAATTACGAATGTCACCCACAATTCAAGAAGGAGGGAGACAGCAGAAAGGAAATTATAGACCAGTTAACCTGATAGAGAAGTTGGAGTTGATTATCATGGATGAGGTTTCAGAGTACTTGAAGGCAGATGACAAGACAGACCAAAGCCAGTATAGTTTCCTTAAGGGAAAATCTTGCTTACCAAAACTATCGGAATTTTTCGAAGAAGCAATAAGCAGCCTCGATAAAGGAGATACAGTAAATGTTGCGTATTTGGAATTTCAGAACTGGTTGAAACACTTTTTTGCCCATTTCCTCTCAAAGTAATCTCATGGATTCATATGAAGCAACTGAGACCGAGGAAGGAATGTACAAAAACCTTTTGGCATTTGTCATACTCAGATTTATCTCAAATGTGTACTTGTTTGGCGTCGGCTTTAGCTCAGTGGTTACTTCGAAACAATTGCCTATTGTTTGTGACTGGTCATCCATGGGCGCTGACCGACGTTTAAAAAAAATATGTGCACTTGTTGAAATAACTTGATAGATTGCAAAATATCCCCAAAGTTTCTTCAGCATTTCTGTGCATTGCACTCGACACTAGCATTTGCAGATTTTCTTGTTTAGCTCGCAAATCACCCACATTGTCGCAGCTGAGCACCATAGGGCTAATTTCACTTCTGAGAAATGCCTGTGATCTTTCCCATGATTTGCATTGTTCTGAGATTGTCAGTTTCAGGTGCCATTGGTTTTGTTCACCAAGAATATGAATGTTCCACTTGCTTCATAACCTTGACTTTTGTGGTTTCAGAAACCCAATTGTTGTTTTTTTTAATGTTGACTATTGACATGCATGGTCTGCTATACATTTAGGAGTATTTTAACAACATCACTCTTCACTTTTGTCAACTCCACCAAAATGGACCTCTCTTTGATCCAAGGCTGTGAGTTTAAGATTCCATTTGTTGCCATGTACACACAGAGAGGTATTTTTCCTTTGTTGCCTTGTAAAGGCACACCAGGAAATGCTACTAGTCCAGTGTTCCTACCAAGAGGAGAGAGAGAAGAAAAAGAGAACCCCTTCAGAGATCGAGGATTTCGCACACTGCGATGCTGCCACTTCCTGGGCTCCCATAGCCTCCTTTGCCTCAAATCCTCCTGATTCCTAGAAGCTGGTGGCCAGCAGCTAGTGTGAGGCCTTTAGCCACTAAGTTCCCCACTCGTCTGCTTCTGTGATCCCCTGCCCTGCAGGGTCCTCTCCAAGGCTTCTCCTTGGTGATTCCTCAGAGCCCGCAATGCTGGAAATCTGGGTTACCAATTGTGAGCACCATCACCATTGATACAGACCTCTAAGGACTTTGATGTGAAGATCACACAAGCAACTTCAATCTGTTCAATGCAATTGGGCTGGACATCTGGCAGTAGGACCCCATGAAGCATCAATGAAAGACCATGGCCTACCCTCTGCTTTTCCCAGATCTACTGTAGAGCAGCCATCTTGTTTTAATCATATCCATCCCCATGACAGCAACTTATTTTCCAGTGTCATTCCTCATAACTGAGGGCTTCGCATGGGAGGTGAATGATGAAGCTGGCTGCTGAAGTGAAATTTGCAGAGTTGATTTTAGTGAATATAAAGAAGTACAAATGTTAAAAAGTCCTGTTGAGAGCTCAGTGCTATTGGATGAAGAATGAGCCCACACACTGGAAAAGCTGGTTGATGCATTAACATGTCATTTGCATTCCACTGGAAAATAAATTTTCTCTTTCTGTGGAAATGTTTTCTCTTTTTCAAATAATTCAGACTCTGTTAAGTTTTAGCGTCTGATCTTCTCAATTAATTCCCTTTAGAAATGAAGTCTCCTATATTCTCAGATCAAACAATTGTCTGACTGCAGGTCATAATCACAGTAACTTTGATCCAACATATCATTTGTAAGTCAGCCTCTTCTCATCAAATTATCTCTGTCTATGTTCCGAAGAGCACCTATTGAATTTGTGGTGTTCCACAGTAAGCTGACCTGAGCTGGAAACTTGGTCATGTCTGTTAGTAAAATTATTGGTCACATACTTGTGTTTCATAGAAAAATTATAAACCGTTTTAATTTTGATGGCTGCCCTGTGACCCGCTGCACTGCTTGAGTGTTGGGTGAGCATGGGACTGGAGAAAGCTGCGTTAGTTCCCTATTTTTCATATTTCTTTCTAAAACCAATTGGCTCTGTTTGCATAAAAAGAACAGTCAACTTGAGCAAAATGACCAGGTTTGAATCTCGTTGAAGGAGAAAGGAAAATTGGACCAGGTGGTGGAAGAGCAAATAAATAAAGACTGAAGGATTTCCAGATGAAAGTATGTTGAAACAGCCTGCAATTGAGTCACACTTGAAGTTGAATCCTACTGTTTTGAGGATCTACCAGTGGAAGAAGCCAACACACCAGGCATTGTGAAATTAACCTCAGCTCTGTTGGAAGATGTGATCTCTCAGAACTGGACTCTACCTTAATTATGGAGTGTAAAGTAATTGAGAGAATGAACAGAGGCTGGAAAACACTTTTAGAGACTTAAGAGGTGGATTGTTTGACATTCCTCTGCTGGTATACAGAAAGTAGCAGCCTGCTTTTTCTGAGCAATTAAGGGCTATCCTTTCATATTAGAGACAAAGATTTCATAAAAGAAGCAAATTCACTCACTGTTATTCAGCTATATCTTCAACATAGTGATCCTTAATTCTTCAAATACATAGTTATTGAAATTTCCTACCAGCCGCTGCTGTGTGAAAAGCAATCCCTTGATTTGCTGTAAACAAGAAATTGTAAAATCTCATTTCCTACCACCATTTACATCCATTAATTTGACCACATCTTTACTATTTTATTGGAGCAGAGTACTTCCTTCACTCTATCGTGGGGATGGGAACAAATAGCAGCAAATCATGTAGAATTTACCACACTGTTATCATCTGAAGAATATGATACTGCAAGGATTATCACCAATGGGCAGGAAATGGCTCCGAAAGGGTTTTATGTGACACATAAAATAGTTTTAAAATTGGGCTGTAAAGACCATGAAATAGAGATAGGAGCAGGGCACTAGTAAGGCTGCTCCTGGAGTACTGTGTGTACTTCTGGTCTTCTTACTTGAGAGAAGATGCACTGGGTCTGGAGACAGTGCAGAGGAGGTTCAACAGCTGGATTCCCAAGATGAAGATTTGGCCTTTGAGGAGAGATTGAGTCACCTGGGTCTATGTGCACTGAAATTCAGAAGAATGAAAGGGGATCTCATAGAAACATATAACATTATGAAGGAGATAGGCAAGATCGAGACTGGGATGAGATGTGGGATGGAGATAAGGAGGAACTGCTTTTCCCAATGAGCAGAGAATCTGTGGAATTCTCTGCCCAAGGGAGCAGTGAAGACTGCTCCATTAATTACATTTAATACATGCTTAACACATTTTTGCAAACCTGGAGAATTGAGTTATAGAATCAAGGCAGATCACCCTTGAAATGTCACATGAGTGCCTCAATGATAATGTAGTTTGTCCTCCTATTTGACTTGACACTGGACAGTATCCGCATCATTTGTTGCAGAGGAAGCCCAATGGTGCAACCCCATATCCTTATCCAAACTGATTCAATGAAAATTTGGACCATCTATCCATTCTGTGCTGGATCATTTTCACTCCTGATTTTTTGGCTAATTGGAAATTTATATTAACTTGATAAATCTATTTGTCAGGGTTTCTGATTTGTGATATAGTTCTTGGCCTCTGTAGTTCTTGTGCCTCCATTGGGCACATTCTGACCCGGTACTTACGTAGTAAGTAGCTAATCAGCTCCTTGTGACATGATGTAAATCATCTCTGTGTGCAAAATTAATTAAGTTTCTTATTTGTAGCATTGGGAGAAGGCCATTAACTTGAATGAAGGCAGTTTTGCAGCATGCGCTTAGTCAGGTGTGCGTGTTCACATGGACATAGCAAAGAAAGAGGAATGGGTAGCATTTGTCCAGAAGTATTAATCCTGCAGGTAGACAGTGGGGAAGCAAGTATGGCACACAACATCTCATGTGCCTTGAACTATTTTACCAATCCCAAAGTGCTTGTCTGCACAAGATGTCTGCTTTATTCAGTGAATTTGTGCTCTCCTTCAGAAACAAGTGATAGTTAATGTGCTCACATGGTGTGAGAAGGAGCCATGCAAACCAGACATTCTTATCCTTTATCCACAGTCAAACAGGTCCCAAAGTGTAACACCAGAGGCCCATCAGTTCGCCTCCAACCACTCAGTCCAAAAAAGATGATGGGTTTCTGTCTCAGGGGTTCGTTGGTTACCTTTTCTGGAAAATGTCCACTGAGGATGGAAGCAAAGTTGGCAGTCATTTCTTGGGTTGGCAGATGAAGCACTGTTGATTTTGCAAGATGATGTATTTGCTGACCCCACACAGAATGGAACCCCTTCAGGAGTCATTGCTTGTTGACAAGGAGAAGATTGTGCAATGGTAGTCAGTGCAATGTAGATACTCTCAGCTTTGCATGTCTAAACTGTATTCATTTTAATATCATTGAAAGGTCAATTTGTTTGTCATTGTTACCATTGCAGAAGATTTGCATGTTAGCACCTGCACAGTATACTGTTTCTTTATATTGCTTCCATTGTCATTCACATTTTGCTGTTTTTGCTGCCTTGTTCCCTCTTTTTTTTTTGTTGTGTTAGGTGCATTTCCCTTGTTTCAGTCACCATTTCATCTCCACATTTTTGTCTTGCAGTCCTGTTACTCTGATCAACTTCTGGCCAGTAGATTATGAGTGAGTACCTTCTGTACACATCGGCACCCTGCTTCATTTATTTTCCTTTTATAAAAATGCATATTTGTATGAATGTAACTTCCCAAAGATTCGTTTTGCTTGGTTGTGTTTGCTTTTGTCAAAGTTGTTAAAATTTTTGGAAGGTAAAATGCTATTGATGATCACATTATCTCAGCACAGAATGCTTAAAATAATTTCTGCCATGAGCACTGGGTGTTAGTCTTAACATTTTCCACCCCACTTTATTAATTTCCAGCTTGGAATGATGGTGCCAAAATCTCCTCTGTCTGCCAGCTGCAGACTTGATGAAATACCAGTCCGTTTGCTTGACCCCGCTGTCTCTCAGCTCAAAACTGCCTTTTGGTGGTCCAACACTCTTGGCATTAAATTAGGAAGGAAAAAGGAAAAGAAACCCTCAAAGTGCATTGGTTGGTTCTGTCCTTGAATTGGCACAGAGACATAATGTGCTAGCAGTTTGACTTGAGTGGTAGAACTAAATTGGCAGTACCGCATGAGCCATCTGCTATTCACCTGTTTGCGATGGAGCTAAATGATGACCACCCACTTTACAGCACAACCAAACATGAATTTCAATTGCATTGTTTGTACAAAGTTGAAGGATATTTACCCTATTATCACCAGTGATGATGGGTTTTGGAAATAGTCAAGACCTTTATTCACCATCATCGACATCTTTCACTTGAAAGAGCACCAAAAATTGCTCCTTCAGGAATTAGACATACAGTAAAGTAACAGGCCATTTCGGCCCATGAGCCTGTGCCACCAAATAATTAACCTCCAACCCCTGGTGCGTTTTGATCAGTGGGAGGAAGCCAGAGCCCCCAGAGGAGACCCATGCAGACACAGGCAGAACGTACCAACTCCTTACAGACCGTGCGGGATTCGAACGCCAGTTCCGATTGTTGCCACTAAAATGGTATTGCGCTTTCCGCTAAGCTATGTGCGCCACCTCAGATGTCAGAAGTAAAATATCTTTCTTGCAAATGTTCAACTTTCAAGAAAAGAAAGAGGGAATCCTCTGCATCAGAGTCATCTCAACAAGTTTAGAGAAATAACTTGAGTGTTATAATCACCTGGTTAAAATGACTGTTGTGGAAACAAATTGGTTATGAACTGCAGATTTAATTCCCCCTCATATGGAGAAGATTCTTTCCCTCCCATCCCAGTGGAATAGTGAAAATTGTTGGTTAATGTGATTCCTGAAATGACAGTCTTGAAACAGCATTGCTTTAAGGCATGTGAATGCAGATCATTGAAGTACACAACAAAAGAAACCGGACATTAGACATCTTTTGCAAGGTTTTCCTCTGCCCGATATAATGAATAATGAGCTCACTATAGCTTTCACGGTATCCTAAAATTGGTATCATGGTTTCAAATTTGTGATACCTTAAACTTGAATGTTTAGCACTTTATCTCCCAAAGATAACCTCTGTCTGGATGGAAGTTCTTCTTTGTTCACTCTTGCACACGTACACACAGACAGAATTACATACCTTTAGCTCTCACACATAAAGCCACACAAATGCTGCAGTGCAAAATGAGATTCTGTGTTGGCTGTTCAAAAGACAAATACGATTGGTCCTTCTCTCTTACTCATTCTTAATATACCTACGACCTTTTCTCCTTGGGAGTATTTATCCATTCCTCTTTAAAGGCTGGCATTCAATTTCTGTCCGCTGCACTGTCGGATACTGCCTTTCAGTGAAAGCAAGTTTTTATGTTGTTTAAAGTTCTTCAGCAAATCAGCTTACCTGAACTTACACATCATACTTGTGGGACGATCTTTGTGTTTGAACTAAGGCACAGTGAATTTTGCTGGTTTAGTGCCAGGGAGACGAGACCGTAGGCTGCAGGAAAAGTGGCATCATTTTTCCTTGGACAGTGTATTTTAAGTGGTGATTTAGAAGGTTGCTCAAAATGATGAACGGTTTTGAAAGAATAAATGGAGTGAAATTGTTTCTAACACCTGAAAGGTCAGCATTCATGTGACAAATGAAATGTAATTGTCAAGAAGTATTTAAAACTGTTTTGTTTTAAATGCAATGAGTTATATCAGACCTAAACTTGAAAAAAAATGCTTGAGTTGCTCAAAAGTCAGGCAGAATCAGTAGAGAGTGAAGGAGACCTAATGTTGCAATTTGAGTACCCTTCATGAGAACTGACTGATGTGATCGGAACTGTTCTGATGACATGTTGAGAATTGAGTCATTGATCACATCGGATAAATTACAAGGTATCTCAAAGAGAAGAGAAGAGGAACAGTCAGGGCCAGGAGGAAGTGGCACCAGTTGGGACTAATTTGGACAGATCTTTCAAAAGACTGAGCCCATGCACGATGAGCTGCATTCTGTGACTTATTATTGCATCAAGAGAATGACAATCATGATGAAAGAGCTTGGAAAAGAATAATTTCATTAATTTCTCAGAAAGCAGCCTTCCCCCTTATCTTGAGCCCGTGTCAAGCAAGCACACATAGCAGCCCCTGCAAATTAATGCTCTGTAGAGTTAATTCTATACTGATGAAAAGGAGTGCTGGAAACAAGTAGATGACCAATATATTGAAGTGATTCATTTTAATCATAGAAAATTCTCTGGCGAGTCAGTGAAATGTCATGCTTTCAATCTTGACAGTGGACTTTCCATAAAATCTATGCCTGCACACCATCATTTTAGGAATGTCTCTGCCAAACACTGAATCACAATCTCTGAAGTCAAACTGTTCAAGGATTGCATAGTTGGACCTTTGCATTTGGACTTCTACCTTTGGCATCCTTATTCCTCCCATTGAAATCCCTTGACATTTATCCATGACTGAACGTGATGGAAATGTTTCTGTTACCTGTGTGGTTGGGTGTTCTTTAATCAGCATTGCTGGGATGTGTTTAATTTAGCTCTGTTTCAAGTTCATTGAAGAGAATTAATGCACTTTTTTTGTATTTATCAGAAATATCAGCAATAGATGTATTTTAAAAATACTCTCAAGTAAAATGTGATAATTAGAGGAGATCAACTAAAAGTATTTAAGTAAGACAAGAATGGAATGAATTACATAGATGAAACCCAAGCTAACCTCAAGTTATCTTTACAGCCTGAATTTATATCTTGAAATTGTCAGTGCTCCACCTGTGAAGATCACTGAACAAATGGTGATTTCCGCAGCTAGATATTTGAAATATGAAACCCATTATCTTTAGTCCAAACACAATTTTCAAGTCACTCAATTAACCCTCTCCCTATCTGAGGCTCTGCCAGATGGTTCACAACATTGCTGTTTTACTTCACCTGAAAATTGCAACGGTCACTCACACCCCTATTTAAAAAGAGAAGGGAGTCAGCAGAAAAGAAATTATAGACCTGTTAGCCTAACAACGGTGGTTGGGAAGTCAAGGATGAGGTTATGGGGTACCTGCAGGTGGATGATATGATGGGCCATGGTTTCCTGAAGGGAAAATCTTGTTGACTGCACATTGAACAGAATCAGGAAGTCTGTTGGTTCCATATTGGTGTTGCCTGGTACATTCCGTCATATTCACTGTCGAAGTGCTTAACAATGCATTAGTTACCTTAAGAAATAAGTACATGACATAGTACGGTGGACTATAACACCATCCATCTACAAACTTGAGGACACCCCAAATTTTTCTTCCAATGAACCAAATCCTATTCATCCAATTCTACGGATGTAGATGACTTCATTGAAGCAACACCTTGATCTTAAATTTCTTTGCCGTTTTCAAATCAGTTAAGTTACTCATCCCTCTCTGCCTTTGTTTTTATCTCCATCGCCACATCATTAAAAAGTCAAAGGTCCTTCCATTTACATCTCATGCTGAATACTTTTAAAGGATACTAAAAAAACTTTCTAAAGTCATATTAAGAGTAAAATAAAAGGGGCAAGAGTAGATATTGGGCCAATAGAAAATTACACTGGCAAAATTATAAGAAGATGGCAGAAGAACTAACTGAATGAGTATATTGCATGAGTGTTCACTGTGGGTGTTTTTAAGGCAGAGATTAATGGCTATTTGAATAGTTAGCTTATCAAAGGTTATGGGGGACAAGTGGGGTGAGTGGGAGAATGAATCAGCTCATGATGGAATGGTGGATTGGGCATGATGGGCTGAATGGCCTACTTCTGCTCCTAAACCTTGTGGTCTCATAACAAGATCCAATTCTAACCTCTCCACCACTAGTGGACATGTCCATAGATTCTAGTGTCCTCGCCTCTGAACTTCCTTCTTTACACTTCTTTCCTCTTGCTTGAAATCTATCTCTTTGACCAAGCATTCAGTTATCTCTGAGTGTCGGTGTCAAATTTTGATTGTTGATTGGCCCCGATGAAAGATCTATGGTATAAATTGTGGATTTGAAAACCATACTCAGCTTGGGTTCATCCATTTAGGACAATGCAACAGATAGATATAAATGGAACTTTAAATGCCAATCACAGTTAAATCTTGTGCAGAGATGGGCATCACAATGGGATTGTTTTCTTGTTACCTTTGCTGATTTGTAACAATGATAATGTTTGTCATGTGTTCCAAACAGGGATAGTTGTATGCAGATGGTTTTGGTAAAATGTTATCAGTGGTCAGAGGTAAAACAAGCACTCTTGCATTGTTAAACTTTTTCTCAATTGCAGACCTGCCTCCTCCCCTCAGTTGTCACATGATGATACTCATTCACGAATTGAACATTATGCTAGCAGGTAAGACAAAATAGTGCACCATCTACAAAGCTCAATTTAATTGCTTTTGTATCTCGACAAAGAAATGTTTCATGTTATCTTTCATTACTCTGATGCTGTTCTGTGCAAATCTTGTGGTCAAATGAATTGTCTTGGATTGTCTTCACTCAGAAGGATAAGATGAGACATTGTCATAAACATGTTAAATGCACAGAACCATCGCTACAGCTTCCCACTTATGCTTTCACAAATTGTGTATAATTAAGATTCTACCACAATAAAATAAAGATGATTAATGTAAAAGGAAGAGGGAAGAAAGAAATATTCACAGTTGGTAGGTTGATTATGCAAAACACTCTATTCTGCCAGTGGTGCAGACAGATCTCTGATGGTTTTGCAGTATAGAGTTGTTGGAAAGAGACTGTTCCTGTTTGTAGAGGTGTCAAGGTATTCGTCAGTAATGTACCCAACTATATTTTCAAGTGCCATATAAATGCCACTTGGCAGAGGATATAGGAATACAAGTAGGTGATGTAACCTCGAGAGCCTGTTGCGTGATTGTACTTAATCGTGACAGATCTGTACATCAGCTCCTTTGGAATGTTTTGCCTCCATGTCCCTACCGTTGTTCTTTGTCAAACTCTCCAAAGGAGCAAGGTGGAAGTATTGCAGATATACATGCAATTTGGAAATCAGTGCCTGCAAAAGTTGATCAGTAAGTGTGGGACACCATTGATGATTATCTTGAAGTATTGGCAGTAGAACTGGGTTGCATTCCAGTACTGAGAGAAATGCAAATGATTGGCACTTAAAAGTTTAATAGCACCTATATCAGGTTTACCAGTGCCGTTGGTAAGTCATACATCATGACTGGCTGGCAATGCCATCAGAACAGAGAACACTACATCCCCTTTGGCCCTCGATGTTGCGCGACCCATATATTCCTTTAAAAAAGATACTAAACCCTCCCTACCCCATAACCCTCTATTTTACTTCCTTCCATGTGCCTGTCCAAGAGTCTCATAAATGCTCCTAATGTTTCAGTCTCCATCACCATTCCCTGGCAAGGCATTCCAGGCACCAATAAGTTTTTAAAATAAAAAACTTACCCCGATAGCTCTCCTAAACTTTCCCTCCCTTCACTTGTACATGTGTGTGCTCGTGTTTTTCCTGCTCTTGGAAAAAAGTACTGGCTGCCTACCTGCCTGTGCCTCTCATAATCTTGTAGACTTCTATTAAGTCTCTTCTCATCTTTCTACACTCCAAAGAGAAAACTCCCTGCTCTGCTAACCTTACCTCATAAGACCTATTTTCCAATCCAGGCAACATCCTGGTAAATCTCATCGGCACCCTCTCCATAGCTTCCACATCCTTCCTATGATGAGGTGACCAAAATTTAACACATTTCTCCAAGAGTGGTGTCACCAGAGATTGGTTGAGTTGCAACATGACTTCTTGACTCTTGAACTCAGTCCCCTTATTAATAAAGCCCAGCATCCCAAAAACCTTCTTACCTATCCTATCAACCTGCGCAGTGACTTTAAAGGATGTATGGATTTGGACCCCAAGGTCCCTCTGTTCATCTACAAAGAACATGCCAATGATCCTATTGCTTAAAATGTGACCATTGGTTTTAACCAGCGACATCTGCCTGTGCGGGATCACCAGACATCAGCACGCTCACATTCCAGTCATCTTGGCTTGCACACTGGGTCAAGAATTACATCTCCCATTCTTCTTCATATGCTCTGTGACTGACAAAGACAAAGTTAGATTTATAGGGTCTGTGACAATTGACGGGCATGAACAGTTAGTCTGGTGTACTCTTCGTGCTTTTTCGACTGAGGTCCCATGTGCACCTAACATGTGGACTTCACTGTTTGGAGTTATCATTGCCTGGAAACTCCCAAAAGGTCAGTGGAAACACGAGACTTTGCTCAAGAGGCTTTGAGAAAAACTTTGAATCATTTCCTTAGTTTACCTGGTTTCCTCGTGCCATAGCATACCTCAGAATAGAGGAGACTAACAGCAGTCTTAACAAAGATCCAGGTCTGAAACAACGTGACCACTTCTACCCATGGATGCTATCTGACCACTGAGTTACTCCAGCAGCTCACTAAGCTCAGAATGGAGTCTATTCTGGGTGGGTGCTGCTCCCTTCATTTCCTTAGTGTTGCTGTGTGCCTAAAACCACGTCCAGATGAAAGGAATCCACACGATGATACAAGAAACAACTTATCAGTCATAGAGAAGATAGATTAAGGCAGCCCTGCTGTTCTGTCTCCCTGTGGCATAATAACGAGAGACATGTCTGAAGCAATCACAACCAGACACCCTTTTTAATTATTGTATCCCCCACTTCCAGGTGTGTACTTGTGACTGAAATTCCTTTCTGTCAAGTTGGATCAGATAGTTTGGACTGGAGTCAAGGGGACTAACTTCAAAGAGCATTTCTTCAATTCAATACATTTCCCTCTTCTTGGTTTTATGAAGAATCCAAAGGTGATCAGTGAGTTGCTGGACCTCATAAACTTCACACCCATTGTTTGTTTGAGGTCAGGGGTTATTTGTGGATCTTGGTTTTGGGGGGTGCATGGGACGCTGTGAAGTTGCTTTCTTCATATTGGAGATGTCATGGATCTTGGTGTTCAAGAACACCAAGGATTTGCAGTTAACTCATGGATCTCAATGTCATTTTCATCAGGACAGTCATTGCGTCGTCTTGAAGAGAAGCCCAGATGTTCTTGACAGGCTCTGATTGCGGTGGACCTCAGGGCAGTTGAAACTCTTCTGACTCTGTTCACTGGGGGTGATCAGCTTGTTGGTGGAAAACTTTCTCCCTCAGACCTTCAGTGTTGATGTTCTTGCTGCCTCTTGGTTTGGAGCCAGGGTAATGGAGACAACAGTAGATTCATGCAGCAGTCAGTGCTATCTGCCGCAGTGCAAGTGATTTAGATATCCTTGCAGTCTCTTCTCCAGGTTTTTTGATTGGGAGTGAAATCCTCTCTGGTGAGCAGGCACCAAGCACTGGATCAGGAGGAGGACTCCTTTCGCATGCCACCTTTCCAGGGGGTTGGGTTGTTTGCAACCCTGCCATTGACATTGACTGAGATATACAGTGTGCCTCCCTCTGCGACAAACCAAGGAATCTTTTCATGGGTAGAGTTGAAGTCCTTCTCATCTGACATCCAGGGTTGGGGCCGATGCAGGGATATCTGTAGCATGTTGGTTTCATGTTAGGATGAGCTGAGCTGCAGGATCATGAACTGGGGAGTTGGGGGCGGTGGGGGGGGGGGGGCGCGGGGGTTGGGATTCACCGAGATGCTGGGATTGCTCATTCTTGGCTCCAATTTTGACCCAGTGACACGCGGTTCCTTTTCCAATTTGTCTTTGTCTTCCAGAAGAAAATGTTCCCTTTCTTTTCCTCTTGAAGTTTGTCAGTTGACTGTACTTTCTGTGTTGGAAAATTGCTGTCAAAGTGTCTCAGTTCCTGGGCGATGTTCCTTGGTACCTGTCACAATTTGAGTTGTTCTGAGCCTCCTGTCATTCCAGTTTCTGAACTGGGGATTGAGTCATGTGTGCACAGCTGACACAGAACCTTGAGAGGGAGGGCTTGGTCTGTTGCTGAGAAGGAGCCCAAGATGACTGGGTTTCCAGGCATTCCTGCAAAATATTAATGCACAGCATAAGTGGACATCTGCATTAGAATGTAGACACTCATTCACTGACTCCTTCACTCATAAGTGAGATGCAAGTGACCCTTTCCACTCTCTCCTTGACATCCATACTCCCCTTGACCCCTATCACCGTTAATCCTTCCTATTCCTGTCCTCTCCATTAATCTTTGCTCCCTCACCTCCTGTTTGAGACCCCCCCCCCCCCTTACAACTGGTTATCATTGCTGCAGTTGTTGCTATTTCTTCTTCCTCCCTCCCCTTCCCCTCCTTGCTCAGATCATGACACTCGATTCCAAGGGGAACTTGGTGCATCCAGATATCTGCTAAGCTGCCAGCCTTCTCCCTCTGGACACCTGCAGCTGGAGATGACTGTACAACAAGCAAACACTTGGAGGTTGCAGCAACAACTATAAAAAAAAATGAACACAGAATGATCCCCTCAAATCATGCGGAATGAATATTTCCTGAGGTTGTGAGGGATCATTTGCTGCCTCTTAGGCTACAGAATGGCAGTGTTGGCATCGAATCAAAGACATCCACTGTTTGACATCGTGATTCTCCTGCCCTGTGTGCTGCCAGTAAAAATTCATTGTGCGCTTGCTAATATACATCCTGATGCTGCATTCAACATAGATGTGGTCACGTTCAAAGTCTCAGAAATCATGGGCTTTTGCTGCCACAGAGACTGATTTTTCTCCAATTGTAACTTGGGTGTCCAGGAAAAGTGTAGTGAGTACAGTTACTCCCCAACTTGCGACTGTAATTGGGACTGGAGGATCGGTCGTATATTGAAATGAACGAAAGTCGGAATTTTGCCTGCGTGTAATTAAGCCTTAAAGCAAACTTTTTTTAATCAAAATTTTCATCATCTACCTCATACTTGCTTTGATAGTTGGCGTCCTGGGCGTGGCCATCTTGATTCCTTTGTGTATGCATGGAAGGTTTGCATATTGGAGTTAGCTTGGTGCATCCTTGAGACTTAAACACTCTAATGATGTTGAATTCGTGCCCTTAACTCCCGTGCACGCGCCAACTAAATTCCAATAAGGGGGCTGCACGTGCACCAAGCAAAGACGTGGATGCACACCGGAATCAAGATGGCAGCATCCAGCCAACGGACCCTGGAACACCAACTAACAAGGTAAGTATGCACATTTTGGCTCTTACATGCCCTGTGTCCCTGGTATCGTTTGTCAAATACAACATAAACAACATAAATTTTCTATTTTTACTTAATATTTTTTAACATAATTTCAGTCGTGTGCGCGAATGGATACAAGTTGCATAGGTTGCAAGTCAGGGAGTACTTGTACTACATTTGAGAGAACTAACATGTTTGGCTCGAGAACATTTGATATCAAAATTTTAAGAAGTGACATGTGATCTTCATGAAGCTGCAAGAATTTATCGCAACCTTATGTTTGCTGGTTTTTTGTGTTGCAGGCTAGCAGAAATGGAAAACAGAAATGGATCTTACTTGAATGACAGCATCTCACCCAATGAGAGCATGTATGTATCAGAGTGATGTTCAGTACCAGTGTTTCATACCGTATTTGTGAATGGAAGATAGCATTGGGTGTTCTTTTTCTTCTTGGTTCAAAGTGGATTTTCATTTTTGGCTTTCATGGTTTGTCTTTGGATTGATATTGGGGAGCACAATTGGAGTAGCAGTTAGCCTTTACAGCGCCATCAATTGGAACCGGGGTTCAAATCCTGTGCTGTCGGTAAGGAGTTTGTACGTTCTCCTGTGCCTACGTGGGTTTTCCCCGGGGACTCCGGTTTCCTCCCTCTGTTCAAAACATACCAGGAGGTGGAGGTTAATTGGGTATAAATTAGGCAGCCAGACTCGTGGGCCAAAATGGCCTGTTAATGGTATATGTCAATTTTAATTTAAAATGTAAAAATATTTTTGTACAAATTATCAAGTCAAGTGATGTTTATTTGTCCTTCATACCATAAACCTAGCAGTGTATAGTGAAAACGAGATTGCGTTTCTCCAGATCGTGGTTATTTACATGGATAAATTACCTCATAAACAAGTTTTATAAATAACATACCACTCATTAAATATCATGTTACATATGCTAGCCATGTGTCCCGGAGTTAAGAAGCCTCACGGCTTGGGGGAGAAACTGTCTCGTAATCTGGTCATGAGGGCATGAATGCTTCGATACCTCTTCACAGATGGCAGAAGGAAGAACAGATTGCGGGAGGAGTGTGTGAATTCCTTCAAGATGTTTATGGATTTCCACAAACTTCGGCCATTATAAATGTTCATCATGGCAGGGAGAGAAACCCTAATAATCCCCTCAGTAGGGATTTTCATTCTGGGATGGTGCAGTTCCCGAACCAGCTGGAGATGCAGTTACATAGCATGCTCTCAATGCATCCCCTGTAGAATGGTGTGAGGGTGGAAGCTGAACTTTCCTCAACCTCTGCAGCAAGTAAAGGCATTGTTGGGCCTTCTTGACAATGGTTCTGGTGTTGGGGACCAGGAGAGATCTTCCGCAAGGTGCACACCAAGGAATTGGTCATCAACGACAAATTATCATCAATGGTCAGCGGAGAGTGGTCCCCCCAGGCTCTCCTGAATTCAACCACCATCCCCTTTGTCTTGTTGACGTTCAGGTGCAAGTTGTTGTCTCTGCACCAGTCCTTTAGTGATTTCCCCTCCTCTCTGTCAGCTGGCTCATCGTTCTTGCTGATGAGTCACACCACAGTCATGTTGTCAGCGAACTTGATGATGTGATTAGAATTGTGTCTCTCTGCATAGTCGTGGGTCAGCAGGGTTAACAGCAGTGGGCTGAGCATGCAGCCCTGGGATCCCCGTGCTCAGTGTGATGGTGTTAGACATGCTGTTTCCGATCCGGACTTGCTGAGGTCTTCCAGTCAAGAAGTCAAGGATCCAATTACAAAAAAACAAACCAGGTTATTAGTTGCAAGTAAATATACACATTTAAAAAATAGGATCCAGTTTTGCAGGATTCCTACCTATTTTCTTTCATTGTTTATATCAGAAAAATTAGCACAGTCCATATTTAAGCAATCAAATTTAAAGAAGGTACAAATGACAGAATGTCATCCAAAATAATTTCCGTAATTTCCAGTTAATTTGTAATCTCACAAATATTTACAGCTGCTTGATGTGAGGATAACCAAGCTCCATGAGTTCCCTGTTGTTTTGCGAGTTTAGTTTCCTTCTGTTACCATCCACTCCTGCCTCTGCTTTCACAGTGAGTGTTGTCAGGTGGTCATTTCTCCACATTCAACCCTCCATAAAGCAAGTTTTTTTTTAAAAAAAGCCAATATTTTAACCATTCTTTCAATATTTCCTGACTACAAAGAAGAAACAACAGAGCAATGTTGCTGACAGGAAATGAGGGAAGAGATTGCTGGGGCGTTGGCGTCTTTCCTGGCCACAGGGGAGGTCACAGAGGATTGGAGAGTAGCAAATGGTGTCCCCTTGTTTAAAAAAGGTAATGGAGAGAATCCTGGGAATTACAAACCAGCGAGTCTTATGTCAGTGTTGAGCATACTATTGGAGAGGATTCTTCGAGACAGGATTTACAAGCAATTAAAGAACCATAGTCTTCTGAGGGATGGTCAAGCATGGGTTTGCTTGGGAGAGCAAGGTCGTGCCTCTTCAGCCTAATTGAGTTTTTTTTTGTGGTAACAAAATAAATTGATGAAGGTAGGGGAGTGGATGTAAGCACGCTGAAATGCTGAAGGAAGTCAGCCACTATTTTCTGCATCCCCAGGAGACAAAGATATATTGCTAACATTTCAGGCTTGAGCCCTTCAAGGAAAAATCAGAAAGGGTAGAAGCAGGATATATCAGAAAGTCTCAGAATTCAAACAATGGGGAGGATTCCAGGCCAACAACAGATGTTAATTGGATGTGATAAGGGACTAGGTGAGAATTTATCATGTCTGTGTGAAAGGAGAGAACTAGGGGTTTTCTCTTTGGAGCGAAGAAGGTTGAGAGGTGACTCCCCGCTGCCGAAACCTACAGAAGCAAAGGTTTGTTTTTGTGTGTGTGAGGGTGCTCCCTAGGTAAACAATTGTGGGCACGCCATACATACAAATGAGTTTTTGAAAGATTGTCAGCTTAGATGGGGTTGGATTTGCTGGCTGCTGCATTTTCTGCTGGGGGTGAGAAGAGGAATGGGGCAGCATCTGTCTCCCCCTCCACCACCCCCCACCCCACCCCTCAATGAGCCACAACAATTGGGGATGGGTAGAGCAGAGCTGGAAGCATCAGAGTCAATGAGGCGGGCGGTTGGCTGTTCTTACCAAGCCTGCTCACTCTCCCATCGCAACTGATCCTCTCCCGTACGTTACTTTTGTGCATTTCCAACTGACTGACAGTTCTCAGGAACGGAACCCTGTTATCACCCCAGATCTTCCTGGATGTGCAACTGTTGGAGAAAAAGCACCAAATCTATTGGCTTTTGTTGGTAATGTAACATGCTGTAACAGAGCCAAATCCTCTTGATGATTGGATTCAGCTTCATGAGCCAGACAACATCTTTCCACATACGCTGCCTGACCTGCTGAGTTTTTGTGACATTTTGTAATTTTTTTTTGAGTTGGATACATTATTTACTGGAGAAATGTCATCTATACAATAGACAATGTCAGTTACAGTAGAGCAGTAAAGCACCATTTTGTAGAGTGGCAGGATTTTTTGAGACCTATTTGGTCAAATTGCACCTGGAGAAGATGATGTGCTTCCTCAAGTCAATACCTTTTCTGGAATAATAAGTAAGGATTTTTGTCCCTCAGGCAAAGCTTGCAACCCTCTTCCAGATGTATATAACCATCAGAAAGCAATGTCACACCATGAGGAAAACTTACCCTGTATTACTTAGCACCATGGGATCTCTTGAGATCTTCACAGTGCCTCACTTGAAAATTCATATCATAGATTACCACAGATCCTCATTGTTTGCTGAATTTTGGCTTGCATTTTGTGCAAAATGTAAATGGTCTTGCTGAATAACTCCAGTTTGTTGTTGCTTTTTATCTGATCACATCTTCAGTCCTCAATATGTATACCGATATTTGGCCCTGTTTACGATTTCATGCTTACAGGCATCATGCCTGAAAACAAATGACTCTGGTTTCTGGGTCCCAACTTTCATTCCTTCACCGATCTTTTGTTGTCTAAAAGTCGGGGCTGTTCAACCAGTGCTTGTTTCTTTCTTTGGCTTGGCTTCGCGGACGAAGATTTATGGAGGGGGTAAAAAGTCCACGTCAGCTGCAGGCTCGTTTGTGGCTGACAAGTCTGATGCGGGACAGGCAGACACGATTGCAGCGGTTGCAGGGGAAAATTGGTTGGTTGGGTGTTGGGTTTTTCCTCCTTTGCCTTTTGTCAGTGAGGTGGGCTCTGCGGTCTTCTTCAAAGGAGGTTGCTGCCCGCCAAACTGTGAGGCGCCAAGATGCACGGTTTGAGGCGTTATCAGCCCACTGGCGGTGGTCAATGTGGCAAGCACCAAGAGATTTCTTTAGGCAGTCCTTGTACCTTTTCTTTGGTGCACCTCTGTCACGGTGGCCAGTGGAGAGCTCGCCATATAACACGATCTTGGGAAGGCGATGGTCCTCCATTCTGGAGACGTGACCCATCCAGCAGCGTGGACTCGATGCTGTCGACCTCTGCCATCTCGAGTACTTCGACGTTAGGGATGTAAGCGCTCCAATGGATGTTGAGGATGGAGCGGAGACAACACTGGTGGAAGCGTTCTAGGAGCCGTAGGTGGTGCCGGTAGAGGACCCATGATTCGGAGCTGAACAGGAGTGTGGGTATGACAACGGCTCTGTATACGCTTATCTTTGTGAGGAAAGGGCTTTGGCAAATACTAGAGCGCATCGGATGTCCCCCAAAGTTCCTCAACATGATTATCCAACTGCACAAAAACCAACAAGGTCGGGTCAGATACAGCAATGAGCTCTCTGAACCCTTCTCCATTAACAATGGCGTGAAGCAAGGCTGTGTTCTCGCACCAACCCTCTTTTCAATCTTCTTCAGCATGATGCTGAACCAAGCTCGTTTAGCTCCAGTTGAAACAACCATTGCTGCGGAAGGATCTGCTGAGTCAAGCTGGCATGTAGCTTTCATGTGCCAGTTAATGAGCACATTTAATAAAACAGAGCTCCACCATTCCTAGAAATAGCTCAAATATCACTGAATCCCAAAATGCCCCATTTTTGGTGCTCTACAAGCAGATGTTTTGGACTCGGTGATTACCTCCTGATGTCTCAATTCAAAACATCAACATGAGCCAAGATGGAAAAGTTTTCTCAATCGGCTGTTCTTCCACTCAGATCAATTATCTCTCTCTCTACTTTGAGTGAAATCGATTGACTGCACCAACTGAATGACTTGTGGAGACAGAATTTATCATCTCTGAAACCTCTGTCACTCAAAAGAGCAGGAGAAGAAGTTCTGGCAATTCCACTTATAATTGCCGTTTCCATAGATTTGTCATTACATTGCTGTCACGAGGATAGTCAAGAGTAAAATAGACTCATTTTTAAAAACTTTCTATTATAGAATGTAAGGTATCTGGAAATGAGACAGTCCTGCTTGGAATACTTGCCTTAATCCCTGTCTCTTCCTCTGACATTAAAGAAAGCTCCTCAACGTACAAAAAGTCCAGCTGAGGCATTGAAACAGGGTGAAAATCACAGGTAGTGTTTCTGAAGTGGAAAATAATGGATATGGGATGACAGAAGATCAATGATAAGGGCAACCTCTGGCAACAGGAATTTTAAGCAATGAAGAGTTTCACAAAACAGGATCCCTTAACATTTCTTTTTGGACCCACATGTACAAACAGTGTAATTAATTCATGAGGATTTCAGCACATCTTTTCATCTCAGTGTTCAGATAAAGAGTCCAAAGGATCTCCAGTCGCCTTGACAATTTTTTTTGCACTTGGCATTCTGTTGGTAGTGATTCCAAGGATTGGTTGTCCAGGCATTGCATAACTATGTAGGAAGTGTGATCTCTTTGGAATTCTTATGGGTGTTCCAATGCAGATTTTTGTGGCTGCAGTTCTCCACCTTTGAGTGATTAATCCAGTCCATGCTGTTGGGTGAGAAACAGCTTATTATTGTGTGCACCAAGAATCTCTGCCTGAGAAATATGGATGAAGCAGAAATGAGTGGGGATCACTGACAATGGAGCATTAGAATGATGAGGGTGGTGTTTGGACGATTATGTGCAAGAACTGCTGAGAAAACTATTAAACATTTTCCACTTTATTCCAAACTCTGAATAAAACTCAATAAACACTGATGCTTGTTGTTAAAACTTTAACACGTATTTGGGGGAGTGTTTTTGAATGCAATTATGGCATGCAAATACGCTGACGTATTTTGTTTGCATTATGTTGCAGAGATGATGAACATCTGCTGATTCAGCATTACTGCCAGAGCCTGAACCAGGAGTCGCCACTGAGTCAGCCTCGAAGCCCTGCTCAAATTCTCATCTCCTTGGAGAGTGAAGAGAGGGGAGAGTTGGAAAGAATCCTCGCTGACCTAGAGGATGAAAACAGGTGAGAATACAGCTACAAGAATAGCAGATTCAGTGTGGACTGAGTTACCTGATTTCAGGTTTGCATTATCCAAGCCCTGCAAAACTGGCCTCACTGTTTGTCAGTTGAAAGCTTTGGAGCTTCAACCCATCTCCTCCTTTGCTATGTGCAGTGATACCAGATCATCATTAGATTCTTTCTCTAAGTCTTCATGGATTATTTCTATATTTTCATAGGTCATTATGAGTGTTGTTACGGGCCCAGAGGAGCCCAAAACCCAGCAGCAATAGAAATTCACCAAGATCAATGATTACTTAAACAAAAGTTACTTTTAATTTTCTTTAAACAAAAAAAGATGATCAAACTTTAACTTATTACTATTAACTTAACCTCCTCCCAATTCTATGTGTATGTAATGTGTGTATAAGTTCAGTAAAGTTCTTTGATTCACTGTCCAATCTCATTTCTCATTCCTCCAAGTTCACTGGCATTCTGTGCACAGAATTTAATATTTATGAATCTTCACCGGGCTTTTGGTGCTTGAAAGATAAATGGTTACCGCTCAGGAAGGCTCTTGTCGGTTTTCAGAGAGAGATTGTTACTTGTTGGACACCCACAACTGATTCTTTCCAATCAGCCACTTCAGTGTCTTGCCAAAGAAACTTGCCCCATCAAAGTTTTCCAGTTGATAACCTCTTTCTTTCAGGTCACCACAGAGTTCCTTTTTGTTTTCCTTATTTCAAGTGAAACATTATGCAGCCAGCCATCTCCTCTTGTATGGACCACAAGAGCTTTGACCAGGCTGAACTAAGAACTCACAATCCGGCTTCAAAATGGGGTTTTTCCACAAGCTTGCCAGCTTGTCCCATTCCAGTCCCAGCTGCTGCTACTGAATTGTATTCCCTCTCTCCCTCAGAGAAAGCCACATGACCCTCTTAGAACAGCAAACTGCCCTCAGACTGAGGCACCAAACCCAATCTTCTGAGTTCATTCATCTGTTACTTTCCAAAGCAAGTCCACAGCATGTCCAATTAACACCTACTTGTGAATGCTCTATAGCAGGAGTGGCCAAACTTGCTTAACGTAAGTGCTGCATATCTTAAACTTGAGATGTTTGAGAGCCGTAGCAATCACGCGATCGCAAGCCACACCCACTAACACTATCTTTAGCCCCTTTCAGGTGGCCATAATACCCGAATGCAAAACCGCCTAAGATACCCGAATGCGGCTGTTGGGAGACCACCTGAAAGCAGAGAACCCGTCCCCAAGGAGCACTTACTCAACCCACCACGGGGAGGTATATTCTCCGCTTCCGACTGCTCCCCCTCGGCACCTGAATGTGGCAGCAACTTTCAGGTGCCTAGCAGGGGACGGGCTGATAACAATCAGCCGGCGACCCAACTCCCCGCTGCCTGACAGCCCCCCTGGCACGGGTCATCAGGGCTGGGGCGGCCGGCGTGGGAGGTTGCCCACCCCTGGTACAGTTTTGTTGGGGAAAATGCTGTTACGCTGCAGATTGAAGAAGCATTGTTTCAAAGGGAGCAATTTTGCAAAAGATTTTTTTCTAATCAAGTCTGCACACTAAACGTTCCCCCTAGGCACCTGAAAGCAGCAAAGCAAAACGGCTAGCAGCTTTCAAGTGCCTAGCACCGGGCAGGCTATTGACAGTCAACTGGCGACTCGCTGACACCCACCCTCCCCGCTGCTGATACCTACCCTCCCTGCGAGCCACACATTACATGTCAAAGAGCCGCGGTTTGGCCACCCCTGCTCTATAGGCATTCTTCAAAGTTTTTGCACGGGCACTCAGAGCCTGGACTGTCTGGCTTGCGCAGAAATCTGGCATTTTAAATGAGATCTGTTTTGAAGTGTTTGTATCCGTGTGTGACCTACACTAAAAACCCCATAATTTATCTCCTTTTAAAACATATCTATATACAATATAAAATATAACATGATCTGTCACAGTATAAATATGCAAGTGTGGGGACAGACACCTGAAATATTCATTGTTAAAATAGCTAAGTACATCAGGCTGGAAAGTGACATGGATCTCCAATGTTGGACCTCAAACCTTCTCTCACCAGAAAAGGTTTTGACAATCCAGTTTCTAAGTGTCATAGAAGCAGAAATTGTGAGACATTGAGGCAAAGTCAGTGCCAGAATGAGTGTTGGAAGGGGGCATTTGGGTAACCGGGGGGGGAAGAGGGGCACTTCTTCAGTATGGGGGGGGCTTGTGGTGGGGGTGCTGGTGACCTACCCTCCAAATGGGTGTAAGCCTCCTCCATCCCATTGATGTCGGAACCAAAGGTGCTGCATTTATTGCATGGAGAGTCACTTTCATGCATCAGTGATGCTTAGTGTGTGCCAGTGACACAGGCGGGAGTGGGTCTGACGGTGAGCAGTGGCCGCGAGCATATGTGGGGCATATCACCTCGCTTGGTGCCAACCCTGCACTGAGGCTAGAGATCAGGGCTGATCTCTGTATACTAATTCCTTTGGGCACAAGAAAAGTCAAACTTCAACATGTAGAACTACACACTCGTGAAAAGCAGCAAAACCCAGTCATGGAAGAAAAGAGACAGGAATCTGGTCCCAACCCCAGTCCTTATGACCCAATAAAGCTTCGGGGAAAGCTGTAATAAATTGACCCTGGAAGCTGTTAAAGGTGACACCAACCTCTTGATGACACTCCCTACCTCATCCCCTAACAACATGAGGATAAAATCCCTGCACAAGATAACTCTCCCAATCTGCCAATTTGACAACTTGCTAATTTTAAAGAGAAAAGAATATGTCCCTGATTGGTCCAAAAGCAAGCTAGTTTCATTTCCAAATCATGAAAAAGATGAAGAATTTACTTGGCGGGCCTGCTAAAGCACGGGGTGGGTGAAATTGAACTTCCTGCTGGGGTTTTGTTTCATTGTCACATTTGTTAGCTTTGAGTCTCAACTGATGGTGAACATCTGCCCAATAATCCTTCACAATTGTTGGCGTGATCAGCATTTTCCTTGCAAATATTAGATTCTCTTCCATGTTCACAGTTGATGAAGCATGCTAAGGTTTAATGGGATACAGAAAGAACTAATTACTGGGCAGAATTTTTCAACCAGCTTTAGCCCTTGTCATTAACAATGTAGAAATGAGTTGGTCACTTGCAAACTTTAAACAGTTAGCATTCTTCCAGATTTCATTTCAGAGCCCTAAATCTGCTGAGCATTATTGAAATGTTGGTGTTTGATGAATCTTCATGTTCCTCAATTCATTAAAGTTAGGGGGAAATTCCTTTTGACTTCCTTAGTCTTGGCAGGCACTAAATCCAATGTTATTCTCTGATTTTTCTCCTGCATTTGAAGTTTGCACTCACTTCCTTTACAGAAACCTTCAGTCTGAGTATGAGAAGCTCAAGCAGCAACATGATCACAAGGGACTGTCTCCTTTGCCATCCCCTCCTGAGATGATGCCCATTTCACCGCAGAGTCCCAGGGATGCCGAACTCATCGCTGAAGCCAAGCTGCTTCGTCAGCACAAAGGTCGCCTGGAGGCCAGGATGCAGATCCTGGAAGATCACAACAAGCAGTTGGAATCACAGCTCCACAGACTGAGGCAGCTGCTGGAGCAGGTGAGACCACCAGTGCCAGGGCTTAGAATAAAAGGAACTGACCGCCAGCTTGCTGCGTCTCTCGAAGCGTTGGGTGCAGGGACTGGTGGGATGGTAGGTGAGGACGAGGAGAATCCTGTCCTTGTTGCATCTCGGGGTGGAAGGACCCAGGGCCAGATGTGCAGGAAATAGAGGAGGCGGAGGCAAGTGCTGAGTAGAGGGGAAGCCACATGTTCTGAGGGAGGAGGATATTTTGGATGTCGTGGAATAGAAGGCCACATCCTTTTCTTCATGAATTCCTGGTAGTGCAAGAACATAAAAAGACAAGCAGAGCTCATCCATTAAGGGCTGTGACAACACTTCTGGTTCAGAGTGGTCCAGCTTCCGTTTACGTTCTCAGAAAAATAATCTTTGCTTCTCCTTTGCCTTTCTTACAGTCACTGCTACAAACCAAAGCTGCTGTGTTAACATCATTCAGGAAGCAAGAGAAAATCCTCTTATTTTATTTCCCTTCTACAGTCTGGCTCCACAGCGCTGGGTGTTTTACAATCCCTTCATCGATTTCCAGGTGTCAGATTGGTCCTCAGGTCATCTTGGGCAATGAGTTGTAACCCGTTTTCTTTCCTTGCTGTTTGCAGCCACAGGCGGAAGTCAGAGTCAATGGTACTTCGGTTTCCTCACCCTCGACTTCCTCGCAAAGATCAGACAGCAGCCAGCCAGTCCTACTGCATGGAGTTGGCAGTCAAACTTCGGGCATAATAGGTAAGAAGTAGTAAGTGCAACACCAATGACCAAACAGATAATATGGTGAAAATGGGGAGCTGTAGAATCCATGTACAATTCTCTGTAGGTATTGCAGAATCCTGAAAACACTTGTAACTGCAGGAAAAATACTAATGAAAATAAGACCAATGAACTGTTGTTGCTCGAATGTTGCTGTGTTCATTATTCCTTCAAGGGCTTTGCAGGCTGAGCCAGTTTTAATTGCCCTTGAGAAGGTGAGCTGCCTTCTTCAACCACCACAGTCCCAGAGGTGTGGGTGTGCCCACAATGCTGTCAGAGAGAGAGAGAGAGTTCCGGAAGTTTGACCCAGTAATGTTGTCGGGATAGCAATAGATTTCCAAGCCAGGATGGTGTGTGCCTTGGAGGGCAACTTCCTGGAGGTGGTGTTCCCAAGTTTTTGCTGATCTTGTCATTACTAGCTGTTAGAGGTCATGGGTTTCAAAGGCACTGTCGAAGAAATTTGGGTGAGTTGGTGCAGTGCGTCCTGCAGATGGTAGAGTGTGGTGCTGAGGACCTTAAGTGGTGTATCCACGTCAAGTGGCGCCCTAGGGCTGCCACTGACATTGCTCCCCCCTTTTTAAAAAAACACAAAAAAATTGCCACACACCAACTGTGCTTCTGCCTGACGTATCACTGTACATTACACACATGGTACATTAATATATTAAGTCTGCGTTTCTTACCTGCCATTCCATTCCCGGCTGGCAGGTGTAGCCCCTGGCTGATAACTTTGGGTCAATGATGGTTGACTCACTTGAAATGACCCAGTCGCACATGAGTCCAGTCCCCCATTCCATCGCCACAAAGATCATCTGCACAAACTGTACCTGGAGGTCAGCAAAAGTCAGGACTTTTCATGGAGTTCCCACGCAAATCTAATTTTGGAAAGCACGAAATGATTCTGTCACTTTCAAAAGCAAAAATTGTGCATTAACGGATAAAGACAGAAACGCCTTCAATTCTGTGATGAACTTTGTATTACTGTTGCGTACACTCTCTCTCTCACACACTTGTGTATCACGTTCCATTTCTCTAGTTGGTAACTTTCAAGGAGTATTTGGGTTCTAATTATTCCCCTTTCAATTATAAAAATAGTGAATATAAAATGAAGATGTCTAAATTAATCCAAACTTGACCATCACACAACACAGAGAATCAACATTGAAGGTGTAAGAGCTGTCTGTGGATCCTCTCCCAAAATACCTCCCAAAAAGTCATAAATGCTAGTGAAACTTGCCCACGGTATAAATTGGCCACCAATCCTATGCTGCAGGATGGTTTTGAGAGAGGGATTCTTGTGTTAGTGATGGGTGTCCAAATTGCTGGCTTGACTTGACGAGGTCCATTACGCCTTTTACTCTCGCCACTTCCTTCCTCTCCAATGATACCCCTTACCCCTCCCTGCCTGCTTGCCAAGGCTTTTTGAGATTATTCAATCCTATTTATTGGGGTCGAGGCAGGAAATTGTTCAACTTCGTTGATTTGTTACACCTGTTGTCAGCGTGGAGGGACACAGGAGGAACTTGGAACGATTTCCAGTGAATAAACGGTTCATCTCTCGAAGTAAAATGAGCCTGTGCTCTCAGTGCTCAGGGATGGTTTTATTTTAAGCAGGTTTCCGCGCCAGGAAAACAGCTTTACTGTTGTGGTTTGTGTTAACATGCCACAGTGATTCACGGCAAACTAGATAGATGAGGGAACAAGGAGTGCTCTGAGAGAGACGAGAGAAGGGGGCAGACGGGAGTCTGAAAGAGAGAATGAGAGAGAAAGAGAGGGGTGACAAGTCATGGGTTTCGTGAAATGGTCAAGGGATATGGTCAGGGAGAGGGAGCCGAAGTCAAGGATGCAGAGACTGCCGCAGATGGGGAGGGTGAGATGCTAAGAGAGATTTTGTGTGTGTGGAGAAAGGGACAGAGAGAGGGAAGAAGATACAGACAGAGAGAAAGTCGGAGCACTGCAGAGAGATAGATGGAACGAGTTGTTGGACTAACTGCATCAGTGTTCACTTGCAGCCTGCGCCACATTTCCAAACACATGGACGTTAATGCAATCTAAGCCGAGCTGTTTCACTTCCAGTATCTTCAGGCGGACTCTGATACTGAGGAATGAGATGGAAAATAGTTAATCTATCCAACTCCATTCTCAAAGCCCACTTTATATAACTGGCTTAGATTGCAGGGAGAAGGGAATAGATCAGTGGATATATAGGACCCTGCAGGTGGTGGTGAATCTCCCCAACACATGCTTCTGTAAAATTCCCCTAATTTAATATGTGGCCGCTGTTAAATTTCCCTTTTGTTTATTATTTTGCCTTTTTCAGAGGTTCCGGAGTGGTGCTCCAGTGAGCTCTGACAGCACTCCACCCCTGATTTTAATGTGTACATTGTGTTATCTGTATAATGCAATCAATGACAAAGCCAGATTAAAAAAACAGGAATCAACTTCAATCTGTATCCAGCTGCGAGGTGTGAGTGCTGCTTGCGTGCTGTGCTTCCTTGCTTGAACTGCTCCGCCATCCAGCAGTGGCTATGGCTCCAAAGCGGCCCGATGAAATGCCAGCCTGTTGCCCGGAACTGCGCTCCAGGGCACTCGAGTAAGTGGGATTGGGCTAGCCCAATTGTTCAGGTAATACAAGGACAGTGCACCCCTGTTCTCTGCCCCATCTGCCATACCTGAGGTATGCCTATGCACATCTGGGCAAGTGGTGAGTAATCCATCACTCTCCTGGCTTGGCCTTTGTAGACGGAGGACAGGCTTTGGATTAGGTAATGTTATTTTGCCACAGGATTTAATTTTTTTTAAAAAGATTCTGAGCCTTTGACCTTGTCTTGTAACCATTTTATGTATCTGACTACTCCAGTTCAGTATTTTGGTCAATGGAAATGCCCCCAGGATATTGATGCTGTAAACTTATTTGTCATTTCCAATGACATTTTGGTCGAGCGACTTGAGCTATTGAGTGTTGTGTTGGTCATCAGAGAGTTAAAACAGGAAAAGAAATCAGAGAATAGTTTGGCTGAGTTGGCATAATACCCAGTTTCTCAAAATGTGTCAACCTGTTCATTTTATTTGGGCAGAATCAATTTCCACAATTTCTCTGCAAATTTGGAGGTTGCTTTTGGGAAATCAAGTGTGTTTTTAATCTTTAACATAGGCAACCCCTTAACTGTGGTCAAGGATGTGTGTATTTGAAAATTGCAATTTTCAGTGTCACATTTATGGGGCATGAAGATCCCTGTAGCTACACAAGTTGCTGTCAGCTTCCCTTTGCATAGAACTAAAATGAAAAATGCGGGAAGCCCTCAGCAGATCACGCTGCATCAGAAAGAAACAGTTACGTTTGTCAAAGTGCGAAGACCAGCAAGTTTTTCCAGATCCAGGTCCAGGTGCTTGATCCAAAACGTCGACAGTGTTTCTCTCCTCACTGATAGATACAGCCTGACTTTCTGGTTTCATTTCAGATTTACTGCATCTGCAGGGTTTTTTTTTGCTCTAAATGCTTTCTGCATGCGTTGACGTTATCAAGTTTGCAGTAACAATTGTAATTCAAAACTCAGTTCAACAAGACTCAAACCCACTAGAAAAGGGGATGTAGAACATCATAGACTTCCCAAGAAAAGAGAATTCATCGCCTTTAAACCTAAACTCCATTTCTCTCTACAGATCCTGGCTGACAAGTCCACTCTTTCCAGCATTCTCTTTTCAGATTTTCAGCATTTGTAGAATTTAGTTTGTTTAATTTATTGTCTTCCAAATGTCCTGAGGGTCCTTTTGTTTCCAAGGATAGAACAGAAATGTTATTTAAGATTACATGCATACATCCTGCTTAGGAGGACTTAACTACATAATTCTCTTAGCTTGAGGCAAAAGGAACACTGTGCCTGATCCTTGGACATAGCGGGATACAGCTTGTTTTAGGGTATCCATTCATTGATATAAACCAAGCAGCAGAGTTCTGGTTAACTCTTTCATGGTCAAATGATTGGCCCAAGTCTGTTGGAGCACCACCATCCGTTGTTTTTTGCTCCAAGCCTCACACTCTCCTGACTCACCACAACTCCTTGCAGTGAAATAGTGATGGATAATGATTATTGGCCTTGCCATCAATGCAAAAAGCCAACTAATGAATTTGAAAACGCAGCCACACCATGAGGATGAATTTCTAATGTTCAGCTTTACTCATCCCAGAACATGCATCCAAATGTTGGCCTTTGTGGAAGTGGTGCAATGTGATCAATATTTCATCCATCTTGTGATGTCCCACGCGCTCTGAATGCCATGTCTCCAGCACTGAAGGGTTTACTTTGTCCAAGAGTTCAGCAGAACTCGACATTTAAAATTTTCTACTTTGTTCTCTCGTTCTTCCAAAACTTGCCTTGAGATTTGTATGTCATTCAGACCTCTGCACAAAAATCCCCAACATTGATCTTCATTGTCCATCGTTCCTTGAGCTTTCCAGAACCTAAACAGGTGACCTCACCTGATAACTAATTGTCTTCTCTCTTTCTCTGACCAAGTTCTGGTCACCATTCCAAATTCTTTGATGTGGAATGTGCCAAATTTTATGTCAATGCATTTGTGTGGAATAAAGGCTCTCAGTCAGTGTGTGTATGGATTGAACATAATAAAAACACAGAAATACTGGAGGAACTGAGCAGGTCTCACAATGTCCATAGGGGATAGACATATAATGGACGTTTTGGGCCTGAGCCCTTCCTCAAGCCATGAGTAAGAACAGTCAGGTGCCGATTGAAAAGGCTGGGGAGAAGAAGACACAAAGTGTTAATGGGATAGGAATAGGACGGAGAGAGGAAAGGTGAAAATTGATTGGGATGAGGAGGTTTGGTTCTACCGGTGAAGAGCTGGGGTAAATGAGACAGAGGGGAAAGGGGGAGAGAGAGAGCTAGAGGACATCGGGATAGATGTGTTTGGGCATTGAACATATTGTTCAACTATAAAAATGCTTTATAAAAGTTGCATTTTAGGAACAATATGGATAGTATCTTGCAAGATGTAAATGGAAATCCATCACAACAGAACAGACGTGGGCTATTTTGGACATCAGTTCAAATGAGGTTAGAATTTGGTAGAATTGCTGAGAGGATCAATAAAAGATTGATACAGTATGTGCCGGTGTATAGGACGACCTGAATTTCCATGGAAGATGTAGATTTTAATCTATACCTGCTGGATAAGACAACACTTCCTCCCCCCAAGTCTGGCACTTATCACTGACCAGTGGAGTGATATTGTCACAATATTTTAATACCAAATTATCCTGTGAAGGTTTTAATTTGGTTTACATATTTTAAAATAAACCACTGTCAGCTCCTTTAACAGGCCGCTTCAAGCCTGTGCAGAGGCGACAACAGTCAGACTGGGTGGGTGGATCTCGTAGGGGGAGCGCTGAGACTTTGTTGAATACTGACAGGACACACGCAAGATTGGGCCTATTCGTGGGTGTTATTGGCTGATGCAGTGAGCTTCATTGTTTTTCCTAATGCTATGAAATTGAGGAAATGCCAGTCTCTGGTTTGCCCCACTGAACCAGCAATGCCCCTTACTGCATGAGCAATCTGAGACACTTCTGGAATGGAAACCAGCCCAAAAGGGCACGTGGAGCTGAGCCGGGTTGTCAGCATGAGGAAGGTGGTAGGCCTGGGGCCTGACCGGGCCACTTGAGTCAGAGCTGGGGGGATGGAAATAGGATATGGAGGAGGAGGGGATAGATGGCAGTGGGGTTGAGAGTTCAGATTTTACACTTGTATAAGATGAACCCTGATTTTTGAGGTGACACTTTTAAGTTTTGGGATTGTCCTAAACACCGGCAGAAACAGTAAACATAGAGGGAGTTGAACATGACAGACCATTTTGAAATATTACAGCTAATTTAATAAAAGTTGTCTGTCACATTTCACGAGTCAGGTTGAATTAGACTTTCGTGTGATGTTCTAAAAATCTACACAAATTGATGGAGGCCAGTTTTAAAATATAGCAGACTAGAGGAATTGTAATTTGAAAGTAAAGGTGTGAAATGTTGCAGCTCACAATCTTACAGAAAGTGTCAATGAAAGTCTCATCCCAGAGCCCCTGAGATCTTAGCCCTCTCTGCTATCATGTATGGCAAGCCAACCCATTGTGTATGTCCTATCAGTGATGACATTCACCCACTTCTGTCTGAAGGCTAGGTACCTCTTTATCAATGTAGGGAATGGCATGAATCACTTACACAGTGGGTCACCCAAGTTTCCTAGGGTTCGCTTGATGCAACTCAAGCAGTCCAATCAAACAGATTACAGGTATTTTATACTCTCAATCAAAAGGGTGAAGAGCATTCCCTCAGTGTCTTGAACAAGTCGAGTCTTCTGCCATCTTCTTCCCCTTCTGTGCCACCCAATCGCCATCCATTTACCCCTTGACTTTTTCCTTCCCACCTCTATCCTGAAGTTGGTCCAAACCTTGGCATGAGCAGGAAAAGCATGAAAAGTAGCATTTAATTTGGAAAAGAATGAAAAGTAACATTTAATTTGTGTTGCAGTTCAGTGATCTGCAGAAATTAATATCCATTGACTCATTACACAATATGATATTTAATTATTTCCTGTGACTATTTGTTTAAAAAAAATTAATTTGGAAATGTAAGCTCAGCTAAACAGCAACCTTCGGAGAAACTTTTAACTGTGGGCAAAACCTGCAAAAAGTTACTAAATCCCAGAATAACCACACTATTACTGGCACACCATGGTGTTCATTTTGGTTTTTTTCTGAAAGAGGATACATTTCCTGAGGCAGTTATCACTGTTGAGCAACATAATGTTAGGGAGCATTGAGCACTCAGCGAGGACATAATTTCACCACTGGTTAGGCAGGCTAAGATTACACATGAAGCTTGTTGCAATTTTCTTAAAAGAAACAAATTGCTGGAGGAACTCAGCAGGCAGGAGAAAGATTAAGTCGACATTCCTGATGCAAGGTCTTGACCCGAAACGATGACTGCTACTTTCCCTCCACAGATGCTGCTTGGCCCACTGAGGTGGTGCTCCAGTTATTTGTTTTTAGTTCCAGATTCCAGCATATCCACTCCCTTCCGCCCGTGGATTTCTAAAGTTGGCCTTATTTTTCTTTTTATCACCACCCTTTCACTGTGCCTCACTGATAGAGCGATCTGCAGAATGTGGAATTAGAATGCATTTGTGGTGCATGTTGACATTTGGAGGAGAATTGTACAAATGAAAGCACATTTGAAGTTGAAGCAGTTCTGTCTTTCAAGTCCCCTTGTGTTTGTGGAATTGTGTTCCTGTATTCCAACATATTTGCAAGTAAGAAGTGGGCAAACTCATTAATTCATTGCCCATATCTTTTGCTACTCCCTGCCTTCCACTTGAATTTCTGCAGTGTTTCTCGTGAGGAGGAGGGTAGTAGCTCAGATTGCTAAAGGCAGTTCAGGCTGAGCAGAATAATTGGCCGACAGAGGGCACAAAATAAATCAAGGGGGTTGATTTTGCAGGTGTGAGTAACATGAGTGATTGCTTAAGAATTATTCTTAAGCAAGTGGTAATTTTATTGACCGCAATAATACACAGCTGTGTGATGACTGATAGAACGTGGGTCTTTTTATTTTGCTTGTACTTCAGTGGATGTTTTATCTTCCATCCCAAAAATGAAGTGAATATCATATTACTTGAAGCTGGGTGGAAGAATTGAGAAACCTAAATTAAAGCCGATTTTAACTCGTTGATCAAGTTTAAGGGAAGGGTCGACTATTAAATTAACCTGCAGGTTTACAGCACACGCCATGAAGCAGTTTCAGGAGGCATTTTACAGATGGCATGTTTCTAGTGCACTTCGAACATGGGTTGTGCAGACCAGAGATTAAGGTGTCAAATGGTCCAGGCGTTCCTGTGGTACCTTCAGAATCTGGAAATCACACATTACTCTGTAAAGTCCATGATTGGTCACAGCGGAAAGAGAGAGAAGCCACAAAATTTACCACAAGTGACCCCAGCAGAAACCTTGAAATAAATGCGTTGATCTTGAGTAAAATTCCTTCCCTTAATTTGATCTCTATTCAAAGTATTACTTTCCTCTATTATTCTGGAGCAACAGAGTACTAATTAAACATGCAAATCGCTGCAAATCTTCAGTCCAAATTTTGCACTACTTCCAAGCAGGAAACATCTTACCACAAGTGAAAGAATTTACAGGTCTGATGCTCTTTAGTGTGTACAATCTCCATGATGAACCACCCCTCAAATGCTTAAGCCTTAGCCGTAGCAAAAAAATGTATTATGTCAACCTGGAAATTCGAAGATAATTTGAAAATAGAACAATGGTTATATAGAAATGAATAAATGTATTCCATTAGAAAAAATAACATATAGTTTAAGAAATAATATTGAAATATTCGAACAAGTATGGGAGCCTTACATTAAATACAATAGCGAAAACCTACCGGGGACAAACATTACCTAAGTTGGTGGAAGGAGAAGGAAAGAAAAGAATGGACTCAGTAGAATTTCTGGTGTATTTTTGTTGAATGACAACATTGTCTGACTGGCTTAATGCAACCTAGATTGTATACCTAAAATGGATGAGAGGGGGGGTGGGGGGGTGGCTTGGGAGGAGGGGTGGGGGGGGAGAAAAAGTCACTGTATATGTGTGAAAAAGAAAAAGTGTATATCATGGCTAATGTGATTTATGGTGTGAAAAATAAAAAATTTAAAAAAAAAAAATAAAAAAAAAAATGCTTAAGCCTTTTGGGTTGCTATAGAGAAAGTACTGTCCCCATGAATATGGTTTCAAAATGTTGTTTGTGAGCTTCCCATTTCTGGGAATTGCTGGATGTGTTAAAATGCAAGTCAAGCAAAGACCGTTGCAAGCTGGATGCCCACTCACTATTTTATGGACCTTTCAAGCCATTGTCAAAGTGGTAGAAATCATTTGTATTTCACAAAGCAGTGAGAGGATGTTTTAAAATTGGCAATATCAAAAGATTCCAGATCCATGCTAAAGTCACTGCCAATCCTTAGATCAGTGCTGCTACTGTGATGAGGTTGTTTAAAAAAAACATTTATTTAGTGCAATTGTGATTCACAGCTTTGAAAATGTTCAGATCTTTTAGATGATTATTAGTCAGAAAAGACGAGGCAGAAAAATCTTTCTGCTGGGAGTCCGTGAAAGATCTTGCACAACAAAGTTATGCAAGATCATGACATGAACTTATTACAACAGATTAAGTTTGTCAGCTCCAACTCCCTGCTGGCATTCATCTACGTGGTACGTTGGACAGAATTTTAACACCAGACTTTTATGATTTTATTCAGGGGAGATACAAACAAAAATTGGGCTTGAATTCCTGTGCGTTCAACCCTAACTTTTGTTTTTGGGGGGTGGGGGCAGGACAGAAACACTGTTGGGACCGCTGTCAGGGGACATGTTGGCAATCTAGAACACATAAAAGGAGAAACAGAGAAACACAACAGCATGACGATCAGTATTTCCAATTGAAGAAACAGCCTATCAAGTTCCACTGTTTCCATACCTTTACCTCTTCTCACTTTTCTCTCTAATTCTGTACCTCCCCCCACCAGTAGTCTCTCCAACTACCTGTCTCCCACCTCTCGCACCTTCCCCTTGATATCATCCCTTCCCACTTTAGTCTCAATAAAGGGTTCAACCCAAAATGTTGACTGAATATTTCTACCCAAGGAAGCTCTGTGAACCAAAGTTCAAAGTTCCAATTTATTGTCAGTACATACATGACATCACATACAAGCCTTAGATTCTTTTTTCCTGCAGGCCAGGAAGAATTTCTACTTATCAGCAGTGCAAAAATACTATAGTCAAGAAAAAATGTGTTCAAAAGAGAGAAATGTATCATATTTTTACAAATTTAATGCACATATTTTACAAACCAGGCATCCCCACATGTTATATGCATGTGTGCGCTATACGAAAATAGTTCTACATGTTGAAAGAATGCGCACAATTAAAAGCGGGCGTGGGAATATAATAGCGGCATTGAGAGAACGCACAATTTATTTATAGCTGCCATGGGAAAGATGTGTCAGCAATTTACAGCGAGCATGGGAACATTAGTGAGCGGCATAGAAAGAACGGGCACAATTTATAGTGGCCGTGAGAAAGACGCAATTTAGAGAAAGCATAGGAATGTAATAACGGGCATGAGAATGTATTAGTAGCATTGAAAGAAAGGGCACAATTTATAGCGGGCGTGGGAAATTTTGATTTGGGGAATATCTCTTTGAACTGAATGCCATGGTATTCCTATAAACAGTACATTCTGGCTAGGGCACTGCACTTTATCACCTTTTAAGCTGCAGCACCTGGGTAGCCCTCCTGGGACCCAGGTACGATTACTGAGGCAAAGGTGCTTCCAGCACCTTTTAAGCTGCAGGGAGAATCAACCCATTAAATTGCCAACCCGGTGATTTAAGGGGGATCCTGCCCCCGCGATACCGCGGTAAGTGATGCATCGCACACTCAGGGGAATTATCGGTAAGTCTCCCCATCCCCTGCCCCATCAGTCCCCACCCACCATTAATCACCACCCCCCGCAGTCAGTCACCCTCCTCCCGTCAACACGACTCCCACCATCAATTAACATGCATCCCACCACTCGTGCCCCTCCTCCAGCAATGTCCCGCTGCCACGAACATTGAGCTGTCACAACCGGAGTGGCATTCACAGCAGCGGCAGTTTGTGGCGCCCGCACTACTCTCCCCCTCCACACTCCCGCGGCAGTGACCCCTCTTCCCCCCCCCATGGCAGCGACCTCACTTCTCCCATTTGTGGTCCCCCCTCGTGGCAGTGACTTCTACCCCCACCCGGGCCCCACAGCAGCGACCCCTCCCTCTCTCTCCTCCCCCCCCCCCCGATCGTGGCAGACACTTCACCCAGTGTGCAAGTGCTGACGTCACAAGAGTAACCAGGTTGGACGCCAGAGGAACCATCCTGGTTAAGTTTAATTGGGTTCCCTCACTACCTCTTGGGTAGGTTGGACCAAGTTAGATTTGGACCACGCTGACTGGGTCGGACCCTTTCAACCTGCCGAGTGAGCTTGACAGGGCCTAATATTAATTGCCCAGACCCGTCCTTGAGGGAGGAGATTAACAAATCAAGCGCCTCTGATTTGAGACAACATTATAATTAAAATCCTGCTCAACTCTGAAGCCTGTCTAAGATCTATTTAATTGATTCCTCTCTCAAGCTTGTTAATGTGTTACAGCAGATATCATCTCTATAATGGGCAATTGACACCTCTGGGGGAAGTTGATTGGTTGTTAATTGAGGGAGATTAACTGTGGCAGATACTGGTATGTGCTTTGTCTTAAGTCCCATTTAAATGCAAATTACTTTTGTCAGTCGGAATTTAGATATATATCCATACAGTATATGTGTGTGCACATTATACAAAAATATTTTTATACTATTTATGATTTTCTGCGTGTTAAACGCATCCGCACGTTATATGTGTTTGCATTATAAGAGTGAAAATACGGTAAACAAGAAGGAAGTGCAAATAAACTCTGCCATGTCCTGATGGGAGAAGCCAAAACAAAGCATTACTGGGTGGTGCGGTTTCCTGATTGTTGCTGCTCTCCAACGGCAGTGTTCCATGTATATTTTCTCGATGGTGGGGAGAGTTTTACTTGTGATGTACTGGACTTTTGCAGGGCTTTCCATTCCGATAGCAGGCCGTGATGCAGCCAGTTAGCACACTTTCCATCACACATCTTTAGAAGTTTGCCATGGTTTTGATGTCACACCAAAATTCCACAAGCTCTTGAGGAAGTAAAGATACTAGTGTGCTTTCTTCATGATGACATTCGTGTGGGGGTCCAGGGATATTGAAGTATGAGAGCCAGACCCCAGGCTGAAAAACAGCTTCTTCCCATGAGCAATAAGACTGCTGAATGAACTGCTCAATCAGAATTTATTGTCATGAACAAGTCGCGAAATTTGTTGTTTTCCGGCAGCTTCATAATGCGAGCATTTACATAAACCATCTTACAAAAGTAAATAAATAAAAATAGAGCACAAAAAGTCGACGTAAGGCAGTATCTTTGGTTCATTGATCATTCAAGAATCCGATGACAGTGGGAAAGAAGCTGTCCTTGTGCCACTGAGTGCTCGTTTTCAGGCTCCTGTAACTTTTCCCTGATGGTAGCAAGGTGAAGAGGGCATGGCCTGGGTGGTGGGGATAGAGGCTGCTTTCTCTAGACACTGCCTCTTGTAGATATCCTCAATGGAGTGAAGTTTAGTGATGATGTAGTTGGAGTTTTTTCTTGTCCTGTGTATTGGCACCTCCATACCACAGACCGATGCAACCAGCCAGAATGCTCTCCACGGTTCCCCTGTAGAAGTTTTCGAGAGTCTTTGGTAACGTACCGAATCTCCTCAAACACTGCTGGTGAGCCTTCTTCGTGATTGCATCGACATGGAGGCTCCAGGTCAGATCCTTGGAGATATTAACACCTAGGAATTTGAGGTTCTTGACCCTCTCCATGACAGAATCCTTATGTTCTCCTGACTTCCTTCTGAATTCCACAATCTTCTCCTTAGTTTTGCTAACATTGAGTGCGAGATTGTTGGTATGACACCACTCAACGAGCTGATCTATCTCCTTCCTGTGTGCTTCCTCATTGTCAATTTTGATTCTTCCTACAACCGTGTTGACATCAGCAAGCATTGGAATTGCAGCTAGCCACACAGTCATGGGTGTATAGTGAGTAGAGCAGTGGGCTAAGACGCTGGTTCTGTGATTTATTGGGTTAGTACTTGTACAATCAGGTGATAATAAATTAACTCCAAAGGTCCTCCAAAACTGCGACTCCCAGGAATTTAAATCAACCTCTGTATCCCCCACTGATCACTGGATCGTACACCTCTGGTGTTCCCCTCTGAAGTCTATAATCAATAATGGTGGCAATTGAGTCTGAGGTTGTTGGTTGACACTCTGAGCTCCTCCACCAGCTTATTGTTTACACAAGAGACTAGCTGGATGAGGTCACTGCCATTCATCCTGCCTCACTTCACTATGACCATGGTTGATCGATGCTGATCTCAGTTCTTTTTCTTCATCATGTTCAATTCCTCCATATGTTTCTCCATCTCTATCTTCTAAGTACAGGAAAACCACTGGTATATGGCACTTATGGGGATTGGAAGACACTGGATAAGTGTTCTGGATGCTTGAGACTTGCTCTTACAATGCATACTAATATACCTGCATTAAGAATAAATATTACACTGTACGTACACTGAACAAACTTCATTTGCATGAATATATGAACCTAAAAGCATTTTACTTTATTTTCAGTCACATTCTTTGAAAACATTTGTTCATCGCTCCATCTGCAAGTTGCTCCCCCTCCACAGAGCAGCCTAAAAGATTAACATTAACATTATAGATCATTAAACCTCGCCTCCCAATTTTACAGATAACTTCTGATCACTCCCAGCCCTGCCCTCCAATCTTGTTTCTCGCTCTCAGTTTTCACTGCACTCCGGCTCCCCTTCACCCCATGAAAATGGACCATGAGCACCCTGTGCTCTTTCCCCTAACGTTGTCCCATGGCTTCTGATTGGACATCTTTTCTATTTTTCCACTTAAATTGGGGGAGATAAATATGAGAGGTCATAATTTTAAGATGAAAGGGGAAAGTTCTTCACTCAGAGAATGATGGGAGTGTGGAATGAGCTGCCATCTGATGTTGTGAATGCAGACTCAGTCTTGAGTTTTAAGAATAGAATGGATAGATACATGGATGGGAAAGGTCTGGAGGGTTATACAGTGGGAGCAGGTCAGTGGGACTAGTAGAATAATGATCAGCACAGACTAGAAGGGCTGAATGGCCTGTTTCTGTGCTGTAGTGTTCTATGGTTCTAAGTAAACACCTCAATCAGTTCCTGTAGCCGAATTTGTAGGACTCAAAGAAAACCGTTCTGCCTTTTCCGTTACTCTGTGGTTGCTCGCTTAACTCAAGTTGTAACTTGATTGGTTGATTGGCAATTATAAATTATCCTGAATGTTCTGTGAGTGGTAAAATCTGGGAAGAGTTACCAGGAAAGTGGAAAAATACTCTGGGATTGATGTAAATGGTTGGTATGAACTCAATGGAACAAAGGGCCTTTTTCCAAGCTGACTCTCATTTCCTTCTCTCCCCTCACCTCCAACTTAATATCCAGCCCTGAAATTCTCATGCAAGACTGGGGCTGCTGTATTGGCCCAACTTAGTCTGTGTTAATGGCTGTCAGGTTTTTAATTTTTTTAATTTATATACATCACGGTAACAGGCCATTTTGGCCCACGACTCCATGCCACCCAATTTACATTCAATGAACCTATACCCCCAGTATATTTTGAACAGTGGGAGGAAACTGGAGCTCCCAGGGAAACCCACACAGACACGGGGAGAACGTATAAACTCCTTACAGACAGCGCGAGAATCGAACCTCGGTCTGTGCGGCCTTGAAATAGTAGAAAATTGTTCAAACATCTCTGGGAACTGAGTGCAGCAAATGCTGGAAAATGGTGAGCTTGTCAGATAGCTTTTGAGGAGAGAGAAATAGAATTAACGTTTCAGGTCCATAACCTTTCAATCAGAAATCAGACTTGTTAAGATGACCAAGAAAGAACTCTCACACATGAAGTATTTTGCTTTTGTAACTTCATAACCTGTTTGTTTTGATCAGATAGCCCAGCCTTGGCATTAACACACACAGTAAAAATGTAGACCTTGAAAGATAAAAGCCAGCAGTTTGCTTTTAAATCGGCTGCAGTAAAGATCCAAACACATGCTTGGTCTGACAGATTCTCAGTGGTTAAAGATCCCAAGGACCAAGTAGACCTGCTTGCCAGATCACTTTGTACTTAATGATATGCAGCAAGGATCAGTTGACATTGTTTCCATTGAGCAATATTTGCAGCGGGTCAGTTGTTCATTGTTGAACTGAAATTAGAGTGGTGTGTCAATCAGCCTATCAGTTGACTTGCCTTCCTCCTCACCACCGCTGTTGTGGGACTGTAGTTGTAACCAATCAAAGAAATAAAGGCCTTTTGTTTTCATATCAATTCCAAACAAACCTCAGAATGTTGCAACTCAATAGTCCCTGAAGTCTCTTGGCAGATATTTTTCTTTGTATAATTTTCACCAAATAATTCAAGTTAATATGATCTTCAATGTGCTTTATTAATCAAATAGTTTTGACTCGTGTATTATTTTGATTGAGAACTGAAGTGTTCCCCCCTCACATTAATGACTTGCATTGTGTGTGAGTGAGGAGTTGCTCACCATGGGGAACCTCCAGACGTGGCTCAAACCTTTGTAACTCTGAGAAAACCAAGTGCTGAAAACAATAAAAAGCCCCTTTGCCAAACTGAGTAATTAGATATCTAAGCCAGGCCAGTCCATTTTATGCTAGATTGATAATTATTCAGCCAATCCCAGTGGAATCCAAGGAGGTTACTCTTATTGCTTGGTGTGAAGGTGCTTCCTTCTGATTCTGAGCAATTTGGGAGCAAGCTGTTGGTGTTTGGCTGGTCAAACTCCCAGAAGTTCCCTCAACTCACAGTAGAAAATCAAAGTTTAAGTTTCCTTCAGATTATTTACCAAACCTCATTGCATGAATGCATATTAGTTCATGTTGAAATTATATAATCAAAGATATTTTGGTCCCTATTTTCATTTGAGAATAGGCCCCTTGGATTGAGGAAGAAAAGAATTTTTTTTTCAAGGGCGAAATAGACCGCACAGTGGTACTCCTTTGGGGATCTGGGTGCCCTTGTGTATCAAACTTAAGTCGCCAAATGAGGCTTCAGTGCATTATTGGGAAGGCAAATGGAACATAGAATCTTTATCAGAAGGGGAAAGGAGCATAAATGTAGAGCTCATGCAATTGTTATTGAGGGGGTTGATGAGACCACATTTGGGATGTGGCATATTGTCAGCTATTGAGGAGATTGAATGTAGTATAAATCTGCAGACTCCCACAGCTGTCTCGCCTCTATTCAGTCTCAAAGCATCTAAGAACACCATCCCATTTTCTCTTTGTCTCTGCTATATTGAGCCTTCAAGTCTGTGCTGCTCAAATGTGACCATTTCTAACCCGGTACGTCATTGGAAAGTGGGAGGAAACCAGCGGACTTGAAAGAAACCCACGTGGACATGGGGAGAATGAACAAACCCCTTGCAGACAGCGCCAGATTTGAACCCAGGTCGCTGGCGCTGTCATAGCATTGTACTAACCACTACACTAACCATGCTGTTTTTGTGACCTCTTCATTGGCAAGACAATGTGTGGACTCAGCAATTATTTTGCACCATTTCCAATGTCTATTTTGAGCTTCTGGTTGAAGTTATGTCAATTCCCCTTCCCAATGTCTGTCTCTTTTCTATCTCCTCATCCATTATCCACCTATCACTTCTGATCCAATGTCTCAACACACCCATCTGTCTCTCTCTCTCCTACCTAGTTCCATTTGCACTTCACTCCCCCTGACCTGGTTCCGCCTGTCTGCCTCACCTCTCCCTCGAACCTCTGCACTGGCAATTCCCTCTCCACACTCACTCTTGATGCAGGATCTCGACCTGAAGTCTTGGCCATCCTTTTGCAGATATTGCTTGACCTGCTGAGCTCTTCCTGTGCCTAAAAAATAGAAGGGTCTTCCTGACATTCTTAAAATGTACTTGGTTCTTAAAGTATCACATTTTACTCCTTATTCTTTCAGTTTTATTTTGGTGATGATTTTCTTCCACTCTGTTCGGTCATGTTGAGATGTATTGTGAGCATGTACAATGACCGTTAAAGTGCATAATAAAGTTCCTGATACGTGAAAGGTGCACTGCAAGATTGTTTGCATTACAGAATGAAGTACAGACCCCCTTGAGTACATTTAATGAAGTGTAAAAATCTTGTTGTAGGTGAGGATGATTTGTTGAGTGTTCCCCAAAGTACCTCCAGTGGATTGGAAGATGTAATGGAGCAACTTAGCAGTTCCTTTCCAAGCTCTCAGCGTAAGTACATTTTGAATTCTGACTTTATTGCACTTCACCTGACATTGTAGACTCGTAACAGCAACATAAACCAAAGAATTTGAGATGATCAGTGCTCCCTGTGAATAATTCAGCTCTCTTGAATCTTCAAGGTTGTCTCTTTATCCCTCCACAATCTTCCTGATTGTGCCAACACTGTTTAAATGGAATACTTTTTTAAAAGGTTGCCTAAAGGAGGAGGAAAAGCTGGAGGTTACAACTATTTCACTGGTTCTCAATCCCATAAATAGCAGAGACATGTAAGTGAGCCATAGTACGACCTGATTATTGGGAAATGACTTGGAAAAATGGTCCTGATTCGGAGTGAAACAAAGTCACTTCCGTACAAGCACCCAAAGCTGCATCTTCCATTCCAGGGCATCCAAAATGTCCTTTTCTTTGATACATTTTCACTCACTGCTCCTGCACCCATATCTCCTCTATTTCTCATACTCCTGCCCTCGCATAGAATGCACGAAAATCATCAGCGACGTAAAAGGGAAAGAATAAAGAGTAAGATTTAATACTTTCAGAACCAAATACATTTTAAGAATGTCAGAAAGACTCCTCTTTTTTCCAGCACAGGAAGAATTCAGCAGCCCTGCCCTTAACCCACCCTTTTCCCAACCAGAATAAGTATAGAGTCCCTCTGACCCTCACTTTCCACCCCACCAGCCTCCCTGTCCATCACGTTATCCTCCAACATTTCTGCCAACTTCAACACAATCCCACTACCAGCCACATCATCCCCTCCCACCCCAATCCACTTTTCACAGGAACGAGTCTCTGAGACTCCGTCTGCAGTTTTTCCACTCCCTAAGGCACTTTTCACTGTGATCTCAGGAAGTGGAACACGTCCCTCCTAGTAACTCCCCACCCTCCTCCCCCCACCCCCATTGTTCTGTCCTTCACCTCATCCATTGTCCAAACACAACATATTCCTCCCAAATGGTATGAGCATTGATCTTTCTAATTTAAGGTAACCCCACCTCCTTCTAATTCCACAATTCCCATCTCTTATCTATCTACTCCATTTTTTCCTTTAAATTTCCTCTCCCCAACCCTCTTCATCATGGTTTTCCACCCTCCACCCTACATTCAGTCACCCCTAAGCCCTTAACTCACTTTCTTTCCCTCCTCGGAAATGTAATTTCGATTCTTCTGTCTTTATCTTGGCGAAGGTTTCAGACCCGAAACACTGTCCATTTCTCCCCATGGATACGATCTGACCTTCAGAGTTCCTCCAACGATTCTTTGTCTGCTTCTGAGTTGATTGTTAACGTTGACAACCATGTAAATATCAAACTGTTAACACCTGAAGTGACCTTTTCTGATTACCTCGTATTATTGTTTTTTTTAATATATTTTATTGAAAATGAGAGATGGGGTGGATAAATTTATCTGGAATATCAATAATACTCCAAAATCAATGCAGTTCTGCATCCCCAGAGGGATTTTTGACTCCTGCCACTTTCATCCTGGAATGAAGTAGGGTAGTTGTTAAATCCATGTGAAAGAGCTGACACCACATTACACGCCATCTCGCTGATTTATGTCGTGGTGAATAGTGTTGCTGTCCAGGACAGAGTGCTTCCTGGAAATGGTTTAACGTTTTCTCTCAAGAAAATAAAATTGCTTGGGTACGTGTTTTATTCATTTTAAAAGGGCCTTTTTTGATTAAAACAATGGTGATATAATTTCCCTTCCTTCAACAGGTATTTTGCTCATAATGGCTGTGTCCGTCTACATTTGTCTAAATAAATCATTTTGTTTACATTTTGAGAGAAAAGTTCTTTGTCCATCAACTGCCGAGTGAACTGTGTGCCCAGATGAAAATGTGTTGGGGAAGTTATTCAGACAAGTGCAATTATCCCATTCTCACTCTTCAAAACTGAGGTTTAGCTTCTGCATTAACATGAGTTATGTGGGGGTTTTTAATTGTTGAAACATGTTTGTGTTTTTTTGCTTTATATCTATGTTTTTAGCAAATGGTGTGTCTTGCAAATGATGAAAATTTGAAAAATGATGAATGCACTGACGTGTTCAGGATTGATTTGATCAATTTGATTTCTGGACAGAATTATTAAAATCTCTGCAAAATTATTATTAACATGTAAAATTGATCCTGTGGGGAATGAACTTCAGTACCTCAGTTGTTGCATTGAGATGGATTAGCTGAGAATGCTGTAAGGAGATAAAGATACAGGTACAGTAATGCAATCTGCTGTTCATTGGCTGACATGACTGGAATATATGTTTTACAGTTACAAAAAAAAGGAAAAGCAGTGGAAATTTTAAAATTGTTGAAAGTTGAAGTTTAGGATAAAGAGCGTTCACATGTGCAAACCCAAGTACAAAAGAATGGATGGAGGTTGGTCCCTGGACCGCTTCTGAATGACTGATTGTATCTTCATAACCAGCATGTTTGACCTTTGACAGGTCACTTGCCTCACTGTTGTGGCGTTCATTGTTCCTACTGACTGCTGAGGATTGCAGGGTGGTTTGACTGTGTTATCCACAGGCTGGAATTGTAGGGCAACAGATGAAGTGCTGGAAGAACTCCACAGGTCAGACAACATCCATGGAACCACATTGAAGATTCAAACCAAAATCCTTTCTTTGGGATGCCCAAATAAGGAGTAGGGAGGAGCGGATGCTGACCAGATGCACTTTCATTTTTGCAGTTGCATCAGCGAGGACTTCCCAGTGGCCCAACCACTTCTCATTCCCAAGCTTGCGTGGCCAGCCATGGCTTAAGGTGCTGCCAGTTTGAGGCCACACGTAAATTGGACAAAGAACGTTTTGTATTCTACCTTGGCAGCCTCCGACTGGATAGCATCAATATCAACGTCAATTTTCAATTGCCCTCTCTTCACATCCCTCCCCCATTACTCTGGCCTCATTCCTTTTCCTTTCCTCCCTACCTGCCCATCTCCAACACCTTCCTTCCTCCAGCTCCACCCCTCCACACCCTTCTTCCCTTTCCTCCAATCAATGCATCTTTCTCAGTCCTCTGCTCTTTCCCCATCATCTCTTTTTCTGCCCCTCTCATCTGCCAGCTTTCACACCTCCTGCTCTGCAACCTATAGTTCAGCCATCCACCCAGTTCTTGCTATTCCTGGTAAAGGGTTTTCAACCCAAACTGTCGACTCTCCATGGATTCTGCCTGGCCCACTGAGTTCTTCCAGCACTTTGTGTGTTGCTCCTGTTTTCCAGCACCTCCTTTTGACACAGCAAAGGGGTTTGGTTACTGAAGATCAGAAACAGGTTGGTCAAAGCAGTATCCCAAGGAACAGTAGCAGGTTTTAAATAACAATCCTCCATTGGGATTTCCCAGTACCCTGGAGGTGCCTGTTAACATCTATTTTGTTTGGCAAGTATTTTACATTGAGAAAACAAATGTAGTGCATACCAATCACAAGCTGTACCAATGGGGTTCAGGCTTTGGGTAGAGAAATTTGAATTGCTAGGGAACTACCTTAAATTCATCTGTGGAGATTGGTGCCATTTGTAATGTATACCATGTGGAGAATCCTTTTTGAATAGTTTGGCTTTCTGTTCCATCAATCCACTTTTAGACAATGAGATTTTCCAATGATATTTGAGTCTCAAAACTGGAACAAATAACAAAAGCTAATCACCAATTTGTGATGTTCCAGTTGAAGTTATATTGGGTCACAAAATCTTACCCATTCCCTCATTTTGTCGATGAAACGATGTTACTCACAAAGTTTTATATTTAAGTAACTCTTCAAATTTGGCTCTGTGATGTGAAGAAATGTTGGTGTAATTTAGTTAAATATAGAATCACATCGGATCCAGTGTCCTGACATTTGCTCCAGGAATTGCTGCCTAGTCTTCAGTATGCAAAGTTCAGATGTCACAGAATTATCCATCATCGATCAAGATCAGTAACGAAACAAGAGATCTGACAAATTATCAACCGCCTTTCAACTAGACAATGAAATTACAGCTCAAATATTATGCAGAGATGATGTATGATAGCCAGCCATAATCTGAAATAGAATACGCCAAAATTAGATCATCATGTCCAAAACATAAGATCTGAATGTGATTTTTTTTTAATTGTCTGTCATTTTAATTAAATGGATGATTTTAAAGAAAAGCACATTATGTACAGATAACATCTGTAGATCAAATATTTTACTCAATGATAATTGGTGATGAACTTGGATGAGCAGCAACTTAAAATACGAGCATTTCCATAACTATTTTTCGACATTAAGGAGTCATGGTGAAGAGCATTTTTAGCTGTAGATTTTAAAACTAGTGTAACCATCCAAATGTGACTCTTAATGGTAGAGAGATCAGTTTGGTACAAGTTCAATTTGCAAAATTGTCTCGTTGAGTGAATGCGGAAATTTTAATTCCCAATAGTCAGATTGTGGCCATAAAATACTCAAAATGGTAGGTTATTTCAGAGGGGCAGTAGTACTTGGTGTTAATTGATAACTATGGGAAAACTTAACTGTAGTTTCTATCTCAGGCTGAAGAGGTCAATGTCATCTTATTAAAAAAATTATCGAACAATGTCCTTTAGCTGTGATACAAAACCTCAGTGGGACATCCTGGAAAGTGGTTGATACCTCGTGCAATTTGGTATTGATGTGGTTACACTGCAGATGGAGTTCAAAATAATTTTCTCACCTGATGGTATTTGACCTGAGACAATTTCAGACCTCATTCTCATCCCCAGTTGTTTGCATGAAAATGTTTAACTCTGTGTCAACGTTCACCGACGATGTTGTTTCTTCTTTTCTCCCTTTCATCTACTCATCACCTAAAGGGAGGGATCCTCCTGGAAAGAAAGTGAAAGAGGTTGGTGAGCCAAACTCACTGCCACACCAGTGTTGCTTGGGCATGTTTGCTTCTTCCATTTGTCACTAGCACTTTCAGCAAATATATTAAATGTGCATTTCACACTTGCTGTCTGTTCTCACTACTAATAACTATTGGCCTGTGCTATGAGCCATTGATACAGCAATTTGATTTTGTAAAATACTTCCTAAATCATAGCAACTAATCATCAGTTGTCCATAAACATGCTTTAGTTTTTTTACCTGTGTGGTACAGCATCACTAATTTTATGGGAGTGATGCATCAGGGTCTCGTGATAGTGTGCTGCTTATATTGTTCGTTTGTTTTGAATTCACGTGGGGAAAAGGTCACTCGTAAAGTATAGTAAATAGATGTGTTTATTTGCCACATTGGAAAGTCAGAACTGTAAAAGTGGGTGATTGTATTTCTTTGTTGTGAAGCATCGCTCACCCAGACATCTGCTCCACACCACTTGATGGAGCACCTCATGTGGCAGGTAAGATCCCATGAGGAACGGAAAAACGCTTGACATTTTTGTTTGTCAAGATGTGTTCCCTCACCAGCACTGAAACATTAGTCGCAAAATAAATTCTCAAAATGTGATGAATTTTTACAAATCAAAACAGATGATTGATGTGGAAACCAACATGAATTAGAGGCTTGTATCCCGCATAAAAACCTATAATTGGGAAGGCAGGAAAGAAGTTGCTGTGGTGAAAATAGAACCTTTGTACAGGAACATCTGAAAAGCAAGGTCTAAATAAGAGTGCCTCATCCATTTGCAAAAAGTTCCCCAATAAATTTTTGAATTGTTGGACAAGCACAAGGTTTAAAAAAATCCAACAAGAATCTTCATCACTACAATTCCTTCTCTTCAATTACTTCCATACTCATCTTTCTCAAGGTATTCCAAACTTTTTATCAAAAGTAAATTGTACTGTGATAGTCACAAGTCTGGAGGTTTGGGCTGGACAGGTGTCCTTGTGAAAAATGCTTTACTGATATTGCCCAAAGTTTGTTTTAAGGGACAGTGCAAAGCCACCTTCGCCATCAATATTAAATCTAATCAAACAAATTCTCATCTATGTGGCATTTTCTTCATCTGTCTGGAGAATCAGAGTCAGCTGTTTGGACTAATTTGTTTGAGATTATCTATCTTACTCCCAACAACTGAGCAATGAGAGGTACAGTGCGTCGTCAGCTCTGTAAATGCTACCAAGTGACACAGCCATCGTTATCTGGACCCATGGAGTCCTCTCTGTTGGTAAAACACGAAAGTCTGCAGACATGGTGGTTGAAGCAAAAACACAATGCTGGAGAAACTCGGCAGATCTATGTAGCAAAGAGAAAAATACATAACTGACATTTTGGGCTTGAGCCCTTCATCGAGGTATGAAAAAATATTGGGTGGTGCCCAAACAAAAAATTCTCTCTGTTACTTGCTTCCTCTTTGCTGTGCAGAATACCCAGTATCAGCAAAAGAAATGCCCTTCTTTTTGTTTGATTATTAAATTTGCGTTTGAATCCGTGTAGCTCAACTGATGCTTGTTCATCATTCACTGTTTTTAATGAGAAATCGTTTTTATTTAGTTATTTCTTTTTTTTTATGTTCTCCTTCAGTTTTTATTGAGCAATTTATATTCTTCAAAGTCTGAAATTCTTTTTTTCAATTCCATAACAACATATCCAGATGTGAATTTAACACATTTTCAGCTCATTGTTTAACAGTGAGAACTATCTTGAGATTCTCTGTCTTGCTTTAAATATCGACAAGTCCTCACTGTTGTGTGTGAACAACTCGTCTTCGGGTTGATTTCCTCAAAGCAACACAACAATCAATAAACACATAAACTGTGTTTAGGTGAAGATAAAACAATGAAAACAGGCGCATTGGCAGTCAAAATTTACAAAAACTGAGAAAGAAAATCGGCATGTTGTGAAGTCTTCAGGGCTGAGTTGCTGGCAATTATTTTATGGTGTTTCATCGCCATTTATTGTAATCGCTGCCTTTACAATTAGTAGCTGCATTGGGCTTGCTCATCACTCAGAATGCAGGAGTGAATGGCAACACTCAGAAATAAAATCCCTTGGTGGATTTCAGGGAATAATAAAAAGCACTTTGGGCTCTGTATTGGCATTTATAATTGTTGTTACTGTATATACTTGAGTAATCGTCGAGTTTTTTGGACCAATTTTTCAAGTCACATGGGGGGAGGGGTCAACCTTCACATGGGTCATACTTTTAACCGCCACAAGTACCTGCGCCGTTCAAGGCGTCAGGAGTTCGGTTGTCCAAGACCTGGTGGTCAGTTTGCATTCAGGGCATCTTGAGCTCGGATGGGCAGGTGGTCGGGGTCCAGGAGAGAATCTGTGGCCGGGGCTTCGGGAGCTCGAATGGGAAGGTGGCCGTGGCCTAGGAGACTGTCTATGGCCAGGGCTTCAAGAGCTCAGGAGGGTAGATGGCCTCGGGAGCTTGGATGGGCGGGTGGCCAGGGTGTCAGGAACTCAGGTGGTCAAGGCCAAAAATAAGAGGGTCGACTTTTACACAGGATATTTGGGCCAAAAAAAGGGAGGGGGGGGGTTCGATTATTACAACGAGACTATAAGGTAGCTTCTAAAATATAGCAAGTAGTGTTACAGTATTAAAAATGAGCCATCTGTCTGAGACAGCTTGGAAAGGTACATCCTCTTGCACTTGAAAGCCAGCAAGATTATCAGCTCGCATATGGAAAGAACCTCAGGACATGTTTTCTGGTTCACTTTATTGTCATTGTACCCAGAAAACTAGCCGATCAAATACAACCAGCATCTAACTGGAAGTTTTAAATCAGGTGATGTAAACATTACAATAAAACATGTCAATTTAAACCAATAATAACACGATACTCCAGCGAACTTAAAAAATACTGGTTTTACAGTGTGAGTGTAGTACCGTTCAGCACTGTGATTCAGCATTCAATATAGTCACAGCTTCGTTTATATATTTTTAAAAAAAGCTCTCCTTGAGCCTCCTGATGCGCGAGCGAAGGCTCCTGCAGTGCCTGCCCAATGGGAGAAGAGTAAAGAGTCCTTGATTTGGGTGTGATGCATCTTTGATTGTGTTTCTCGCCCTGCTCAGGTATTTTCAAAGGTAGGCAATGTGATACCGATAATCCATTGGGCAGTTTTCACTACCCCTAGTGTGCCTTGAGATCTTGTGCAAGACGATTCCCGTTCCACCCTGAAATACCATATGTCAGTACGCTCTCTATTGTGCAACTATAGAAATCCAACAGTACCCTGGGAGAGAAGTGTTATCATCCTCATGCTCCTCAAAAAAATAAAGACCCTGTTGTGCCTTTTTAAACAGAATCAAAGAATTGGGAGACCAAGTGAGATCTTCAGAGATATGGACGCCAAAGAATTTAAAGCTCGGTAAATGCTCCACCACCTCTCCAATTACGTAAATAGGGATGTAAGTGTGGCTTCTGGCACACCTGAAGTCCACAATGATCATCTTGGTCTTCTGAGTGGTTGAGTGCCAAGTTGTTATTGGCACACCACAAGGCCAGGCGCTGAACCTCATCCCCACAGCACCAATGGCATAACCCCAGATGATGGAGCTTGGGGTGTCTTGGTCTGTCAATGCCAGGGATAGGATTAATCTTTCATTTGGGGATAGCTGGTGAAGTTGCTGAACTGATTCCCAGTGGACTAGACTTTGATCCAGAGATTTCTGTTTGAAGTTCACTATAAGGAATTAAAATTCAAGAAGTTCAATAACTCTTGAAAAGTAAACTAGTCTCAGTAATTCAGACCAACTCTTTGTGAAGGCTGATCTGGCTCATCCATGTTCTCAGTGAATTAATGCTATCAATTGCCTGTCAGATCCAGGCCTGACAAATCACTCATTTCATGGGGTAGTTGGAGATTAATGCTGGCTTCAGATAATGCTTATGAATTAATTGTCACCAAACATCAGAAACCTCATCAATGTGCTGCTTGCTTGTAATGAAGAATGCTAAAAACGTAATCAGGTCTGCTATGATATCACTATTGTTTGAATGTATTTTGCTCAGCTTTTGAAATGATCTTTGAGTAAATACCCTGATAAATTAAGGATTAAAAATCATGATGTTGCCTCTTGCAGAGTTGCAGTGAATTGATAATATTTCAAATTAAGTCACATGATAAACTAAACTTGGTGAAATTCAGTGATACTTTGCCCATGTGTGTTCCACAAACTTGAAAGCTATCGGATGCATTAATTATTCTCACACATAACGTGAATTTACATCCATGTGAAAGACATCATGATTTCTGGTGTTTTAATAAAATTTGCTTCATCCGCTTTCTTGCTGGCAATTCTCAACCTTGTCCCTGCACTGCAAGGGTGTGAGGCAATGACCCTTGTAACCTCTGGTTTCTCAATCCTCTGCAGGTACCAATGTAGGCAGCCTCTTCCATATGGTGGACGATCTTGGCCGTGCAATGGAAACCTTGGTGACGGTCATGACAGACGATGAGGCAGTGGAGTAACCAGATGTGCTTTATCACAACATTGGCTTCAGATGTCAAGCATGGTTTTTATATGTTCATACAAAATATAAATGGATTGAACCGTACAGGTTTACAAGTTAAAAAAAAAGAAAACATCTATTTTTTTGTGAAAGGTAGTGGTAATATACTGTAGATTTCAGTAGTTTCCTAAGTCTGTTATTGTTTTGTTAACAATGGCAGGTTTTACAGTTCTATGCAATTGTACAAAAAAAAAGTGAAAACATATAAAATCTTGGTAGCTACATACCTTGCCATTTCTTTGTATGGAACGTGTTTCGGATTGTTAAATTTATAACATTGATGAAGATTGTTCACTAAAAGGGTGCTTTCTAACAAATAACACATCATTTTATTGTTTATAAACTCCCATCCCCTGAATAAGACAATTTTGAAATGGTAAGAGGTAATGCATTTGTCTTTGCAACATTTCAGCTGTAATCAAATGAGAAAAATACATTCACAATATTTTTCTTCTTTTCACTTAAAATATTGTAGCACATAAGCCGAACCAAAACTCTTTATCCAACATCTCCGTTTTTTTAATGAAATGCCAGGAATGAATTGCTGCATCTCCCAGAAAGTCTCCATCATTCAAGTACAGTCATCATGCAATGGAGAGATCTTATTTGTTTGGCATTGGATATCCAAAAAAAATACCTAAACTACCATGTTAATTCTACCTCATTGCTTTGTTTTGGCTAAAATTTACCAGAGTTTAAGTTGTCATTTGAAACAACAAAAATTAATCATGTACAAAGCCTCTCCATAAATGGGCAGTAATTTTCGAGACTGCTTATGGCTGTTATCTTTCCAATGCACCCTCAAACCAACTTTTTTAAGGTGTCTTCGGTTTTCTAATCCATTTAAATAAGGCACACGTTAAGGGTTAGTTTTACTACAGATGTTGCTGCTAAAATAGATCTTTGCTTGCAGCAACTGTGCTCTCAGTTGTGATTTCATGAAATAGAATATTAGTTTTTGGGGTGAGTCCAAAAAAACCATGCAAAATATGAATTATTTAAAAATATCATGAAGCATTTAAGTTCACTTTGTATGACCTGAATGTATTTGACTATGGAAGTAATCAGTATAACTTGGTGCATAAATATCACTATGGCATGTTTTGTCATTTTAACCAGTATTGTTTGTTATTCAAATATTATCATAATATATTGCATTATACATTACATTAACATCTTCAAAACATACTAATTGTTTTGTAAAGTATATTTTCTTGCATAATCACCACATATCAAATTTCACACAATATATGCCTTACTATTGTATTATATATTGCTTTACTGTGTATACAATTAAAGCACGCAATTATATTACTTATATTGGTACTTTATTTTTCATCATGTTGTGCAAAATAGGCTGCTTCCTTTTGGTGTTAAAAGCTACTGGCACACATTCAGCTTTTGTTGTTTATTGATTGGAGTAGTTCTACTTTGCAAGGCACCAATTTCTGAAATTATCAATTCTTCCTGGTCAAATAACCTACACTTGCGATGAACAAACAAAACTCTGCAGCAAAATCTGAGGGACAGGTTGAAGTTGATTCTGCAAGTTTCAAAATGATAACTAGATACACTTAGTCAATCGTCCCTTCTAGCCCTGAGCTACGAACACTTGATGAATTGCATCTCACAACAGCATCAAGCTCAGTTTCCTGACAGGTTTTCCAGCTTTTATTCCTGTTTCTAAACTCCACCTGGAGCAGAGGATATCTTTCATCTTAAAATTGCATTTCTTAGTTCAAGTTTACCAGCATTAGGTTAGTCCCAGGACAAAAAAAAACAAGATGTGATAACAGATTGGACTGGAATTTAACTATCTGTAAGCACGTCTTGCAATGGGTTGAGAAGATGTATAGGTTGAACCACTTTAATCTGGCGACCTTGGGACCTGGCCATTGCTGTTCCACATAAAGTGCCAGAAAGCAGAAATATGACCCATAAACCCTCTATGTAAACATCAATGGCAGAACAAGGCATAAAACAGAAAATAATACTGTGGGACAGCATCCCTTTTACAGTGCCAGCAATTGGAACATTAGTACAAACTCCTTAGAGATAGCGTGCGACTCGAGCCCCAGTCACAATTGCTGGCACTGTAAAGGTTGAAAAAGCCACTGTTAGTACAAACTCATTACAGACAGCGTGGGACTCAAACCCTGGTCCCGATCGCTGGCACTGTAAAGGTTGAATCTGTTGTGATCACCACCAGGGTTTGAGTCCCGTGCTGTCTGAAAGGAGTTTGAACTAATGGAGATTCAACCTTTACAGTGCCAGTGATCTGGACTGGGTTTTGAGTCCTGTGCTGTCCCTAAGGAGTTTGTACTAACAGCGGCAGATTCAAAACACGCTGGACCATGGGAGTTGCCGGATAATAGAGGTTCAACCTCTCGAAAGTAAAATGCACAAAACTCTTGCAGGAGTCAAAGCAAGTTCTTGTTGAAGAGTTGAAAGAAGATTGAGTTTGAGTCCAACAAAAGAAGAGTGATGAAGATTCAGAAACATGGGGCTTGGGACCTTCATTCCCTAAAACGAGAACTCCACAAAGAAGTGGTTCCTCCCTCCAATCCAACAGAAAGGGGAGATGAACCCAGAGACAGAGAGCATGTACAAAGCACTGGAAAGGAAGGTCTCTTTCACTGTTGGATTTTTGTTGATCTGGTATTTTAATGAGATCAGTGCTGGCAACTCAAAATTCAACGACATCAGGTTGCAGCAAACAGCTTTTGTTGACTTTAGCTTCAGTCCTAGAAAACTTGATCCATGTGTGGATTTACCATTGAATGCATTCAATCGCAAGAGTGGGCCTGAATTCACTTCTCTGCTGGGAAAAGAGACCACTATTCTACAAGAGGAGCTGTTCATTTCACAGGACTGTTCTAAAGTCAAGAGTCACCTCGTACAACTCTGGATAATTTTGGAACAGACTCGATCTCATGTTTTACATTGCAATATTTGTTAATAAATGGCCATGGTCCCTTGCATGTATTACCATTTAGATTTTCTGGATCTTGAGATGTCTGTATATAACAAGGATATGTGATGTTTACTAATAAATCAGGAGAGGGTATTGTCCCGTGGGGAGGGCATAGAAGGTGTGACTGTGTGAGGAAGGAGAAAGGGTGTGGGGTGGGGAAGGGGGTGTGGTTGTGCAGGGAGGGGAAGAGGGTTGCCCCTTTTCCACTGGCGTCCCAGTTAATTGGCCGTGCAGTGTCCCGGGATAGGAAGCCCTTTGTGCTGTTTCCACTGGGCCACCTTTAACTGGGACACTGACTGCTTTTCCACTGAACACAACGCATCCCCAGGGATCAGAGTGTTCAACCTTCAACCAGAAACGGGTGACTTTCTGCTGTCCCTTTTCCACTGGTTTAATCAGCACGCCGGCATCAGTTGGCACAGGGATATGAGTAGGGGGAGAGGTGGTTAATCCCTGGTGTGATTTGACATCATTTGATGCCGTTGTGCTGATTGTTTTCCTTTTCCACTGGACCCTTAACTGGTTAATTCCTTTTTAATTCCTTGGGCAGGGTGCCAGTGGAAAAGGTACTGTTGTGGGGAGGGGGAGAGAGCATGGTTCAATTGGGAGGGGAGTGTGGCTTCATGGGCAGGGGGAGGTGGAAGAAGATGGGACACTGAAGGGAGGCGAGGAATTGGGGAAGGGTGTGGTGAGAGGGAGGGTGTAGGGAGAAGAAGGGGGAAGGTGTGGAGGACGAGAGGGGGTGGGAAGGGGATGGAGGTGTGGGAGGAGGGAAGGGGAGAAGAAGGGTGTGGGGAGAGGAAAGGAGGTGTGGGAGGAGGGGGAAGGGGAGAGGGTAGTGATGGGAGAGGGTGTGGGAGGAGGGGTAAGGGGTGTGCCTCTATGGTGGACTGTGAAAATAAGAGGAATTTACCAATAAGGTGAGAGACTGAATGGTGGTGTTGGCCATGAGAGGTGGTGCTGGTTCGCTCTTTGAAAATCTGTTTCTAAATACAAGGGTGAAAATGGATCAAGGGAGATTAAAGAAATTTTTTTCAAAAGCAGAAACAAAACTGACTGCTGAAAATTGGAAATATTATCAAAATTGAGGAGAAACTTGGAAATCTCTGCTGGTGAAGTTTATCTGTAATTGTTTAATTACTGTCATCCCTTTAGAGATGAAATGTGGCTCATTGGAATTTGAGCTGAACTAGGGCATTGTTGGAACACTGGGTGGCACGGAGAGTGTAGAGGGCAACAGAGTTAGCATAGTAGTTAGTGCAATGGTATAGCACCAATGACCAGGGTTTGAATCCCGCGCTGTCTGCAAGGAGTTTGTACGTTCTCTCTGTGTCTGTGTGGGTTTCCTCTGGTTTCCTCCCACCATTTAAAAATGTATTAGGCGTTAGATCCAGAATTGTACCTCTGGGGAACATTATGGACATGTGTTTTAGACTGTCCAAATACCAAATTCAGTTTGTAATGGTCACCTTGGTGGTAACCAGGAAGTGTATAGCGGTCTCGTGAAAGTCCGACTCCCAACTAAACATTACATGGTGGAATATGGAAATGCAGAGTTGTATTCCCTTGGAGAAAATCACGTGCAATTTAAGGAGGAAATATGACACATTTGTGAGAGTGTGACAATCTTATCTGCAGTATATGGGTCTGCAGGTATGACTATCCCCCGTCGGATTAAGGGTAATGAAACAATCCTTCCCAACACAGAAATGATTGGGATCGATATGTGACATGGTGCGGGTGACGTGCTCTGTTAGCCATTTTTCTTTTTATTCCTTACTTTTGTTTTCTGCTCTCTCCTAGGCTTTTCCCTAATTTTCTGTAGGGATCATTGACCCCACTGGTATTTGGTTTTTTTGTATCTGTATAATTTATGTGACTTTATTCTTAGTTGTATCAGGTTATGGTGGGTGGGGGAGAGATAAAACGGTCTCTGGACATTGGTGTTGGAAGAAATTGCTTTGTAGGTCTGAATTAATATGAGTCTGTGAAAATCAAAAATAAAACGTACCAGGATTGTAGGTCAATTGAGTTTAATATGGCGGCACGAACTCCAGGGCTGAAAGGACCTGTTGCCATGTTGTGTGTCTAAATTTAATTTTAAATTTTAAATTTAAGACGAGAGAAGCAAAGGACAGAGAGATCAGTATTTGGTGTGGGTTGGAGAATTAAACTCAGATGCAGTTGAAACCCTGGAAAACTGCATGTAGCAGACTGAATGGAGTTGTTCCAAAAAGTGAGAACCTGATCTGTGATTGATTCATGCAATGCAGAGGAGACAGCATTGTGAGCACCAATGCAATGCACTGAACAGGTGAGACAAGTGGGCCACTGCTCCAGCTGGATGGAATGTTTGGCGATTGGCTGGTGGGAAGGGAAAGGGTGCAAGACCAGGTGCTGGCTGGCTGGTGGAGATGGATGTGTGCACCAGAGAATTAGGGAGAGAACCACCCCTTTGGGATACCAAAGGAGGAAGCAAAATAGTGGAGGATTTGGAGGAGTTGCAAGTTACAGGGAAAGGGTGATAGGGTGGAAGGTGAGGAGGCCAATGGGATCAACGAGCTTGGGTGGAAGGAGGAAAGAGGGTTGAAAACACCAGGTTGGGTAATGGAGGAGTCACAGTCGAGGGTGCGATCAACAGAAATGAGGAGATAGGAATTCGATTAGAATCACTAATGTAAAGCTTGTTTCATCCCAAAAAGTGCATAGAAAATGGGAGAATTAATTGTGACCTGAACAGGACTGGGATGAGGGCTCACCAAGTGTCCTTGGGCTTCCAATGGAGTGGTGGCAAAATGTGTTTCAAAGGTATCATTGATCACATTTCTCCTGCAGTATTTTGAAATCAAGTTCAACAGGAGTAAGGCCTGCTGGCTTACGATGTGCTTGGAATAGTATCCGATGAACCAGTATTAATGATACTCACAGAGTGGTATGATCACGTTTCTCATGAGCTGAGCTTTTCACTTTGGAGTGAAACACAAAAGTCTGCAGATGCTTTGATTGTAGTCAAAACATAAAATTGATGGAGGCCCACAGGAGGTAAAGATCTATAAATCAAAATGTTGGGCCTGAGTCCTTCTTCAAGGTATGAGCAAAAAGCAGACAGGCCCTGGAATAAAAAGAATGGGGGCAGATGGGGAAAAAAGGGAGGGGGTGGGGGTGAGCACAGGCCGACAGGCAAAAGGCCATAATTGGACAGGAAAAGGAGGACAAGCAAACGGATAGGAAGGGTCAAAATTAGTCCTCTTGAAGATCAGAGTGGTTGGCTATGTCTGGAGCCAGAGGGGATGCGGGAGATCTTAAGTGGGTTTTTTGCATCTGTATTTATTCAGGAAACTGGCAGAATCTATGGAAATGAGGTAAACAAGCAGTGAGGTCATGAAACCCACACAGATTTTAAAGAGGAGGAGGTGCTTGCTCTCCAAGGCCTGACAAGGTGTTTCTTCCAACCTTGAGGGAGGCTAGTGTAGAAGTTGCAAGGGACCTAGCAGATGTATTTAAAATGTCTTTAGCCACAGGTGAGGTTCTGGAAGACTGGAGGGTAGTTCATATTGTTTGGTTGTTTAAAAAAGGCTCCAAAAATAACCAGGAGATGATAGGCCAGTAATCCTGACATCAGTAGTAGGTAAGTTATTGGAAGGTGTTCTAAGAGATTGGAAATATTTGGAGTTTTTCAAAGATGTTACCAGGAAATATTGATGAAGGAATGACTGTGGATATTGTCCACATGGACTTTAGTAAAGCCTTTGACAAGGTCCCATATGGGAGGTATTCATAGTGAGACAGTAAACTGGATTTGGCTTAATGGGAGAAGCCAGTGAGTAGTGGTGGATGATTGCCTCTCTGACTGGAGGCCTGTGACTACTGCAATGCCTCAAGGATGGGTGCTGCATCCTTTGTTGCTTGCCCAGATGGTAATGTGGTAAATTGGATCAGGAAGTTTACAGATGACACAAAGATTCGAAGTGTTATGGACAGCGAAGAAAGTTTTCAAAGCTCACAGAGGGATCTGGACCAGCTGGAAAAAAATGCTGAAAAATGGCCAATGGAATTTAATGGAGACAAGTGTGAGGTGTTGGATTTTGGAAGGACAAAGCAAGAAAGGACATAAACAATAAATGTTAGAACAGAGCGATCTGGGAATACAGATACACAATTCCCTGAAAGTGACATCACAAGTGGATAGCGTTGTAAAGATAGCTTTTGGCATATTGGCCAAAGTATTGAGTACAGGAGTTGGGATGTTATGTTAAAGTTGTATAAGACATTGGTGAGGCCAAATATGGAGTATTGTGTGCGGTTTTGGGCATCTAACTACAGGAAAGATATCAATAAGATTGAAAGAGTGCAGAGAAGATTTACTAGCATGTTGCCCAGATTTCAGGAACTGAGTTAAAAAGGTTAGGACTTTATTCCCTGGACTGCAGAAGAATGAGAGGAGATTTGATAGAGGTACTTACAATTAAGAGGGGGATAGACAGAGTAAATGTAGATAGGCTTTTTCCACTGATGGTCAGTGAGATACAAACCAGAGGACATGAGTTAAGAGTGAAAGGAGAAAACTTTAGGGGAATTATGAGAAGGAACTTCTTCACACAGAGTGTGGTGGGAATGTGGAATAAGCTGCCAGCTGAAATGGTGAATGCAGGCTCAATTTTAACATTTGAGAAGAATTTGGACAGGCCCATGGATAGGAAAGGTATGGAGGGCTATGGAATGGGTGAAGGTTAGTGGACTAGGCAAAAAAAGGTTCACCACAGACTAGAAAAGTTGAAGGGGCCTGTTTCTTTGCTGTGATGTTCTATGTTTCCAACTCAGCCCTTACCTCTATTTCTAGCCCTCTCCACCTCCAGACACACAAGGGCAGGATTCCCTTGTCCTTAACCATCACTGCATCTGACAAATTTCTTCCATAATTTCTGCCACCTACAATGAGATCTAACCACCAGATACATTTTTGCCTCTCCTCCCTTCTCTGCTGTATGCAGGAACTGCTCCATCCGGGAGACTCTCATCCATTCATCTCTTCCCACTAATCACACCCTTGGTACCTACCCCTGTGACTACAAGAAATGCTGCACTTATGCCCACACCTCCTCCCTCACCACCATTCAGGCCCTCAAACAATCCATCCAAGTCAATCCAACACTTCACTTACCATTCTTACATTGACCTGTCTATACACGGCCTCATGCACTGCCAAAACGAGGTTACCCACAAATTGGAGGAGGAACACCTAATATTCAGTCAGGGGTCTATCCAACCAGACAGCATTAACGTCAACTCTCCAGTTTCCATTAAACCTCTCCCTGAGGCTCTCCTTCTTTTCCTATTCCTCCATCTCCTTTTGTCCAACTCTCCACCCCCTTCATTCTCCATTCTGAGATCTATCGCCTCCCCCATTACCTCAGCTGTTTTTCTCTTCTCCCTTCTACTTGTCAACTGTTCTACTCTCCCTGGCTCTTTCTCCCTTTCTCTTCTCCTCTCCCCTCCCCCCTTTTCATTCAGGTACCTGTCAGCTTTTTGATTATACCCTGATGGGGTCAGACCAGAAATGTTGGTTACTCTGTACTTCTTCTGAATTTCTCCAGCACTTTTGTGTCTTGCACTACAATCACAGCATCTGCAGGCTTTCCTGTTTAACTCAGTTAAAAGCAGTGCAAGGGCAGCATCGTTCTACCAATGTTCAATAGTCTGATAATGGCGGGGAAGACTGTCCTTGAATCTGGTGATGCAAGTTTCCAAGCTCACATCTTCTGCCTGACAGGAGGGGTGGGGGGGGGGGGGGGCGGCGGCGGTCGGTGAGGGAGAAGATGTGAATGTGATTCACATGTGAATGAGATTCATTTATTATATTTTGGCAGGTTTCTTGGGCAGCAGCCAGTGAAATGGAGTAGATGCAGGGCAGAGTGGCTTGTGTGATGATCTGTGCTGTATTCTTAACTCTTTGCTGCCATTTTTTGTACTCTTAGGCAGAATAGTTCCAATACCAAGCTGTGATGCATGCAGCAGGATACCGCTCTATAGAGCTTCTGTAAAAATCAAAAAGAGACACCGAGGATGCACTGAATTTCTGTAGGTTTCTTTGGAAGTCGAGACATTGGTATGCCTTATTGGCTGTTGCATCAATGTGGTTGGGCAAGGACAGATTTTTGATGATATTTACATCTGAAATCTTAAAGTTTTTTTTTCCACAGTGATACAAGGAAAATATATAGTTTGGGGAAAGGGCAATGAAAGAAATTAAAGGAAGCAGCTGCTAAGGTTGGGGTATAACTTGTCCTCCATCTTTCCAACAATTTTGGTGCTTTTCTCATCAGTCTTATCTTGCCGGTCTTTATGAGGGGCTACACCGTGGGCAACTGACACACTCTATCGAGCCAACTGGACTACAGGATGCAGCATGTGACAGAGGAACATCGTTCAACATCACAGAGTTTGAACTGCAAAGGCATCTTTAGGATATGGGGCGACAAACATTATCATAAATGTCACAAGTGATCGAGAGAACAATGATGCTGGAACCACGTGAAGTATCAGGACTGCAGATCAGTACGGTGAGAATTTGAATGTTCTCCCCAGGTTTTCCTCCAAAGGTATCAAAACTGTGATAAAATTTAACCTTATTAATGGATTATTCCGAAGAAGTCTCCAATTGAATATATTCCCTGTGATATCAAAACAGAAATGCTGGAGGAACTCAGCGGGTCTCGCAGTGTCCACAGGAGGTAAAGATAGACTACCGACGTTTCAGGCCTGAGCCTTTTCTCAAGGTGTGAATGAAAATAGAAAGCATATGAATCAAAGGCTGGGGGAAGAATGGAAGGAGGTGGAGTACAGACTAACAGACAAAAGAGATGCATTGGATATAAGAGGAAAGGTGAGAATTTATTTTGGTTCTGTGAAAGGGGCAGGGAGAGAGAGAGAGACTGAACTAGTGATGTGGCACAGTTGGTGTTGTGGTTAACGCAGCTCTGTTACAACGCCAGCGATTGGGACCGGACATGGGTTCAAATCCTGTGTTGTCTGTCAGGAGTTTCTATGTTCTCCCCATGTCTGTATTGGTTTTTTGTGGGGGCTCCAGTTTCCTCCTACTGTTCGAGGTGTAGGTTAATTGGGTGGCATGGGCACATTGGCCAGAATTGCCTGTTACAGGTACAATGCTGCATGTCTAAATTTAAAAGTATTAAAAAGAAATAAATGTATAAATTTAAAATGAGACTGGGGGAAGAAGATGCGGCTATTGGGTTTCAATGGAAACTAGAGAAGTTGACATTGATGTCATCCAGTTGGAGGGTGCCCAGATGGAAGATGAGGTGTTGTTCCTTCAGTTTGTGGGTGGTCTCAATATGGCAGTACATGAGTCCATGGACAGACTTGTCAGCAAGGGAATGAGGCGGGTAATTGGAAAGGGTGGCCACAGGGTGATCTATGCTACTGTGGTGGACAAAGCTGAGGAGCTCAAGGAAGCAATCTCTCAGTCTGCATCCAGTCTATCCGATGTACAGGAGGCCACAATGGGAGCACTGGATGCAGTTGGTGACCCCTGCAGATTCACAAGGGAAATGTTGCTTCACTTGGAAGAACTCTTTTGGGCCCTAAATGGTGGTGAGGGAGGAGGTGTGGGTGCAAGTGGAGTACTTCCTGCAGTCAATAGGATAGGTGCAAAGGGGACGATTGGTGAGGAGGAAGGAATGGCCAAGGGAGTCACGGAGGGAATGGTCCCTGCAGAAGAAGTGGCCTGTAGATACCGCAGTGGGTGGTGTGATAATAAAAATAAATGTTAAAAAGAAGCCTTTTGAAGGATTTCCATCAAGGAGATGCCACTGATCAAAGATGATGGATGTGCAACCCCCACATACCCCTTATTTCTGTCGTGATTGATTGATCCTGACATCTCTCGTCATGGTAAGTGGACTGAACACAATGAGAAGATTCAATGTTTTCATTTCACAAGTTGCTTTTAAAAGTCTGAAATTAGGTTTTCACAGCTGTGAAATTGAGCTGAGAAACAAATCCAACCAAACTAGATGAACATCAACCCAGACGGTTTGAAAGAATTAACGTTCAAGTCAAAGTGCATTTTGTTCAAGAAATACATCACTGCATTCTCAGAATCAATTGCTCTGCTCCAATTTCCAAAGTTTACTTTGTGTTCATTGCTTATCTGACCCAGAAGTACCTTGTATAATATTTATTTAGGGTTATTCCTGCAGTATTAATGTCATCTGTTTCCTTTGCAGTTGCATTGAGCTCAATAAAGTACCTTTGAAGGTTATGAGATAATCCATATCTCAACTCTGCAAGATCAGGGAACCATCAAAAGCTAAAAAGCATTTTTGGTCGTCCTAGATATGGAATACATTCTGGAGTTCCCAAAGGACACAAGTTATGCAGGCCATGTTACATTACATAATTGCATAATTTTATAATTATATAAAATGGAAGTGAACGTAATCCTTTAGATGTGGAAATGGCTGAGGTCGTGAGTGACCATTCGCATTGGAAGATACCTCTTTCATGCCAAAGGGTGATGTAAGGATGTGATGAGAGATGAGCAGATAATAAAAATAAATGATAAAAAGAAGCCTTTTGAAGGATTTCCATCAAGGAGATGCCACTGATCAAAGATGATGGATTGTGGAACCCCCACATACCCCTTATTTCTGTCGTGATTGATTGATCCTGACATCTCTCGTCATGGTAAGTGGACTGAACAAAATGAGAAGATTCAATGTTTTAATTTCACAAGTTGCTTTTAAAAGTCTGAAATTAGGTTTTCACAGCTGTGAAATTGAGCTGAGAACTTGGGAGTGCTTGTGCATGAATTGTAAAAGGTTGCTTCATAGGTGTGACAGGTAATCAAGAAAGCAAATAGAATGTTGGTCTTCGTTGCAAGAGGAATTCAATTTAAGAACACACAGGTTCTGTTGCAATTGAACAAAGAAATTGTCCTATCCTGGATGCACAACATCTTCTCACTTGTCAGGAAAGTGTAACAGTGACTGTTCTTCCTGAGAAGACTGACATGGACAAGGCTACCAGCCACCATCCTGTCAAAGTTCTACAGGAGCTCCACCAAAAGTGTCCTGGCTGACTGCATCACAGTCTGGTACAGTTGCTGTAGAGCATCAGGTACTACAATTCCACTGGGTCATAAGAGAGGCAGAGAGAATCACTTCCCCCTCCCCCCCATCAATGTAATTTACTGGTATCATTGTCTAAAGTAGGCTCACAAAATCACCCACTCGTAGCAGCTTCCATCAACTTGGTTCAGGGCGAAAATCATCCTCAGAAGTCTGGAGGCAGGTAGAATGGTGACTGTTAGGAGAGGGAAAGTGTAGAGCACCCCTGTGGCCATTCCCTCAACAATAATTATACCGTTTTGGAGACTTGAGGGCGCAATCTACCCTGGAAAAGTCATAGTGTCGCGTGTCCATCTGCTCTTCTCTATCTCCCACACTCGTTATATCCTCAAAGAACTTCAGTAAGTTTGTTAAGCAGGACCTGCCTTTGGTGAATCCATGCTGTGTCTGCCTGATGGATCCATTTCTCTCCAGAAATTTTGCTACTTCTTCTTTAATGATAGCTTCAAGCATTTTCCCATCAACAGATCCTACTAACATCCATTTTTGAATAGTGGTGTGACATTCACCATCTTCTAATCTGCTGGGACCTGCCCATACTCTATTTGGCAAATTAACTCTAAAGCTTCTACTATAACTTCTGCCATTTCCTTCAGTAGCCTGGGATGCTTTCTATCAGGACCAGGGGACTTGTCTGTCTTTAGACCCACAAGTTTGCTCAGTACTACCTCGATAGCTTTTGCATCTAGGTCCTCACCTTGCATCACATCCATAACATTTGTCTTTGGCATGTTCGTCATGTCCTCTACCGTAAAGACTGCCACAAAACAGTCATTCAAAGCCTCAGCCATTTCATCATTCCCCAATATCAATTCCCCCTTCTCATCTTCCAAGGGACCAACCTTCACTTTAGCCACCCTTTGTGCTTTATATAATTATTAAAACTTTTACTGTCATTGTTTATATTTTGTGCTCATCTTTATTCATAGTCTACCTTCCCTGTTTTTATTGCTCCACTCGTAGTTCTTTGTTGCTTTTTAAAATTTACCCAACTTTTAGTTTCCCACTGCTCTTGGCGACTTTGTACACATGAGCTTTTAGTCTGATGCCTTCCATTATTTCCTTAGTTATCCAAGCCTGGCTGTTCCTACCCTTATTGGAATATGCCTTTGTTGAGTACACCATGAAAAATCTCTTTGAAAGAGATTTCCTCAACTGTTCCTCAACCGTTCCTCCATGTAGCCTGCATTCCCAGTCTACCCTGGCCAACCCCTCCCTCATCCCCTTGTAGTTTCCCCTGTTCAGGAATAACACACTGGTTTTAGACAGAAATATTGCACCCTCCATTTGTACGAGAAATTCAATCATACTGTGATCATTCCTGATCAATGAACAATCTGAGAGAATAATCTGCTTGCTGTGATTACTTTCCACATTACCATGTTTCATCAATTGCAATAATGAGTTCAAATTAATTTAATGAGCAACAAATCAATTTTAATGTTTGTGGACTGATTTTTGTGTCCTTTCACTTGTGATAAGATATTGAAACATTAAGACCAAGCATTCAGATTTATTATGTATAATAGTAGATGGTGTAAAATTTAAACGTAGTCTTAAGATAATCGCGTGCAGTGATTCACACCTTACATTCTGAGCTGAGTATTCATGTGTTATGAATCTTCAAAATTGCTTTTTTTAATTTAAATGCATTTGCACTCTTTATCATTGTTCTTGTATAATAGGTGTGCTGAGTGAAATATGATCATGACTTGGTCATGTGTACATTTTGCCTCTCCAAGCTGCATCAAGCAACTGCAACAATTTCTCAAATACACTATCTTGTTTTGCATTTTCTCATCCTTCTTATCTTCCTTTCATGACATCTGCAGTGTATGTTTCAGTAACTTGTGGCAACCCTGAGGGTCTAAGGTATGCCGGGAATGCAGGTGTTATCTATTTTGGGAGGCCCACTTTCAAAGGAGGTAGCAAATGAAATATAACTTGAAGCAATGTATTAACCCACGCTCCCAAGCTTTACTTCTCTTGTTTGGGAGATTAAATCATGGCACAAATCTTTTGACATGAGCTATTTGCTGACTTTTCTTGGTCTTATCTATTTTGTTTGTTCAAGAGTTGTAATGCATAAGGAAGAAGGTTTTTTTTCTCAGATCTGAGTGCAAACTGGAGAGTTGATGATGGAGGAATTCAGAAGAAATGCAGGAATCCCCTAAAGATGGAGTCAGATCATTACACTCACGTTATGTACGTTGCTTTGAATGAAAGTAAAGGAGTTGAATCAAATGGTTATCTATCTTTCTTTGGCTTGGCTTCGCGGATGAAGATTTATGGAGGGGTATGTCCACGTCTGCTGCAGGCTCGTTGGTGACTGACAAGTCCGATGCGGGACAGGCAGGGACGGTTGCAGCGGTTGCAAGGGAAAATTGGTGGGTTGGGGTTGGGTGTTGGGTTTTTCCTCCTTTGTCTTTTGTCAGTGAGGTAGGCTCTGCGGTCTTCTTCAAAAGAGGTTGCTGCCCGCTGAACTGTGAGGCGCCAAGATGCACGGTTGGAGGCGATATCAGCCCACTGGTGATGGTCAATGTGGCAGGCACCAAGAGATTTCTTTAAGCAGTCCTTGTACCTCTTCTTTGGTGCACCTCTGTCTCGGTGGCCAGTGGAGAGCCCGCCATATAACACAATCTTGGGAAGGCGATGGTCCTCCATTCTGGAGACGTGATCACCCAGCGCAGTTGGGTCTTCAGCAGCGTGGATTCAATGCTTGCGGACTCTGCCAGCTCGAGTACTTCGATGTTGGTGATGAAGTCACTCAAGTGAATGTTGAGGATGGAGCGGAGACAGCGCTGATGGAAGCGTTCTAGGAGCCGGTGATGCCGGTAGAGAACCCATGATTCGGAGCCGAACAGGAGCGTGGGTATGACAACGGCTCTGTACACGCTGATCTTTGTGTGTTTCTTCAGGTGGTTGTTTTTCCAGACTCTTTTGTGTAGTCTTCCAAAGGCACTATTTGCCTTGGTGAGTCTGTTGTCTATCTCGTTGTCGTTATCTATCACTTGTCAGGAAAATGTCACATTGGGAATGTGACACAGCCAGCACTTGTAAAGCTTTAAAAGCCTGATTAAAATTGGCAAGGTGAGCATTTTAATCACAGTTCCATTCTTTTCTCTTCACACCCATCGCCTCAGTATTCACTGAATTCCTCTCTCAACCCTTCAATATCACACTATTAATACATTGTCACCACTTTACTTGGACACAGGTCATTCTCCCTTGCCTCCATTACAACCTTCATTCAGGGCAGAGCAGTTAGCACAACACCATGACATTGCCAGCAACCCAGATTCTAATCTGCTACTGTCTGTAACAAGTTTGACCCTTCTGCCCATGATCTTCATGGATTTTCTCCCTCCATTTTCCTCCCAGGTTCTATATGCTGTATGTACTGGGTTGGTAGATGATAGCGACTACCATCAAACACACGAGACAGAGTGCAAGTTAAACATTAGTTTTAATAGGCTAATACATACAGCTAGGTCTTGCCTCTGTGCAAGCCTAGGTCAGAATGGAGGAGCATGAGCTCCGATCAGCTTATATATACAAGATTGCCCCTGGTGACTTAGTGGTGTAATAGCATACCACCACATTCACCCCCCCCCTTAAATGATTTTGACCTCCCCCCACTCCCCTGTACGTTCATAAGTGCAGTATTTGACGGGCTTTCCTTTTTCTCCTGGACCTTCGGGGTACTGGGGCAGTTGGAGTGGAGGGTATTGAGGGCAGAGGGTCTTGACATTGGGTGGGAGTATGCTGAGGGGATGTAGGGCTTTCCATACAAGTACTGGTTGTTGGGGGTGTTTTGTTCGGTGGGGCCCTTTGGGGTGATGTGATGGTTGGCTGTCCTGGTGTCTGTCGTCCTTCGTGCTGATCCGTAGGGGTCTACGACTGTCCCGCGTCATCCACGAATCAGGCCAGTGCAAGGTTCCTGGTGGCCACCGAGTCTTCCCATCCATCCCTGAATGTGATGAATGCATAGTGGGGGTTCGCGTGTCTCAATTCCACTGGCTCCACCAGTGGATCCGTTTGTGGGGACTGTAGTGCTTCCGGTGTCATTAATCATCTAGGTAGCACCGTGCCCATCGCAGCTTTCCTTGAAAAAGAAAACATACAGTCATGTGTACACAACAGCGAGCGTATAGAATGTAAAGCCTCCAGTAACACATCTTGCCACGGGTAGGTCTTTTGCCTTTAAAGTCAACAGGACGGTTTTCCAAATAGTGGCATTTTCCCTTTCTACTTGCCCATTACCCTTGGGATTGTAGCTTGTGGTGCGGCTGGTGGCAATGCCTCTATCCCGTAGGTACTGCTGGACTTCAGCACTCATAAATGTGGCACCCCTGTCTTGTGTGTATATGGCTGGGGTACACACACATGCTGAAAATGGATTTACAGGCACTTTATTACCATGGCTGTCAATACATCGGGGCATAGGATTGCAAAAGGGAAGTGTGAGTATTCGTCTATGGCATTAAGGAAATAGATGTTCCTGTTGAAGGAAGGGACCGGGCCTTCAAAGTCGAGGCTGAGGCGCTTGAAAGGTCTGGTAGCATTTATCAGTGTGGCTTTATCCGCCCGGTAAAACTGCGGTTTGCATTCCGCAGATGGGACAGCCCTTGTTTATTGTCCTTACTTCTTCTTCAGAGAATGGGAGATTTTGGGTCCTTATGAAGTGGAAGTCTAGCAACTCCCGGATGGCCCAGCTCATTGTGCAAGCTCTGAAGTTGGGTCATGTGGTTGAGGGCCGCACAGGTGCCCCTGAACAGCACATCTGAGGCTCATTCACCCTCCTGGACCAGTATAGAATGTCGTAATCTTTCAGTGCAAGATTTTATCGTTTTTTATCTTCCCCCTGTTCTGGTTATCGAACATGAAAACCACAGATCATTGGTCTGTGACGAGGGTGAAGTGTTTACATGCCAGATAATATATCCAGTGACTTACCGCTTCCACAATGGCTTGAGCCTCCTTCTCCATTGCTGAGTGTCTTAACTCGGACCCCTGTAGGGTCCGTGAGAAAAGAGCTACCAGTCGCCCCTCCTGGTTCAGTGTGGCAGCTAGCGCTGCATTTGAGGCATCAGTCTCCACTTGGAATGGGGTCGTCTCATCTATGGACCGCAGGGTTGCTTTTGCAATCAGGTCCCTAATATCTGTGAAGGCTTTGATAGCTGCTGGGCAGAGGGGGAAAGCTGAGGCTTTATGAGTGGGCGAGACCTATCGGAATAGTTGGGGACCCACTGTGCATAATATGCGAAAAGTCCCAAACATCTATTTAAGGTTTGCTGTGAGTGTGGGACTAGGAGGTCTAGAAACAGGCGCATGCGGGCAGGGTCCGGGCTGAATTTCCCCGTTCTGAACCACATATCCCAGAATGGCCAGTTACCTTGTGCTGAAGACGCATTTATCCCTATTATACGTTAGATTGCGTTCCTCTGCTGCTTGAAAAAAACGTTTAAGGTTAGTGTTATAGTCAGTTTGCGAGTGGCCACAAATTGTAACATTGTCCAGGTATGGGAACACTGCCTGGAGTTGGTCCTCGTCTACTCTACAGTCCACTTCCCGCTGCAACAGGGACACCCCATTGGTGATGCCAAAGGGGAGACAGAGAAAAGTCATCTGCCTCGAACGCTGTATATATGTGGTTGCTCTCTCTAATGGGCAACTGATGATACTCTGCCTTGAGGTCTATAGTGGAGAACACTTTATACTGAGCAATACTGTTTACCATGTCCACAATATGTGGTAGTGGGTAGGCATCCAGCTGCGTAAACATGTTGATGGTCTGACTGTAATCCACCACCATTTGCTGCTTCTCCCTGACTTCACTACTACAACTTGTGCTCTCCAGGGGCTGGAGCTCTTCTCTATAACACCCTCTTGCAGGAGGCTGTGGACTTCTGCTCTAATGAAATCTCTGCCCCCCGGGCTGTACATCCTGCTCTTGGTGGCTACTGGGGTGTAGTTGGGATTGAGGTGTGTGAATAGTGGGGGAGGTTCTATGTTCAAGGCTGTCAGGCTACAGAGTCGCCTGTTCTCAAGGAGCAGCAGGGGGAGGGGCCCATTGTGTATCATCATGATGCTTTTCATTTGGCACTGAATGTCCAGCCGCCTGCCACATTGACCACCGCCAGTGGGCTGATATCGCCTCAAACCGTGCATCTTGGCGCCTCACAGTTTGGCGGGCAGCAACCTCCTTTGAAGAAGACCGCAGAGCCTACCTCACTGACAAAAGGCAAAGGAGGAAAAACCCAACACCCATCCCCAACCAACCAATTTTCCCCTGCAACCGCTGCAATCGTGTCTGCCTGTCCCGCATCGGACTTGTCAGCCACAAACGAGTCTGCAGCTGACGTGGACTTTTTACCCCCTCCATAAATCTTCGTCCGCGAAGCCAAGCCAAAGAAAAAGAATGTCCAGCCCCAGTGGGGGGGTGGGGGCATAGAGGCGTGGGAGCACAGAGGCGTGGGAGAACTAGCAACTTAAATTCTTCGTACTTTGTGCCCTGTATTTCCAGTCTAACCCTGCAGAAATGTTTTACTTTAGCTATGTGTCTGCTGGATGCTAACAAAATCTGTGCTTAGAGCAAGGCGTTCTACCAGCCCCTGGTCTATGAAACTTTCAGTACTCTCACTATCCATCAAGCAATTTATTTTCGACCCGTTAATTTTAATACTAACAGTAGCACCGATAAATTGTGTGGACTCACCTGATTCAAACGCAGAGAGGCCCAGCATGGCATTGTGGCATTATTACACCACTAGGTCGCCAGGTGGCTCACCTGGTGACCTTGCATATATAAACCGGTGGTGACCCATCCCCCCTTATTCTGCCCTAGACTTGCACAGGACATAGCTGTATATATTAGTCTATTAAAACTAGTGTTTTACCTGCACTCTGCTTTGTCGCCATCAGGCATGTCCTCCGTTCTGGTAGTGTTCGGCATTCTGGTCGTCGTAGCACTCTGTATCGTATTCATCCCCCGACGGTGGCGTCCTCTGTCCGGCATCCTTTGTCGAAAATGGCCGACTGCACATGGCACTCTGTTTCTGTCTACCTGAGGAGGAAGAAGAAGAGCTTTCCCACTTCTCATCTGCATGAGAAAGGGCTTTGGCTGGAGCCTTGGGGCTTCTGCAGGCTTTCGCATAATGTCCTCTCTTTCCACATTTTGAACAGCCCTTTTCTCTAACAGGGCAGAGAGCTCTGGGGTGCTTGCACTGCCCACAAAAAAGGCACTTGGAATGCTCCAGTGGGGCTGCTGCTGCTATGTCCTGCCCTTGAGCACTCGCATTCCTCTCCTTGTGAGGAACTAATGAGTCCTAGAGACTTCCAAAGCCTCTGCAATAGTCTCTGCCTCTTCCAGCCTGACTATCCTTTCTTCCAGCAGCCTTTGTCTGATTTCTGAAGATCTGACGCCTGCTAGGATCCTGTCCTTTATGAGGTCATCCACATATTCTTGGGCTGATACTGCTTCAAAAGTACATGCCCTTGCTAGGTCTTTCAACGAGAGGATGAAATCTCTAACAGACTCTCCTGCTTGCTGTGACCTGGTCATGAGCCTGTGTCTGGAGTGGAGCTCGCTGTGGCCTTTATTATGTCTCTCTAAGGTGCTCATAGCCTCTTGATAGGACTTAGCATCCTGTATAAGGGATTCCCCCTCTTGAGCTAGCAGAAGCATTAACATCTCTTCCTCTGATGCCCCATCAACCCCCACATAATTTAAAAAACACCTCTGCCACCAGCCGAAGTGCGTGCTTGCTCCGTCCGGGGGTTCTGGGGTCCAGTTCTAGCCTGTCTGGCTTCAGCACTTGGCTGAACCTAAGCCTCTGATTCAGTGGCTGGGGGTAGCAACCCGTCCACACAGTCCTGGTAGTAGATCGTGATCATGAGGGTGACTTGCCATATGCCTTCTGCCAGCGCTTGTCACGATCCTTGATTATAAATCAGGAACATGGGGGTTGCATGGGCAGTCCCGGTTCCAGTGAATTAACTAACATGTGGGGCTCTTGGCTGTTCTTTACCTGCTCCGGGGTACTTCTGTCCCTCTTGTAGTCCATGGTCGCTGGGTGAGTCCCTCTCTCCCTCGTGATTTTGGTCCCGTAGCTCCCTGACTGGTCCATAAATGGTTGCACGTACATGGGAGTCATCTCCATTTCCAGGTCCTTAATTTGGATTTCGGTGGAGTCAGGAGCGTGGGCGAGGGCAGAAGTAGCTTCAATCCTGGTTATATATTAGTCTATTAAATTGATGGTGACTAGCATCAATCACACGAGGCAGAGTGCAAGTTAAAAGCTACTTTTAATAGACTAATATATACAGCTAGGTCTTGCCTCTGTGCAAGCCTAGGTCAGAATCAAGGAGCATGAGCTCCGATCAGCTTATATATTCAAGGTTGTCAGGTGGTGGTCCCTGGTGACCTAGTGGTGTAATAGCATATCACCACAGTAGGTTGATTGGTCACATTTGGGCAACACAGGGTCATGGGCTAGAAGGGACTGTTACCTCTAAATTTAAATTTAAATCCCCCTGCACCTCATGATGCACAAATAACTATTATTCAACTTTTCAAATACTTTCTTGAAATAATTCCAGAGTTTGCAACTGATGAAATTCCTTTTTCCTTCCTGAGGATGAATGCAATCCGTCAAAGATGGTGAACGGAGGAAGTATAGCCAATACGTTCTGGGGAAAGAGCAATGGGCACTGACGGCCAATTTCAAGTCATAAACTTGGCGAGTGGAGCAAACTTTGTGAAGGATTTATTTCCCATTTCCTTTCTTGCTGCACCATCTGCCTGTGTTGGTTATGCCTCCCTCCCAGACGCACTGAACAAAACAATGTTGCAGTGAAGAAGACCGCCTCTCCTCCAAATGACCAGGTGCTGTGTCTTGACGTGGCCGATGTGAAAAGAGAGCTAGAAAATGTGTGTAATGTCAATGTAAAATTTAGAAGAGCTCATTTGATGCTTAAAAGGGGAAGTGGATGAAATTGTATACCAGCTTATTTTAAAATTATGATTGACTCTGTATCTTTGGTAACTTGCTAGAAGTGCATTAGGGGATGGTCTGGGGCCCACTCTGCTCAAGATTGGAAGAAGTTACAGAAGATCTTGAATGCAGCTCAGAACATAGTGCAAATATCTATCCTCTTGATGGACTCCATCTAGATCTCCCAGTGCAGTTGAAAGGCAGTCAGCACGCTGAAGTAGCCATTTCACCCCAGATACACTCTCTTCTTCCTCCTCCCATCTGGGAGAAGGCCAAAGAAAGTTGAAAAACATACCAACAGACTTAATGACAAGTTTCTTCCCTGCAGCCAACAGGCTCCTGAATGAACCCCATATACATGTTAACATGCTTCCCTTGCTTGGTGCACATTGATCTTCACTTTCATACGTAAGTGTGCTCATTCCTCAGTTGTATGTAATGTTAGAGATAACCAGTTAGTCAGCCTGCAAAATGATAATGAGTTTATTGTCACAAAAACAATGAATATATGCACCAAAATTCTCACTTGATGCAGTTGAACAGGGACACGTGGGGAAAAAAACTAAAGAAGTAAACCCAATTGAATTAAAAAGACACACAAAAATAAAAGATAGATTGAAAATGTTGACAGTAATCCTTGTGAAAAAAAGTGACTTGCAAAGGTGCATCAGTCCTTGTGTTGGAGCAGTCTATGTGAAATGTAACAAGAGCCTGGCAGGTGTCGAAAATAAACTGTTCTTGAACCTTGCTCTCTGCACAAAGTATGTTGTTCCAAATAAACTTAAAACTAAGATTTAAAAACTTAAAACTGAACTGAAATTACAGTTCAATAACGTTTGCCTTTCCTGAATGGAGGAACGCAGATCCTTGAGTGTCCAGCAACACCACCCTGTGGACAGTTCTCACCATTGATGAAGCAAAGTGAAAAAAGCTGGAAAGGGAAAGTTTAAGGTGCCACTGGGTCCATGACTCTGAGACAACACATGTTTGCTGCTTTATAATGAATGAGGCACAAAACCAGAGGTCCACTTTTTTCTGATGATGAAAGCTGCTGTGGGATTTTCGCACATCCAGCTTTGCACAAGGATCTGTATATTTGTGCAAATCTCTCTTTCTCTGACTGTAAGAGGCACTTCAGGCAATTTCTGCCAATGGCGAATCCATCTGCCTTACAGCAGGCAGAAGCAATTCCATGTACTATGACAATAAAATGAACCTTGAATATTTTATGGACAATTATACTGTCTGTCAACAAATTCAGTTGCAGTCCCTTTTTTTAAGTTAGGCTGATGCAATTGAAAATTGATCACTTCCAGAGTGAAATGGCATTGCCAGATCATTTCACATCTCTCCAGAAACGTGATTGTACAGGGCCCCAAGGATGGTGTCATTTTCTGTCAACTTTCTTGTTAGATCCCAGCTGACAAACCTCTATCAAGTTGAGTTTGAAATGCCTGTTATTGCATATCCTTGAAGCATGGACTTCCTCCTGATAGGGTTACCTATCAGGCAAGTTAATTATACCTCTTTTATGTCTTTTGGGCTCCATCCTCCACCACTGAAATTTCCACGTTGAGAACTGACCCAATTTTCTGCCCTCCAAACAACACATGGAACAGGAATAGAAGCTCAACTCCCCGACCCTATTCCCTTGCTGACATATCTGTCCGTGGTCCCATGCACTGCCAAGCTGAAACCACCCTCAAATTGAAGGAACAGCATTTCGTATTTTGTCTGGGCACCCTCCAACCAGATAGCATTAACATCGACTTCTCCGGTTTTCTGTTAGTCCCCCATCACCATCACCCCTCCCCCAATCTTCCCTTTCCCTATCTCTATGGTTGCTATGGGAAAGAAGGGAAGAGATAGCTGGGGCATTGGCTGTGATCTTGACCACAAGGGAGGTGGTGGAGGATTGGAGAATGGCAAATATGGTCCCCTTGTTTAAAAAAGGTAATAGGGAGAATGATGGGAATTGTAGACCAGTGAATCTTATTGTGGTGTGAAAACTATTGGAGAGGATTCTTAAGGACAGATTTATGAACATTTGGAGAAGTACAGTCTTTTCAGGGGTGGTCAGCATGGTTTTGTGAGAGGAAGGTCATGCCTCATGAGTCTAATTGAGTTCTTTGAGGAGGTTACAAAAGAAATTGATGAAGATAGGGAAGAAGATGTGCTATATATAGATTTTAGTGAGGCATTTGACAAGGTCCCCTCGAGAGAATCGTTCAGAAAGTCATGAGGCATGGGATCCATGGAACCTTGGCGGTGTGGATTCAGAATTTAATTGCCTGTAGAAAGCAGAGTCTCATAGTGGACAGAAAGAATTCTGCCTGGAGGTCAGTGACCAGTGGAGTTCTGCACAAATCCATTCTGGGACACCTGCTCTTTGTGATTTTTATAAATGACCTAGATCAGTGGTTTGCAACCTTTTTTTTCCCCACTCACATAGAACCTTAAATAATCCCTTTCTGACAACATCCTATGCCACAGATGCTCTGTGGTTCATAAGGAATAACTTAAGGTGGTATGTGAGTGGAAAGAAAAAGGTTGAGAACCACTGACTTTGAAGAAATGAAAGGACTGTTCAGTAAGTTTGTGAATGGTACGAAGGTTGGAGGAGTTGTGGCTCGTGTTCAGGGTTGTCATAGGTTATAAAAGGATGTAGACAGAATGCAGAGTTGGGCAGAAAGGTGGCAGATGGAGTTCAATCCAGATAAGTATGAGGTGATACATTTTGGAAGGTCAACCCTGAAGGCTGAGTACAGGGGTAATATGCTTAGAAGAACAGAAGGACCTTGGGGTACAAATCCATACATTTCTCAAGGTTGAAGTGCAGGTTGGTAGGATGTTAAAAAGGCCTAAAGGATGCTACGCTTAATAAGTCGGGGAATCGAGTTCAGGGGAGGTCATGTTGCAACTCCACAAATATCTGGAGATCTCACACTTGGAATATCTGGTCACCTCATTTTAAGAACGATGTGGAAGCAATGGAGAGGGTGCAGAGGAGATTGAACAGGATGTTGCCTGGATTGGGAAATGAATCTTATGAGGCAAGGTTAGCAGAGCTGGGGATTTTCTCTCTGGAGCGAAGAAGGATGAGAGGTGGCAATAGAAGTCCACAAGATTCAGAGAGGTATAGATAAGCCAGGGTGGGAATAGTAAAAACCAGAGGACATCTGTGCAGAGTGAAGGGAGGGAAGTTTAGGGGAGACATCAGAAGCAACTTTTTTTACACAGAGAGTTGTGGGTGCCTGGAATGCCCTGCTAGGGGTGGTGGTGGATGCTGGAATATTAGGGGCATTTAAGACACTCTCAGACAGGCACATGGATGAAAGAAAATTAGATGGTAATGAGGTAGGAAGGGTTTAGTTACTTTTTGGTAAGAATATATAGGCCAGCACAACATAGAGGTTGAAGGGCCTGTTCTGTGCTTTACTGTTCCATGTCTCCTTTCCTACAGCTGCCTGACCATTGTCTGTCCCCTCTCTCTCTCTCTCTCTTATCTCGGTCTTCTTTCTCCAGCTCTCATTCACAGATGTCCTCCTCTACCGATTTCTTGCCTCTCTTCTCCTGTCTTCCTATCCATGTCCATTTGTGGCTTCTTGGCTATTGGCCTGTGCTTCTCCCCCCCGCTACCTTTCCCTCCTCCCCCCATCTTTTTATTCAGGGGCTTGCCTGCTCTTTTCTCATACCTTGACAAAGGGCTCATGCCCCGAAAAGTTGGTTATCTATCTTTGCCAACTACGTACGCTGCAGGGCCTGCTCTTTTGTGCATGAACATAGACCCTGAAACCCTGTTCCCACCACCTATCTCCTGCTTCCCACTTCCACCCCTTCCTGAAGACATCTAAATGCCAATGCCTCCACTGCTCACTTTCATTTGGTGCCTGGTTCCCATGCTGCTCCATTGTTTTTCTTTGTACCTTCCAGGGCAATTTGTGGGCTCATGAACTTCTGGACCTGTCCATCTACAGTTAAAAGAGTCCTGGGTCCTATAACAAATGTGATTACATCAAAGAGATACTTCTGAGGAACTGATCAAAGATGGAACTTGAGAACACAAGGGGAAATTGCAAGAACATCTGATAACATTGATAAGTAAAACCCAGCATTCTAGAATGAGGCAACATCAAGTGAACTGAGGTACCATAAACTGACAAGAAAAGTGGGATGGAAAAATGTTGAGGACCCTCACTCATTGGAACTGAGCCATTAGAGCGGGGATGTGACTACTGCCCAGATCAAAGAAATCAGAGAAGAAACAGACTGAAGGGCTTTGTCAGTTTAAAGTTTCCCTGACACTGACACGTGGAACCTGGATACGACTGACAACTGCAACGTTAAAATAACTAATGTGGTGTTGATAGGTGATTGTGGTGACTTTTCTTCCTTGTCCACGTTACAAGGCTGAATCTGAACAAAATGGACAATGATATTTCTTTCAACACCCTGAGGTCTGGGGCAGCACATTTTCAAATGCTGGAATGTGCAAAAGAGAAGAGGCGAGTAATTTTAAGCTGAGGTATGCAGGAGATTCTTCTCGTGGAGAGTGGTGAATCACTGAAATTCTCTACCCCAGGAATTTTTGGCGGCTTGATCAGACAAAGAATTGCTGGAGGAACTCAGCAGGTCCATGGGTAGAAATGGTCAGTTGTGACTGATATAAAAGGGATGAAATTAAAAATATAAAAGGAAAAGAAGTTGCAGGATAGATCCAGAGGTGATGGAGTTTGGGACAGAAGGTAAGAGGTGGAGAGGCAGGTAGAGGGAGAAACCATAAGGAAGGGGCAGGAGGAAGGTATGTGTGTGTGCACTAGTGTGTTTCAAGTCAAGTTTATTGGCATCTGATTGTACAAGTACATCCCGACGAAACAGCGTTCTCCATTCTTTGGTGCAAAACCTGCAGACACACAACCAGACATTACACACATACAGACAAATAATACATATGCAAGACAAATATTATAGCTATAAAATAAATAAATAAATATAGCTTTGTACAAATGAGAGTCTCAGATGGTTAGTGTGAGCAGTTCCTTTGGTCATTCAGATTCTCACTGTCCCTGGGAAGAAGCTGTTCCTCAGCCTGCTGGTCCTGGCTCTGATCCTCCAGTATCTCTTCCCCGAAGGGAGCAGCTGAAAGATGCTGTGTGCAGGGTGGAAGGGGTCCTCAATTATTTTGCATGGCCTCTTCAGATAATGATCCCAATAGATCACATCGATGGGGAGAGGGGGAGGGAGACTCTAGTAATCCTCTCTGCCACTCATGGTCCTGTGGATTGACTCCCAATCCAATTCCCTGAAGCAGCCCACTAGGACGCTCTCGATAAAGATTCTAGAGAAGGTTGTCATAATGGTGGCTGGTAGCCTTGCCCACCTCAGTCTTCTCAGGAAGTGCAGTGGCTGTGGTGCCTTCCTGACAAGTGAAAAGATATTTAGTGTCTGTAGTGCGGGTCGAAAGAACCAAAGACTTGTTGATCCAAAGCAAGGCTTTTATTAACTAAAAGAATGGAGCACATCACAAGTAGGTTGACTAGTCCAGAATGACCTGGTCTGGCTAGGAGCAATCCTTTAAGACCTGCCAGTAGGTGTGGCTACACTCTCAGCCAATCACAGTCATCCTGCACGACCATCTGTACATATGTACATATACACAGTGGTGATAGAATCTGTACTATCAGTGTCTACAAAAGTTCACTAGTGAAGTGAACTCTAAGGAACTTTGTGCTCTCCACTCTCTTCACTTCAGAGTTGTTGATGTGTAATGGAGGGTGGTCGTTCCTGGTCCTCCTGAAGTCCACAATCATCTCCTTTGTCTTGTCCACGTTGAGACTTGGATTGTTAGTCTTGCACCTTTTCACGATTTTCCACCTCTTCTGTGTAGTGCGACTCTTTGTTGTGGTTGATGAGGCCAGCCACTGTTGTGTCATCTGCAAACTTGATGACACTGTTGGAGCTGCAGTTGTGGGTCAGTAGCATGAACAGAAGCGACCTGAGCGCACAACATTGAGGTGTGACCGTGCTCAGCATAGCAGTACTCAAAATTCTGTTTGTGTGTGTGTGTGTGTGTGTGTGTAAGAAATATGTACTGGAGTGGGTAGAGATGGAAACAGTGGAATCGGATAACCATGTCTCTGTAGCAGGGTATACTTTTTGGAAAAGTTGTTTTTAATTTAAAAACAGAGAGACTTGCCTTTCACAACTGTAGAATGTCATGACACTTTTGCAATCCAAAGGTTATCATTAATGTCAGGTCAAAGGGTAAATTGAACCCAGCCAACTCCCAGAAAATGCAAATGAACAGATAACCTGCTCTTCAGAAACCTCGATGACACGGTGTGAACATGCGCAGCAGAACTAACTTCCTTCTTCTTCAGTCAGCACCCTTTGCCCTTTGCCCATGGCAATCCTTTGGGACTAAGGATGGTTTACTTCCATGCCAGTTCTGTTGGTTCTGACCTGGCCACCAAAAGACACAAAGGTTCTGCCACTTCAGAAGATGGAGCTGTTGGCAGGACAAGAAGGTGGAGGTGGAGATTTTCAGAGGTCGGTATGCTTCTTCTACCATTTTTATGGGATTTTAATGTGCTCTTGCTACAGGAATTTATGGCTCTCAATGTCATCCTGAATGGTCCTCCTCCATTTTGATTTGTTGTGGGCCATATATTCTCAAGATTCCTTTATTCTCCTGTACAAATAAACAAAATGTATTAATATATGAAATACGTCAACTTTTGCCTGCCGTAAAGGCCCACAAAGAGATGCGCTAGCATTGACCAATGCCCCCCAAAATAAGAGAAAGCGAAGCAACCGAGAGCCCCTTCAGAGACATTAAGTGTCCGTGGATTTGCTTCCTGCTCTCCCGCACCCTCTGCAGCCTCACAGGTTCCTATTGAATCCATAGGCAACCCGAGCTCCAAATGCAAATGATCATGAAGCTTTCAATGCCCGAGGCCCTTCATGAGCCCTTCTTGCCTTCTCAAATTCCAAAACCTAGCTCCCACGAGCCAATTTTACCTGGTTCTTATGAGTTTGTGGGGATGATGTATTTTTTGAAGAAGGCTTTGAGAAGATCCTTAAATAATGTTCTCTGCTGACCTGGTAATCTCTTGCCTTGATGAAGCTCAAAAATTTGTGGGTCCTTCAAAGCCTGTTGCTGGACATATGGATGGCAAGGTCTGCCCAGAAATAATACTCTGGGATCTATTGCAATTCCCTGAGAGAAGACACGGGGGTCTTGAATGAATGGCTTCTCTAACCATGCAGCGCCCTCTTGAGGTTGCTCTGAACTGTTAGTGAATCCTCCGCACATGCTTGTTACATTTTATATGCAGCTCATGGTTCTCAAAGAAAATTAACAAAGGCAGATCATGTCATGTGAAAATAACAAATTTCAGAGCAATTTTATTTGTATATGATATCCAACTTACAGACTGGGCAAATATTTTATTGACAGAGTTTGAGGCTAACTCTAGCATAAATATAGTTTCCCAATGTGAAAGAATAAATATATTGAACATGATGCAGCGGCCATTTCTTGCTGTCAAACCAGCAGAGAGAGTTAATGCTGCTCATTATTTATTCAAACATGATTGAATCATTGATGGGTTAAATGTCAAGAAAATGTTTTTATCAATGTAGAAAGTTCTGATGATGATGCCAAATATAAGAGGTTATTGTCGTGCACGTAGTTACAGTGTGATGCCGGTAGGTGATGCCGTAGGTGAATCCGGTAGAGGACCCCTGATTCGGAGCCGAACAGGAGTGTGGGTATGACAACGGCTCTGTATATGCTTATCTTTGTGAGGTTTTTCAGTTGGTTGTTTTTCCAGACTCTTTTGTGTAGTCTTCCAAAGGCGCTATTTGCCTTGGCGAGTCTGTTGTCTATCTCGTTGTCGATCCTTGCATCTGATGAAATGGTGCAGCCGAGATAGGTAAACTGGTTGACCGTTTTGAGTTTTGTGTGCCCGATGGAGATGTGGGGGGGGGTGGGGGGGCTGGTAGTCATGGTGTCTGTGGCGTTGCTTTTTCTTTACTTTTTTCCTTCTTTTCTGGAGAGGGCTGGTATTCTCCTATCGGCAACTACTCCATCACGTGACTCCCCCTCCTCCTTGTTTATTGTTGTTACACATATGTAGCATATACCAATAAACCACAGGTCTAAATTAAGTTACCGCACAAGAGGAAAGAAAGATAATAAGTGTGGAAGGGAAGATTTACAGTTGTAGTTAGTGCAAATCATGATGTTACAATCATGGAGACGGATCTTTCATCTTGAAGTTGTGTTTTGAAGAGGGTAGCATGAGATTGTTCAGTGGTTGGATCAAACTTTTGTTGAATCTGGTGGTGTCAGAGTTCAGACTTCAAGTTCAAGTTTATTATCATCTGACTGTACAAATACAACTAGACAAAACAGTATTTCTCTTGTTATGAGCCCAGTGGACTCCAAAACCCAGCAGCAATAGAAATTCACCAAATCAAATGGTTACTTAAACAAAAGTTGCTTTTAATTTTCTTTAAACAGAAAAACACGATCAAACTTTAACTTATTACTATTAACTTAACCCCCTTCTAATTCTAAGCACACATGTATGTAATGTATATATATTCAGGAAAGTTCTTTGCTTTAATCGTCCAATCATTCACTTCTCACTTCTTCAAGTTCACCAGTATCAGCCAATTCTTACACTGTGCACAGAATTTAACATTTATGAATTTTTACCAGGCTCTGGTGCTTAAAGTTAAATGGTTCCTGCTCAGGAAGTTTCTTGTTGGTTTCAGAGAGAGATTTTATTGATCATTGGACACACACAAACTGATTCCCCCTGATCAACCACTTCAGTGTCTTGCTGAAGAAACTTGCCCATCATGGGTTTTCCAAATGATAACCTCTTCTTCCAGGTTACCACTGAATTCCTCTTGTTTCCCTTACTTCAGGAGGAACAATCTAGCCAGCTATTTCTACTTGTAAGGACTACAAGGGTTTTGAACAGGCTGAACTCAGAACTCACAACCCATCTTCAAAATGGGGTTTTCAATAAGCCTGCCAGCTTGCCATGTTGAAACCTCAATTGTAGAACTGACTTCTCTCTCTCTCTCTCTTTTTGCTCGTAAAAAAAACAAACCTCCTCCCACGGTTCCACACCCAATCCTTGAAAGATCTTTATCAGCACTTCAGCCCCGGCTTCTTCATTTGCATTTGCTTTTGAAATTCTTTCCAAAGCAGTTCCATTGTCTTTCCAAAAATCACTAGTGTCTGAATGTCCGGCTTCAGCAAAGCTCTTGCATTTTAAATGAGATGTGAAGTGTAAGTATTTGTTTGTGGTGACCTACACTAAACCCCCACAACCTATCTCTTTTAAAGGCATTTATATATAATATAAAATATAATATAATCCATAATAGTCTGAACTCCTATATATGCATGTGGATACATAATATGCAGCACATAATAATCACATATATACATAAAGATATAAATTAAATAGACAAAAATATTTTGGAATAATTTGCTCATTTAATTTATGTCCTAAAATTGCAGATTCCATCATTAATCTCTCAGCCTGCGGGAAGAAGCTATTTCCTAGCCTGACAGTCCTGTTTATTGTGGATCAAAGATACTGGGAACCTTCACTTTTAGTCGGAACAAGCTGCAGATTCTGGTAAGTATGAAAGATGATGGCAGGATGGAAGCAGGTAGGGGAGAGAACAGAAACCAGGTGACTGAGGGTTGGGAGAAGAGCCAGAGGGAGAGCAAAGACACACAGGGAGTCCAGATCTCCTGAAGTTTGAAAATTTAACACGTATCGTAGGGCTGGAGATTACCTGAATGCAGTGGCCAGGTACTGTTCTTGTTGTTTGCCTTTGGCCTCCTGTGGAAAAGGCTGAGGTCTGACAGGTTGAGATGGGAACAGGGCAGAGAGCTGAAACAGCACACTATCAGGATGTTAGAATGGCTATTGTGGACAGTGTCACAACAGGGAGCTAGTCTACAGTTGGTCTCCCGATCACATTGATGGCTGCAGATGAGGTTGGAGAAGGTGCATGTGAATCTTTGTCTGACTTCAGTCCCTGGATGAAGTTGATCAAGGAGGTGCAGGAACAAGGATTACATCTCCTATTTATTGTGCTGTTTCACTCATGATATAAAGTGGAGTAGGTTTGTCAGGAATGCACTTCAGGACTTGATCTTCATAGTCTGCAGTGGTGCGGCCAAACCACGTTTGGTGATGTTCATTGAAGTCCATAACCTAGAATACATTCTGTGTGCTGGGTACTTTCAGTCCTTCTTCCAAACTTCCTTCCAAGCTTCTTTCATGGAGGAGCGCTGGTTCCTCAGCTGAGGGAGAACAGTTGGTGATAATTAGTAAGAGGTTTTCATGTTCATGTTTGACCTGAAGCCAATAGACTAAATTCTGTCATTACAACTTCAGGGGAACATGGTTAACAATTTTGCCATGCAATTTATTCATGATTGTTCTTTTTTTATTAATCATTGCAATGTTTGATGAAACCAAAAATAGATACAGTATCACAAGGACAATGAGTAACTGATTCGAAGTATAATATGCAGGATTGTGTTTGATCTTATCCTCTGCCCATAACTGTCCCTGGACCAATGACAGTGGCACTTGTATCTGAAAATCTGAGGGATGTATGGTGTTAGATGCTTCAATTTTACAGCACTTACCTGGTGATTTCTACTCTCCCTCTGGGGTATTGGATAGCTGACAGTCTTGCTTTGGTTATAGATTTGGCTTGGAGCAGATTAGCAGAGGGCTGGATGTTTCCCTGCAGTAAATAGAATAATACCTAGTGTCGCTGAGAATATTCTCCCAGAATCACAGTGCGGCTTTCGCGCAAACAGAGGAACCACTGACATGGTCTTTGCCCTCAGACAGCTCCAAGAAAAGTGCAGAGAACAAAACAAAAGACTCTACATCACCTTTGTTGACCTCACCAAAGCCTTCGACACCGTGAGCAGGAAAGGGCTTTGGCAAATACTAGAGCGCATCGGATGTCCCCCAAAGTTCCTCAACATGATTATCCAACTGCACGAAAACCAACAAGGTCGGGTCAGATACAGCAATGAGCTCTCTGAACCCTTCTCCATTAACAATGGCGTGAAGCAAGGCTGTGTTCTCGCACCAACCCTCTTTTCAATCTTCTTCAGCATGATGCTGAACCAAGCCATGAAAGACCCCAACAATGAAGACGCTGTTTACATCCGGTACCGCACGGATGGCAGTCTCTTCAATCTGAGGCGCCTGCAAGCTCACACCAAGACACAAGAGAAACTTGTCCGTGAACTACTCTTTGCAGATGATGCCGCTTTAGTTGCCCATTCAGAGCCAGCTCTTCAGCGCTTGACGTCCTGCTTTGCGGAAACTGCCAAAATGTTTGGCCTGGAAGTCAGCCTGAAGAAAACTGAGGTCCTCCATCAGCCAGCTCCCCACCATGACTACCAGCCCCCCCACATCTCCATCGGGCACACAAAACTCAAAACGGTCAACCAGTTTACCTATCTCGGCTGCACCATTTCATCAGATGCAAGGATCGACAATGAGATAGACAACAGACTCGCCAAGGCAAATAGCGCCTTTGGAAGACTACACAAAAGAGTCTGGAAAAACAACCAACTGAAAAACCTCACAAAGATAAGCGTATACAGAGCCGTTGTCATACCCACACTCCTGTTCGGCTCCGAATCATGGGTCCTCTACCGGCACCACCTACGGCTCCTAGAACGCTTCCACCAGCGTTGTCTCCGCTCCATCCTCAACATCCATTGGAGCGCTCACACCCCTAACGTCGAGGTACTCGAGATGGCAGAGGTCGACAGCATCGAGTCCACGCTGCTGAAGATCCAGCTGCGCTGGATGGGTCACGTCTCCAGAATGGAGGACCATCGCCTTCCCAAGATCGTATTATATGGCGAGCTCTCCACTGGCCACCGTGACAGAGGTGCACCAAAGAAAAGGTACAAGGACTGCCTAAAGAAATCTCTTGGTGCCTGCCACATTGACCACCGCCAGTGGGCTGATAACGCCTCAAACCGTGCATCTTGGCGCCTCACAGTTTGGCGGGCAGCAGCCTCCTTTGAAGAAGACCGCAGAGCCCACCTCACTGACAAAAGGCAAAGGAGGAAAAACCCAACACCCAACCCCAACCAACCAATTTTCCCTTGCAACCGCTGCAATCGTGTCTGCCTGTCCCGCATCGGACTGGTCAGCCACAAACGAGCCTGCAGCTGACGTGGACTTTTTTACCCCCTCCATAAATCTTCGTCCGCGAAGCCAAGCCAAAGAAACAAAGAAGAAAAGAAACTGGGCAGTTAGTCCAGTAATGCAGTGGGCAACATAACTCCATCCAAATGAAGAGCAAGAACACAAACATGTTCCATTTCAATGCTCTGGCAATTTGGTCAGGACATAGAGGAGATTTGATTTCATTGCATTTTTGGTTTTGATGATTACTTTGGAATTTCATGGCCCTAAAATCATCTCAATAGGGCACAAGTCACTTATCTATTCATCTACTCTCTGGAGAGAACAACAAAAAGGCAATCGGAGGCTAAAAGTTACAGTCCATCGAAGATCTAAAAACCAAACCATGAAAGAACAATTTGCACCCTTCTTGAGAATCCAATGAGTAGCGTATTCTTTGGAGAAGTTTTCATTGACAGTTTCCATTGGATTTGGACCAATTCCAAATTAGCAGGAAAGGAGAAGCTTGCATTATCCATTTTTATGAGTGATTGTTTATTTGCTAATTTATTAATTTGATATTTGAGCATTTCGGATACAAACATGGAAAGACATTTTCAAATACTGCTGAACTTATTTATCAAAAAAAAACTGAATGCAAGAGAACTTACTTTCACGTTAACTGTATAACTGCAACACATTGTTTCCATCATTTGAACTGGTAGAATGTTGAGGGTAAACTGATTGCTATTGTCCTACTATAACTGCTCTTGAAGGAGGAAAATATTTTTTGTATAATTCCGATCAGTTGCTTCAGAGTGCAGGAACGTACCACGTCAGTGATCCTGATAGCCTAATGGATAATGACTCATTCCAACATCACCAACATCATCCTGAGCCAAATGTCCATCCATCAGGACAGCAGATGTAGGCAATTTGACACAGACAGAAGTTACCCGTTGACACTGACTGAGCACAAAAACTTTATGGCTGTTCACCTAATGAAGGATAATGTGGCTGCAATTAGTTGCACACAGACAATGTCAAAACCCCCTCTTCTAGAATTGTTTTGCTGCAATAGCTTGTTTAAAGCATCCATTGGCCACTTAGTTTCCATCGATGACATACGGAAATTGGTGGAAATCATGCCTCTCCATGAATCTTTCTTGGGCTAATTTGGTTACCATAAATCAATATGAACTGCAAAATGCACCAAAACAGGGCATCCACCACATATTTGATGCAGTGCTACACAGACTCATTCACTGGACAGCTTCCCAAAGAAGTTGGGAAGATGTAACAAGATGAGGTAAAAGAGTGTGCAAGACCTGTAGGGACATCAGGCGTCCCAAACTGCTTTGAAGTCATTGAACTCTGTTTGAAACTTAAGCATTAAAGTAGGACTTGAAAACTGATCAGAATATGTGTGACTCTTGGACACAATGAAGCTCTTGTTATGTGAAAGCCCGTGCTCCTCCCCCTTCCGCCACCCTTCCCCTCACCTTTTTATTCAGGCGTCTGGTTTTTGGCACTTCTAAAAAAGGGCACAGACCTGAAATGATAACTACCTTTCACATCTTATAGATGCTGTGAGACCTGATGAGTACAGTTTCAATTATTGTTAAGTAGAAATGCTGCCTGGTTTGTCGGAAAAAGAATCTCAGGGTTATATGTGATACCATATATTTACTCCTACAATAAATTTGAACTTGAACTTGAAATTCTCCAGCATTTTTTGTGTACTCCACTGAACCCCAGCATCTGCAGATTTTCTTGTTGACCTGTTTGTGTAGTGTTGAAACCATGGCAGCCAATTTTTAAAAGCAATGTCACAGTGTCAAGTTGATCTAATATTGTAATTGTACAACCCAACCACAAACAGAGAAAGAGTTGTGGTTAATAGGTTTTAATCACCTTAAAATGTCACCACAGCTTGCAAGTTGCTGGCCCAGTTCCAAGACAGGTTCTGAGGGAGGGTTTGGGTGTGACAGTCTTTATGGGGATATCAGAGAGGGAGGAGTCACAGATTCAGGGGGCACATACATACATCTAATTACATAGTGGTCGCACCATTGTAATGTTGACTGAGGGCTGAAAATAACCTATTAGATCTTCTTCCAAATACTGCAGAGCAATCGCTTGCGCCACTTGAGCACCTGGGTTTTGGGGGCCTCATTGAACATAAGGATCTGGCTTTGACAAAGCCAAGTCTCATACTATCCTATCCTTCAGCATGAGACTGGATATCTGCATGCAGAGAGGTGGGCGTTGAACCCGCATTGTCTGACTTGGGTGAGAATAACCCCCCCATCTAACCAGCTATTCAACATGTTAAAACCCTTTTGTGGAGCATCGTCAGTGTTTTAAAGGTTTGGACTGAAATGGTGTTTAAGAAATGTTTTTTTTCCTCAAAATTATGTGTCCAAAACCCTGGGTTTTCCCCTCCATTCACCATTTGAATCTGACAGGAGACTTTAAAAAGGGTGTTGGACTGGTGAAGGAAGCCATCTGATTGTTTCAGTGACAATTCCAAGAGCGGAGCAGGAGAAAGCAATTGGAATTCCTTCGCCTGTTCCATCATGCAGTGAAATAGGATGGCACAGTTGGGTGTCTGGTGGAACTGACCTCACAGCTCCAGTGACCCTGAGCTCAACCTTGATATCTGGTATGGTGGAGCTTGCATGCTCTCCTCGTGAACTCTGGATCAGTCAGGAGGCTGAGGGGTTGATAGACAGGGATGCCATTGCACCTAATGGCAGAAGGTGCCAGTCAGAAAACACCTGAAGCCATTCCCCTCAGCAGCAAATATACCCCTTTGGATACTGCTTGGTGGATGACTTATCGGAACCAGGCAGCAGCCAGAGCAATAGTACCACGGTCAGCTTTGAGTCTCAGAAACAAGGGGTAAAATCAAGGAGAGCGATAGTTGTAGGAGGCTTGATGTCAGCGGAACAGGTAGGAGATTTTACAACTGCAAAAGAGACTCCAGGACAATGTGTTTACTCCCGGGTGCTCGGGTCTAGGATGTCTTGAATCATTGTGGGTTGAGTTGAGAAATAGCAAGGATAAAAAGACATGCTTGGTAATTATATACAGAGCTCCAAGCAGCTGCTGGGATGTTGACAACAAAACAGAAAAGGCATGTGTAGCATGGAGGCTCATGTGACCCTTCTGGCAGGAGCCTGGTCGAAAGCCACCACATCTGCCAATCAAGGACAAGACCACCCACAGTGAGCACCCTCCTTGCCATTGGCCTTTTTGAGAGAATACACACCTCACCACTGGTTCCTTTAATCACCTGCCTGAATACGGATGCACACGGGCCGGCCCCACTGGACGGCTGGTGTATAAAGCCCGGCACTCAGAGCAGCTGGGTCTCTTTTCCCTTGGGAATGAATCCAAGCTCCACTCCAGGTTGTGAACTGTGGATGACGCTGGAGAGTCATTTGCAAGGAATGAGCTGGTAAAGGGTTGGGAGCTTATTCTGGTGCATGCCCAGAATCATTCTTGTGCCTTTCCGAACTAAGCTGCACCTGCACAAAATCGAAGGGTGGCAGCTACCATTATTGCGTCTTTTCACTCTATTTTATTGTTCGCAATGAGGGGTGAGTGCTGGTTGTTAGATGCATATGATGAGAGTGTATTGTTTGGCGTGCCTTGTCTGATTGTGTGTGTGTGACCTCGCGTGCGCACTCAATCTCTTTTTTTTTTAAACTTTATTTAAAATTTTATGACATGAATAAAATAAAAATTACATTTAAAGAAATAATAAAAAATAAGATAATAAAAATTAGAATACTACATCATTAAACTACACAAATTAACCCCCCCAATAATTATAACACAACATTAATCATCTAATTTAAAATTAATCCAACCCTCCCCCAAAATAAAGAGTGAAGAATTAATTAACAATGTTGTAAATAAAATAGAATAAACCCTACTTACGAAAAAAAGGATAAAACTTAACAACAACAAAAATTACTAAAAACAAAAAAAATATCAATACTAAAATAATACCCTTACACATATATTTAAATCAAACATAATTCATGTATTTAACAAATGAAATCCACTTTAAAACTAAATTCAAATATTTAAATCATATATTAACCACATATCTGTTATACAAAAAATCATAATTAATATTACATAAATACAGTATTTCCATTAATACCAAGTTTCCTTTATAATTCATCGAGAGAACAAAAACATCCCTTAGAAAAACAATCAGATAAACTTTTTATTCCCTTCCCCTCCCCTTATATAAAAAAGAAAAAAAAAGAAAAAAAAGTTCAAACTCTTATAAAATTCTCCATATTCATTTATAACATCTTCAAAATTCTCTATCAAAATTAACTTAATTTTATTAAACTCGTCTCCCTCAATGTATTTGTACTTAATTTTCTTCTTCTTCTTATCACCTTTCCCCTCATCTTCCTCTTCATCTAATTCAACATCCTCAATTTTTGACTTAGTATCTTCTGTGACATCATCCTCTTAAAAAAGAAAGAAAAAAGAGAAAAAAAACCCCAAAAAAAGAGAAAAAAAGGAGAGAAAAAAGCCTCCTAATTCCCTCTCAATTACAATCAAAACAAAAAGAGTTAAAAAAAAATTATTTATTTAAAAAAAATAATTAAAAAAAACCTTCACTTCTTAACCCAAAAATTAAAAAGAAAAAAAACCAGGTCGGAGGTCACAACTACCTCCTCCTGTTTAAACCGCCCAAAATATTGGGTGTGAGATAACTCACAGGTAGCTGATGACTTCTGGAAACTAGTGCCCACCCAGTTCCCTCTCCCAACTCCCATTTCATTAAACTATCATTATTATTTACACTATTTAAACTCTTTTCAAAAAAAAGATAAAAGATTTATTTTTTTAAATCAACATTACCACTTCGATCACCATTGCTTCCATTTCTTTTAAAAATCTGGATACCACCTTACATCTCTACTCTCTTTGGAGACCTTGAAGGACTACATCGTTCCTGAAACTGCATGATTGGTAGAGACTAAGCAAAGTCCATAACCTCTTTAGGATTGTCAAAGAATTTTGGCTAATTTCCATCCTAAAAAATCTTCAGTACCGCAGAATACCTGAATGTTGCCCTATATCTTTTTTTCCACAACCGTTCTTTCACAGAATTAAATTCGCGTCGTAATAGCAAAGTATTAAATCTCCATCTTGAAGCTTTCTGAACATCTTGTGAACTCAAATATTCCAATAATAATAATGAATGATCCGAAACCAATCTAGCCTTATACTCCACAGATGTAACCCTATCCTGCAAATGTGCTGATATTAAAAAAAATAATCAATTCTAGAAAAAGAATTATGTCGCGAGGAATAAAAAGAAAAATCTTTCTCTGTAGGATTAACTCTTCGTCAAATATCAATTAAATTCAAATCTGCCATCATATTAATCACTTGGATTGCCATCTTAGTCTTCTTAATTACTCTTGAGTACTTATCCAATAAAGGCTCCAACACCACATTCAAATCTCCCCCAACATCACATTAGAGTTCGATTGTCCAAGTAATAAAGACATATCCACAACAAAGGCTGTATCCTCAACATTAGGAGCATAAACATCAAGCAAAGTCCATGCCTCATTAAAGATTGTACAATTTAATTTTAATAATCTTCCACCATTTTTCTCTTCACTCTGTAACTAAAATGGTAGATTCTTATGTACCAAAATTGCCACACCTTTTGCCTTAGAATTAAACGAAGAATAAAAAACGTGCCCAACCCATTCACGTTTGAGTTTCAAATGTTCCTTATCTATTAAATGAGTTTCCTTTGCCATTGCGACCACTGTTTCTTCCATTTCTTCCAGAAATCAAATTCTCTTCTTGCAGCTCTGCCCTCTTTGGAGACCGTGGAGGACTACGTTGTTCCTGGAATTGCGTAATTGGTAAAGACTGAGCAAAATCCATAGCTTCTTTAGGATTATCAAAGAACTTTGGTTGATATCCATCCTGAAAAATCTTCAGTACCGCAGGGTATCTAAATGTTGCCTTATATCCTTTTTTCCACAATAATTCTTTCACAGAATTAAATTCACATCGTTGAAACATAATTTCCTGACTCAAATCCAGATAGAAGAAAACACGATTACTCTGAACCATCAAAGGAGATTTGTTTTGCTGTGCATTTCTAATAGCCATACGTAAAATAGTCTCTCTATCACAGTAATTTAAACAGCGAACCAGAACAAGTCTTGGATTCTGTCCTGAAAAAGGTCTCCTTCTCAAAGCTCTATGAGCCCGTTCCAATATTAAACCTTCAGAAAACGTATCTTGTCCCAACACTTGTGGAATCCATTCAGTGAAATATTTTCTTGGATCTGGCCCTTCTATGCCTCTGGCAAGCCGACAATTTTCACATTATTCCGTCTGGATTGGTTCTCCAAATAATCAACCTTTTTTGCTAAATTTTCATTCTGAATCTGTAACGTTTCAATTGTTTAATTCACATCTTGCAATTGAACTTGTACATCAGATAATCCTTGATCACACATCTCAAGTCTTTCAATAGTTTCAACTTTAAAAGCTCCATAATGAGCCATCTGTTGAGTATTGACATCCACCAATGCATTAATCTTAGAAGTAAGATTATTCATAGAATCACCTAAATGCATAATTGAAGAAAATATCTTATGTTCAAGACTCTTGAAAAGTATATCAACATCAGTAGATCCAGACATGGTGGGATTCTGCTGTTCTTGTGGAATCAGAGGACCTTCTATCCCTTCTTTTAATTTAGTAGCTTTTCTTGCAGTTTGACTCCGTGTAAGAGCCCCTGCCACAGACCCCCCAGAAGTATCAGGAGGCTGATGATCAGGGTTATCTTTGATCCAAACCTCCTTTAAAAGCTTCGTTACGTCAGTATCTGGAAGAGCTGTTATAACTGGTGGTATAGCAGTCAAATAACAACTCTTTAACTCTCCAACTGGTGGCGCCCCAGCTAATTCAGCAGTCAAAGTCTCAGTAGACGTTGTTTGAAATACTGGCATCCAGCCAGCCCTTTGTTCTAAAGGCAGCTGAAAACGACCTTCAGAAAGACTTACGGAATCAGAACGGAGCTCCAAGGCCGAATTCTTCGCTTGTTTTCCTGGATCCATTTCACGCTGAGTCGTGGCTTTTTGTAAACAAGCAGGCTCAGATAATTTCAGAAAATATAATTTTTTAACAATCTGTTGATGTTTCCTTTTACTTTTTTTTAACAAATGTACCATTAGGTATTAATTCAACATCTCATACTATTTATAAACTTTAAAAAAAAGTTTTAACGGGCACTTAAAGACAAAACAATAAGTTAGAGTCAGGAGAGGACTGGAAGGCACGTCTGTTCCTTACGCCATCTTGCCACGCCCCCCACGCACTCAATCTCTGTAGTGACTCCCCCCAAATAAAAATCTTTGCTGTGATCAACTTATGTTCAGACTTGTTGCTTCTTGGACCCATCGAAATTGTTCCTCTCTTCACAACACGTCAGAAGGGCCATGTCATGATAGTCATGGGAGGTTTTAACTTGTAGTAGATTGGGCAAACCAGGTTTGGACTGAATCTCAAGAGAGAGAATTTGTTGAATGCTTACGAGATGGACTTTTTAGAGCAGCTTGTTGATCAGCCCACTAAGGGGTTGGCTGTACTGGATTTGGTGTTGTGTAATACATCAGAGGTGAAAAGTAAAGGAACCATTAAGGGGCAGAGATCACAATATGACTGAGTTCAATTTGGGATTTCACAAGAAGCCAGTGTCAGTAGTTCAGTGGAGTAAAGGGAATTACAGGGACACGAGAGAGGGAACTGGCCAAAGTAGGTTTGAAGGGGGCACTAGCAGGGAAGGCAGGAGAGCAGCAATAGATGGAGTTTCTGCCAGAAGTGAGGAAGGTGCAGGACAAATACACACCATAAAAGAGGAGATATTTGAAAGGAACAATATCACAACTGTGGCTAAGAAGGGAAGTCAAAGCCAATGTAAAAGTAAAAGAGAAGTAAAAATTAGTGGGAAGATAGAGGATCAGGAAGTTTTAAAAAACCTGTAGAAGGTAACTAAAAAAACTCGTGAGGAGGAAAAAGATGAAATATGAAAGTAGATATCAAATAATATCAAAGACAATACAAAAAGTTTTTTTCAAGTTTATCGGGTAAAAAGAGATGAGAGTAGATATAGGACCACTAGAAAATAATGCTGAGGAATAATAATGGGAGACAAGGATAAGGAGAGGAACTAAATGCATGAGTCTTCACTGTGGAAGACATTAGCAATATGCCAGGGAAGGGAAATGAGTGTACTTACTATTTCAAGGGAGAAGGTGCTCAGAAAGCTGAATGGTCTAAGGGTAGATAAGTCACCTGGACCAGATGGACTGCACCCTCAGGTTCTGACAGATGTAATGGTAGAAATTATAGAGGCATTGATAATGATCTTTCAGGAATCAGTAGATTCTGGCATGGTCTTGGAGGACTGGAAAATTGCAAATGTCACCCCACTATTCAAGAAGGGAAGGAGGCAACAGAAAGGAAATTATAGACCGGTTTGCTTGATGTGAGTGATTGGGAAGCTGTTGGAGTCAACTGTTATGGGCATCCATTGCTTTAGACTCAATAGAAAGGGGGTGGGTGTGAGAGTGGTAGGAGTAGCTTTGCTCATCAGAGAAATTATCGCAGCTGTGCTCAGGCAGGACAGACCATAGGGCTCATCTAGTGAGGCTAAATGGGTGAAGCAGAGGAATGGGAAAGGTATGACCATGCTCGTGGGGTTGTATTATAGACCACCCAATAGTCAGAGAGAATTGGAGGAGCAAATCTGTAGGCTGATAACAGGTGGCTGCAAGAAACATAAAGTTGTGCTAGTAGGAGATTTTAACTTTCCATATATTGGCTGGGACTCCAATACTGTAAAAGGGCTGGTTAGCTTGGCGTTTGTCAGATGTGTTCAGGAAAGTTTTTAAAATCAATATGTAGAGGTACCAACTAGAGAGAGTGCAATACTGGATCTCCTATTAGGGAATGAGACAGGACAGATGACAGAAGTATGTGTGGGGGAACATATTGGGTCTAATGATCACAATGGCATTAGTTTCAAGTTAATTATGGAAAAGAATAGTTCTTGGCCTTGGGTTGAGATTCTAAATTGGAGAAAGGCCAATTTTGAGGAAATGAGAAAGGATCTCGATGGCATGAATTGGGACACCTTGTTTTCTGGTAAAGATGTGTGAAGTAAGTGGAGGACCTTCAAAGGTGAAATTTGTATGTTCCTGTCAGGATTAAAGGCAAAGTCAGAAAACCTTGGTTTTCGAGGGATATGAAGGATATAGTTTGGAAGAAGAGAGAGAGGAATAGCAGATATATGAATCATGGAGAAAATGAGAAAATATTAAAACTTGTACATTAACATTCCATGGTACCCAATCCCCAAATGTTCTGGGAATTCAGATGTCTTGGGGGTAGGGTGGGGGCAAAAACTCTTACCCAATCTGGACGTAAAGTCCAGAATGCTGCAGTACCTCTTACCAGGTGGCAGAAGGGAGAACAGTTTACGTGAAGAGTGTTGTAGATGTCCTTCATGGGAGGAAGAGAGTCCCGAATGATCTTTTCTGCTGTCTTCTCTATCCTCTGAGGTGGTACAGCTTCCAAACCAGGTGGTGATGCTCTCAATACATCCTCTGTAGAATGTAGTGAGGATGGAGGGTGGGAGATGGACTTTCCTCAGTCTTCACAGTAAGTTGAGGCGCTGCTGGGCTTTCTTGGCTATGGAGCTGATGTAGAGGGACCAGGTGAAGTTTTCTGCCAAGTACACAGCAAGAAATTTGGTACTCTTGACAACTTCAACGAAAGAGCCATCAATGGTCAGCGGAGACTGACCCCCCTGAGGCCTCCTGAAGTCGACAGCTATCTTTTTTGTTTTGTTTTGATGTTCAGATACAAGTTGTTAGCTGTACACCAGTCCGTTAACGACTGCATTTCATTTCTGTACACTGACTCATTATTCTTACTGATCAGGCCCACCATGGTTGTGTCATCAGTGAACTTGATGATGTGGTTCAAGCTGTGTTTAACTGAACAGTCATGGGTCAGCAGAGTGAACACCAGTGGGCTCAGCACACAGCCCTGGGAGGTTTGGGTGGGGGGTGTGGGGTGGCGTGCCATGCTGAGTGTGATGGTTTTGGTGATGTTGATTCTGATCCAGACAGCCTGAGGTCTCCCCAACAGGAAGTCAAGAATCCAATTGCAGGGGGAAGTGTTTAGACCCAGCAACTTCCTTATCAGGTACTGTGGTATGATTGTGTTGAATGCCCAGCTGAAGTCAATAAACAGCTCGATCATCCTGTAATAAGAGAAATTATTTGCTGTGAAGCTCGTAGTTTGATGGCTGTTTTGTTGAATGATCATGTACAAAATCCAAACTCGCATCTCTGCCATATTTTTGAGGTGATGGCCCAGAACATTGGGCAGGGCCAAGGAGAAGCCGTCCCTTCCTAGGTCGATCTTAAAACACAATGGGGTCAAAATTTCCAAATGATTAAAAAATAAAAAGGTTAATGGAAAGTGAGGAATGTTATGTTATGGAATCATAACATTTATAGTTAAATTTAGAACCATATTTCTCTTGATAAATAGTATCGTGGGTATTTTTTAACTTCTTTTTAAACGTAATGTATATTTCAATACCATTTTTATTACTATATAAGATTAATTAATATTTTATTTTGCTGTCATGTAACTATTTATTTGATGAAACGAATAAAAATATTTAAAATGCATTTATCAGAATTAGAGGATGCAAATTGGTCTGAATGGATTGAACTAAAGAAGTTCAAAATAAAGCCGAAATAAGCACGATTGCTCTTTCCAATGAGTTATTTATTTTTCACTCCGCTGCAAAGTTGGGTGAAGAAGTCACGGCAGAACCGTCATTGACTGGAGTCGCAAACTGCGCAAGGGCCGTCAGTTGCCGCGGCCGGGCACGGGGTGGCAGCAGTGAGCAGAATAAACGGCGACCAGGAGGTCTCGCGAGAGAAGGCCTCGGTGGCAGCCATGTTGTATTTTGGCTGAGGCCTTTTAATAAGTTGTGAGCAAGCGGGAGGTGGTGGAAGGAACTGAGCGCAGGGGATTCGGGTGGGAAAGGCCCGGGGATAAGGAGTCGGCCCAAGGGGGGAGGGAGGCCCGCAGGCAGCGCCGCCGGGAGAGGAATGAAAAGCTGGAGGTGAGACGCGGTGAGTGGGTGAAGGGCCGCGCAACGGGAACCGGCACCCGGCCCAGGGAGGTCTCCCTCAGCCCCGGCCCAGGGAGCTCCACACCCCCCCCACCCCAACGCTAAGCCCCGGCCCAGGGAGCTCCATTCCCCCATCCCTCAGCCCCGGCCCAGGGAGGTCCCCCCCATCCCTCAGCCCCGGCCCAGGGAGCCCCCCCCCCCTCCTCCCATCCCTCAGCCCCGGCCCAGGGAGGCCTCCCATCCCTCAGCCCCGGCCCAGGGAGGCCTCCCATCCCTCAGCCCCGGCCCAGGGAGGCCTCCCATCCCTCAGCCCCGGCCCAGGGAGACCCCCATCCCTCAGCCCCGGCCCAGGGAGGCCTCCCATCCCTCAGCCCCGGCCCAGGGAGGCCTCCCATCCCTCAGCCCCGGCCCAGGGAGGCCTCCCATCCCTCAGCCCCGGCCCAGGGAGGCCTCCCATCCCTCAGCCCCGGCCCAGGGAGGCCTCCCATCCCTCAGCCCCGGCCCAGGGAGGCCTCCCATCCCTCAGCCCCGGCCCAGGGAGGCCTCCCATCCCTCAGCCCCGGCCCAGGGAGGCCTCCCATCCCTCAGCCCCGGCTCAGGGAGCCCCCCCCCCCCGCCCCCAATCCCTCAGCCCCGGCCCAGGGAGCCCCCCCCCTGCCCCCAATCCCTCAGCCCGGCCCAGGGAGACCCCCATCCCTCAGCCCCGGCCCAGGGAGACCCCCATCCCTCAGCCCCGGCCCAGGGAGACCCCCATCCCTCAGCCCCGGCCCAGGGAGACCCCCATCCCTCAGCCCCGGCCCAGGGAGACCCCCATCCCTCAGCCCCGGCCCAGGGAGACCCCCATCCCTCAGCCCCGGCCCAGGGAGACCCCCATCCCTCAGCCCCGGCCCAGGGAGACCCCCATCCCTCAGGCCCGGCCCAGGGAGACCCCCATCCCTCAGGCCCGGCCCAGGGAGACCCCCATCCCTCAGGCCCGGCCCAGGGAGACCCCCATCCCTCAGGCCCGGCCCAGGGAGACCCCCATCCCTCAGGCCCGGCCCAGGGAGACCCCCATCCCTCAGCCCCGGCCCAGGGAGACCCCCATCCCTCAGCCCCGGCCCAGGGAGACCCCCATCCCTCAGCCCCGGCCCAGGGAGACCCCCATCCCTCAGCCCCGGCCCAGGGAGACCCCCATCCCTCAGCCCCGGCCCAGGGAGACCCCCATCCCTCAGCCCCGGCCCAGGGAGACCCCCATCCCTCAGCCCCGGCCCAGGGAGACCCCCATCCCTCAGCCCCGGCCCAGGGAGACCCCCATCCCTCAGCCCCGGCCCAGGGAGACCCCCATCCCTCAGCCCCGGCCCAGGGAGAACCCCCATCCCTCAGCCCCGGCCCAGGGAGAACCCCCATCCCTCAGCCCCGGCCCAGGGAGAACCCCCATCCCTCAGCCCCGGCCCAGGGAGAACCCCCATCCCTCAGCCCCGGCCCAGGGAGAACCCCCATCCCTCAGCCCCGGCCCAGGGAGAACCCCCATCCCTCAGCCCCGGCCCAGGGAGAACCCCCATCCCTCAGCCCCGGCCCAGGGAGAACCCCCATCCCTCAGCCCCGGCCCAGGGAGAACCCCCTCCTCCCATCCCTCAGCCCCGGCCCAGGGAGAACCCCCTCCTCCCATCCCTCAGCCCCGGCCCAGGGAGAACCCCCTCCTCCCATCCCTCAGCCCCGGCCCAGGGAGAACCCCCTCCTCCCATCCCTCAGCCCCGGCCCAGGGAGAACCCCCTCCTCCCATCCCTCAGCCCCGGCCCAGGGAGAACCCCCTCCTCCCATCCCTCAGCCCCGGCCCAGGGAGAACCCCCTCCTCCCATCCCTCAGCCCCGGCCCAGGGAGAACCCCCTCCTCCCATCCCTCAGCCCCGGCCCAGGGAGCCCCCGGCCCAGGGAGCCCCCGGCCCAGGGAGCCCCCCCCCAATCTTTCAGCCTCGGCCCAGGGAGCCCCCCCAATCCCTCATCCCTGGCCCAGGGAGGCCTCTGCTTCTCCTGAATCCCATCCCTCTCCCACTCCATGTCTCCCCAACTCCAGGTCAGGGGGGGGCTGCCATATACCTGCCCTGCCTTCTCACACCCCCAAAGCCATCCCCCCGGCCTGCCGACGCGCCCAAAGCCATCCCCCTCCAGCCTGCTTTGACACCCCCAAAGCAATGCTTCCCCCCCTACCTGCCTTGAGACCACTGCCCCCCCCCCCCCCAACACTGTTCTTTCCCCCAGGTTACCTCATTTCCCCACCCTGGCTCTTTTCACCTCTATGGTCCATCATCTACTCCCCTTTCCCCTTTTTCTTCCTTCCCGGATGACTCCTTCCTCCTTTTAGCTCCTTCCTCTTCCCCCTCCAACCATGACCATCACCTCTCCATTCTGCTGAACTCCAATCCTGTTTTTGTTCCCTCTGCAACACATCATTTCACACAGGGACCAGTTTGTTACAAATATCTTGGTGTGCTTTGAGATGTTTTATAATTGTTGATGCAATATAAGAACTGCTTCTGAATTTTCTAGATGGGTTCTGTAAAAATGAAAATCAATTAGTGCTTCAATTGCAATAAAACATGAATAAGTTTGGGACGCTGGCACCAGTTGCTGCTGGTGCAGCTCTGATATTTAGTTGACTTCAAAATTGTTTGTCCATTTGATGGAAATAACATTTGATTTTCATGTTAATTTTGGCATTGCAAATGTGCAAGCCGAGGTTGGGCTTTTTGGCATATTATATTGGGGACATTAGCTGGCAAGTCTAGTAAATGTATAAGAAAAGCTGACTGCTATGAGATGCTGAAATGTTGCATAGTTACAGGTTCTGCAAACTAGTGATTTCTCTTGAGTTGAAGGTTTTCTTCTTTGGCTTGGCTTCGCGGACGAAGATTTATGGAGGGGGTAAAAAGTCCACGTCAGCTGCAGGCTCGTTTGTGGCTGACCAGTCCGATGCGGGACAGGCAGACACGATTGCAGCGGTTGCAAAGGAAAATTGGTTGGTTGGGGTTGGGTGTTGGGTTTTTCCTCCTTTGCCTTTTGTCAGTGAGGTGGGCTCTGCGGTCTTCTTCAAAGGAGGCTGCTGCCCGCCAAACTGTGAGGCGCCAAGATGGAACTGCATGTTATCTATCGTTTAACAAAATAGTTCAATCTTGTGAAGATGTTTTGTTTTACAGTAGTTATTGTTAAGATTCCTCGTGCAACATCTTGCTTTAAGGTGCTCTTGATTTTTATTTTGAATTATTTGACCCTGACTTAATCGGTCAATGATATGTCCTTTACAAGGAGCCATGTTGAGCCTCAATTATTTTATTTCTGATGAAGAAATTGGGAATGAATTTATCTTGCTGGTGCAGCAAGATCATTTGAATCCTGACTTTTCAAAGTCAACCTCATTGACTTTTAAGAATAAAATCTGTACTTAAATTGTTATTTTGTAGTGGCCTGCGCAGGGAGACGCGGTCCGGCCCGCGCACTATGGCGGGCAAACGCGGGGACCTGAGGGTGACACCGGCTGTCGTCCCAGGTGACCTCCGGGAAGATGAGGAACTGGCGGGAATGTCAGCCAATCCGAGTCCTGGGCTCCGAAGATGCGGGGCCCTGACATCAACGCCAGGGACCCATATAACCAGCACGTCCAGTGCAACAAATTTGTCTTTGACCTCGTGTGTATGCCTTCCATCCATAGCAGCTGTAGCGTACGCACAACAGTATATAATTAATGGAATGCTGAGCTTGGAAATGATGATGGCTTTATGTGTGACATCAGGAAGATTTTAACCTATTCACTAGGATTTTAACACCTGTTTTTAAAAACATTTTTATTGTTTTATAGGATTGAGTTAAAACTAGGTTCTTAAGTGTCAAGTTAAATGGAATTGTTGAACTTGGATGCAAAAATCTTTAAATTAGCAACTCAGTTTTGCAAGAATATTAAGTGGTGAGTTTACACATGTACTTGATGTCACGTTTGACAGCCTTATACTTTACACCTGTGAAGTAAATATTGCACAGACAATGCAAAGTAATTTTCTGAAGGGCACTATCATGGAAAAATTGTTTTCTTCAGGTGATTCTCTTTTGATTGTGCATCAAAGTAATAGTTGCAATTTGAGTACTACTTGGTCATTTTTTAATTGGAAGATGTGAAGCTTGTATATCAAGCTTGTGTTCAAGATGAGTTTATTCTGTTGGAATATAAAATAATGAATGCAAAAAAAAAGTGAGACACTGTCACACAGATATTTGAGGGACATGGATCCTTTGTTATTGTCATTTAATGTAATTTGGTTGCTTTTTGGATAGATCATGTATTTAGTACTTCTGAAGTTTAAGCATGAGCTGAGAAACTGGCAATTGCTTACAAGACATTTGTTTAATTTTGTCCCATTGGGGAAAATATTTTGATTTGTTTTGCATCCGTATGGCACAACATTGACACATGAGTGAAGTTGAGGCCATTCAACATTTGATGCCTGAGCTTGTTCATTGAAATAGTTTCCCAATTATTTACACTCTGCTTTTCTTACAAAGCTGAAACTCTTGTTCTTGTGACGTTTGAATCCAATTCTTAAAATCATTCTGAATGCGCTTCCACCTTGCTTGTTACTTTTGGGCAGAGGATAACAGATAGGAAGCATCTTCAAGTTGGCTGGTGTGGGTCTGCTTTTTTTTTTGGAGCTCCCATGATTTGGGGCTTCTATTTTAATTTTCATTCAGATGCAGATCTGATGAAGTAACAGAGCTCCTTGATCAGAAGAAAAAGCAGCAGTTGAGCATCCAAACCAGTCAGTTCTTTGACTGTTATTTCAGATTTTTGAATGTTTTGTTTTGGTGATCTGCATCAATGTTTCATTGTAAAATGTATCATTTTGTAATGTTCCTGTATTTCACTTGTACTGGTACTTTGATAGCATGTCCACGTTTTGAATTGGTACTGAAAATGTGTCGAGTCCTGTTGGTGATTATCCTTGTGAAAGCTTCTCTACTTTTCTGATTGAATTCTTCTTCTTTGGCTTGGCTTCGCGGACGAAGATTTATGGAGGGGTAAATGTCCACGTCAGCTGCAGGCTCGTTTGTGGCTGACAAGTCCGATGCGGGACAGGCAGACACGGTTGCAGCGGTTGCAGGGGAAAATTGGTTGGTTGGGGTTGGGTGGTTGGGTTTTTCCTCTGTCTTTTGTTAGTGAGGTGGGCTCTGCGGTCTTCTTCAAAGGAGGTTGCTGCCCGCCGAACTGTGAGGCGCCAAGATGCACGGTTTGAGGCAATATCAGCCCACTGGCGGTGGTCAATGTGGCAGGCACCAAGAGATTTCTTTAGGCAGTTAATATATAGACTAGGTGTTACAATCCCAGACATTTCAGTTTCGGTTCAATTTTTCCTCTCATCAAATTGAAGCGGTCGGTTGCCTCTGTTACAATAATGGAGGATGACCACTAGGTAATATTAAACGGTGTCAGACACGTCTTAATTTGTATTCCCTGGTATTATTGGGTGATTTGGCCTTTTAAATACAAAACAACCTTCTGTCAAGGCAAGCCCATCACAAGCTGATTCGGCCTGGTTGTGTGTCCCATATCTGTTTCTTCTAGTGGTCATTTGGAGCCCAGTTAGGACCCTCCTTTTTAACTAGAGCCAGTGACTGTTCTTTTCATCTGGGTCCACTCCCAACCACAGATTTGGGTTTGTGGGAGAGGGCAGGACATCATATCTGGCTCTTATGATAAAGCTTGTTCTATTTGACTCTTTATTCCACAGGCCCTTTCAGATCTGCATCTGAATGAAAATTAAAATAGAATCCTCCTTTCAATGGGCTCCCATCTTGTCCATTACCCTTGTTTTGGTTGAGATAACCTGGTTGCAGCTTCTTGTTGGCACACTTCTTCCCACCAGCTGCCAACATTCAGATGGACTTACTTTCTGCTAAGTGGGGTTCTTTGTTTCTAAGCCAAAGCCCCCTCAACCTTGTTGCACATAATTCACTATGTCCTGGTTTCAAGAGTGCTGATTTTGCATTCTGTACTGCTGCAGCTGGGGTCCATTTTCTGCCTGTTGATAAGGCGGAGGCAGCACCTCTTGCGCACAGGTCCCGTGACTCTCTGAGCGTCATCTCCAGTCTCATTTTGGTACATTTGTATTCTTCCACAAGGCAAGATGATGGCAACAATGTGATTTCATTTTCATAAAACCCTACTCGACTAAAATCTCTGGGTTGCCTGAGCCACTTCCTTGTTTGTGAGCTAAACTATGTGCAGTACATTATTAAATCTGTTTGGAAGGCTGTGATTATATAATTTGTTTCTTTGAAGCAGTCTCTTTTGAGGTTTTAATAGTAACCATTCCACAATAATTCTTGCAGAAGTGGTTGTCTGACAAGAGCTTTGTAATTTGTGTATGTGGCTGGTAATGATTTTAAATTGAGTCAAAAGATTACAATTTGTGTTGAAGTTTAGACCCTGGCCAGACACTTCCAGTCACTTCTGGTTCCTCTTCAACCAAGTCAAAGGATGAAAATTTGCTTGACATTGTGCAAAATTTTTATTCCATTGCTTTCAGAATGTGGTAGCTGCTGGCAAAGCCTGTTTTTATTGCTCATCCCTAGATTGGTGCAGCCTTTATGGCATTGGTACTCCAATGTTACTCTTCATGGGTCTCAATTCTGGACCAAAAAAAACATTTGCAAGTCAGCACAGCGTGTAACCTTGAAAAGAACTTGCAGGAGTGCATTTTCTGTCTCGGTTTTTCACGTTTGAGAGGCCATGTATAAGAAACAGCTTTGAATTTTGTAAATGATACACTTGGCAGCCATTCTGCACTGGTGGCAGGAGAACACATCCTTTGGATAGTGGTTAGCATACCATTTAATTTTTTTTCTCCTCACAGTATAGTGTTGTGCTTGACTGGTTGAAGTGGCTGTCCTCCATTTATAGGGATCCATTCATTAGCATTCCCACTTTTGGTTTTGGGCAAGGATTCTGAGGAAGCAGGTGAACATGGTCATCTAGGGACACTGTCACGTGTCGGAGCAGCCTTTCACAAAGTGACCCCATGGAACTAACTGTATCAGTCTAACTTGATGGATGTGTCCTCCATGCCTGCGCAAACCAACTGGCAGCAGTATTCAGACGTCTTCAATCCATCTCCAACAGGCAGAAGTATCCAAGTGGTTCAGGAAAGTCACTAATCACTCAGGCATTGAAGAATGTCATGTCTACCAATTAACTGCTGACTTCGAAGGATGTGTTATATAATTTGAGGTTTAAGTATCAGTGGCTTAAGTTTCCAGTCTCAATCAAAGACCACAAAGTTATTCAATTTTAAGGAATATTTTCAAGTTATGGATTGAAGTTGGTTTTATGGAAGCTGGGGAGAGCTTTACTCAAGTTCTGTGCTTTGCATTACCTGGGAGTGGTTCATGGAGTCTATAAATTGGGAAGTTCCTTTCACTAAACCTTATGTCACTTTACTGGGATATGTACTGTAAGCAATTCTGAGAAGATTTGGAGTATTAGGAATCAGTGGGCCACATTATGAGGAAGTGTTGACATGCTAAGCTTGTATTCATTGCTGCTTGGAAACCAAAATTGTGACTTCCTGAGGAGAATTCTTATTGCAAAATCTTCAATGCAGACAGATGAGATTTTTGAAGTGCAATGAGTGCTTGGAATTTTCCTGCTTAAAAAATGATGGAAGCATTTTGGGTAGCAGTGAATAAATTCTTGGTGAGCAAGGGAGAGAGATTATTTGAGGTGGACATGTGTGCAGAGTTGAGGGTACAATCAGATCAACCTTTATCTTATTGAATGGCTGAGTCAGCTGACAAGTAGATGACAGGTCTTTTGGACATGCTAACTGGCAACCTATTTTGAAGATTTCTGTTTGTCTTGTAAAATTGTGCTTTTTGAAGGATTTTGCTGTGAGTTAGTGTCTTGATCCTTTTCCTGGTAGTGTTGCTTTTTAAGTTACTTTTCACTGTTAGAAAATTTCAATGTGAACTCTTTCCTTGCTCCAGAAAATGAGGGATAATTGATCATGAAAACAGAAGAAGAGCATAAAGTAAGAAGAATCTGAATTTTGGCCATATCATAAATAAAATGGTGCAAAGTACCATTTGAGATTGGCAGAGAATTTTTGCTCATGCTGTGACAATCTTTCCAGAAGTTCTGGAGTTGTTTGTGTGCCCTAAATGAAGCTGGGGTCCATTAAGTGAATGGAGGTGATAAAGTTGGTTCCACTTGGTTTTGTGCTTCAACATGAGTTCTTAGTATTCAAGGATAGTTTTGGGGTGCAAGCTATTATTTACTGATTTAACTTTTGAGCCCTTCTATTCAATTTTCTTGCCTTTTAGTTTTTCTTTGGCTAATATCTGACAGAATTTAGTTCAGGTTTGTACGTGTACAACCTGGCAAAACAGTGTCTCTCCAGACCATGGTGCACTCACAAAAACACATTATGCACTATATGTTACTTGTTAATGAGCAGGTTACAGCTTTTCTTTAAACTTCACATTCCCCAAATCTCTCTAACTGTAGCCACGTTTGTCAGTTTGAATTGTCACCTCGATAGCGTTTGTGAAAGATCAAACACCAGATCCCTGCTGCTCAGTGGCATTGGAAATGTCACCAGACTTCCTCCTGTTGAAAGTTTTGATTATCTGTTTTTTTTTGTGTGGATTTCCCAAAACCAATGACAGATGATAGTGTTGAAATATGATCGATCAATCTGTCTGATCACAAGAACTGTTTAAGCCATGGGCATATTTTTTGCATGTCAGTGGCTGAAATTCTGTCCTCCACTCATTATATTCAGAGTAGTGCCAGTTATTTTAAACAGGCAAAATGAGCGTAAATGTTCAGATTTGTTTTCGAGTTCAGTATTGAAAACTGATGTTTGGTATTGTGAAACTTTTGTGAAGACCATGTGGTGATCCAGTTGGAAATTTTAAAATCCCTTGGAGGGGTTTGAACAACTTTTACTCTAGTGATTCCTTTGAGCATTTTTTTTGCTGGCAGTTTGTGGATACTGATTTGAAAGGACCAGTTTCATCATTGTTGTAGCTATAATGGACGCTTTGTGACATAGATTTATGTAAGACTGCCCAGTCTTTAAAACAATAGCCTATGAATGCATTATCTAGTATGGAGTTGAATTAAGTTGGCTGGTTATCCCAAAGATAATATTGGCCATTTCTATTTGCATGTGAAAATGTGGGCATAATCATTAATCCAAAGCTCCCACTTAAACCTCTCTGGTGATTTCTTTTGGAAATTTCATGTGCAGATATTGGGGTGGAGTGCTAAATTCTTCATAACAAAATTGTTCAATTAGCCTTTTTCACTGCTACAAAACAATTTATTGTTTAACTGTCTTTAAAATTGTACTTGTTGCTTCATAAAGAACAGCATCTTCAAATGAGGAGAGGAAGTTGGGAGAAGATTCCAAGTTTAAATTTGGAAAATTAAGCGCCAAGCATTGAAACTTCTTTCCGTAATGGATTCAAGGAGTTTGCAGCTGTTCCGCAAATGATGCGAGATATTTCAGATTTGTCAAGAGTACATGCACGACATCACATACAACCCTGAGATTCTTTTAACCATGGGTGAGGCAGAATTACCACTTATTCGTATTGGGGGAAGGAAAAAAAAACTACTCAATGTAGACATGTAAACAATTTGGGAAATGTGGATTGCATAGGATCATGTATCCTCCCTGTCTGAAACCTAGTTGGAGGTCGGATCACCTGCCAATCAAGGTTGGAATCTGGCCACCCATTAGTGCACACCTTGCCATTGGCTCATTTAAATGATTCAGTGTCATCATTGGATGTCCAGCTCAGAACGGTATAAACTCCATGTGCAACAGTGTTCTTTCTGTACCTCTTGTTGACATTGCTGGAGGAGTTGTGGGTAAGGTGTGCATTACACTGAGTTGAGTCATAGTAGATCAGAGAGCCGCACCCCTGTTGGTACAGGGAACTGGGAATTTGTTTGGAAGTCCCTATCTGTGTGTGTGCGTGTGGTAGGGTAAGCAGACACTGGTATCGAGGACCCTTGCGCCTAATGTGCTTGCTTACGACAATATAGTTTTTGTCTTGTACCTTGAGGAAGATAGGTGGCCATTGGTATCGAATCCAACCTGGGTCTGATGTGAATGTCTATATAGCAATTAGGTAACAAGAGTGATTAACTACCGTTTGATGTTTCTTTTTTTTCCTCTCATGTACAATAGTTACTTTTGATTGTGATACTTGTGTCCAGACGTATCTTTCTGAGAACCCACTGAACCTGATGCATTCCCAACACACTGTGCAAAAGACAGGAAAAAGATCAAAATGCGAAAGTAAGAATCTGTGGCGGCTCACCACAAGGCAGGCAAAACCGGCCCCGACCAAAATGGCGCCGTCGGGGGTTTCCCTTCCTTCCAGTTCGGGGCTCAGAAACCCGCTCTGGGGGACCATGTGACTCCCGGGTGACATCAGCGCCCTCCAGCGCGGTTGTCAGCCAGGTCCGGGCTGGGAGTATAAGTGCAGCCCAGCAGCCTGCAATAAACCAGTCTGGTTGACTGTGTTATTGCAGGAGCAGTGTAGTTGCCGCTACAATTGGTGACCCCGACTGGTTCAAACGTCTTTGAACCCATCATGAGCGAGCCTGGGATCAGCGCTTTAGCCGTGAAACTGCCTGAATTCTGGGTTTAGGAGCCAGAGACCTGGTTCGGCCACACGGAGGCCCAGTTTCACCTCCACCAGATTTTGTCCGACACGACCAAATTCTACCATGTGGTCGTTGCCCTGCACCTTGTTCAGCACCCACCCGCCGAAGACAAGTATGAGACCATCAAGCAAATGCTTACCGGGTCCCACGGACTATCCAGACACCAGCGTGCTGCTCGGGTGCTGCACCTCGACGCCTTGGGGGACAGGTCCCCGATGGAACTGATGGACGAGATGCTCGCGCTCATGGGTGAGCACACCAACTGCCCACTTTTCGAGCGCATCTTCCTCGAACATATGCCCGGGGACATCCACCCGCTGCTGGTTCAGGAGAGCTTCACTGACCCGAAGGAGGTCGCCCAGAAGGCCCAAGAGCTATGGGTCGCACGATTCTTGTAAGGCTCAGTGGTCCAGCAGGGCACGGGCACCAACACGCCAAGCCCGCCCCTCGTGCTGCGGTAAAGCACCCGGACCCTGAAGGGGCCCCCAAGAGCATAGCCAAGGCCATAGCATCCCTTTAAGGCCTCTGCTTCTACCAACAGCACTGGGGAGCCAAGGCTCGGAAGTGTCGTCAGCCCTGCTCGTTCCAGGGAAACGACCAGGCTGGCCAAGGACACAGCCTTCTCTACCTGCGGGACTCGGTCAGTGGCTGGCGGTTCCTCATTGACACTGGAGCCCAGATCAGCATCGTACTGGCCACCGAATCCAGGAACCGACCTCATGGACCTCCCCTCTGTGCGGCCAACACAATGGCAATCCGGACGTATGGAGACAAGACAGTCCACTTCCAGATCGGCCAACAGAATTTCGCATGGAGGTTCACCGTCTCATCCCTCCCGACTGCCATCCTGGGTGCAGACTTCCTCCTCCCACATGGGCTTCTGGTGGACATTCAAGGTAGGTGCCTGGTGGACGCTCGTATCTTCCAGGCTGTTTGCCTCGACGCTTCCCGCTCGAAGCAACCGCAGATGGCCATGATCAGCACGCCCAGAGATGAATTCCAGCAGATCCTGGATGAGTTCCCGACACTCCTCAAGCCATAGTTCTCCGTTGCCTCGCTGCGCCACAGGGTGTTCCACCACATCCCCACCCAGGGGCCGCCAAGGCACGCCAGCTCCGCCTGACAAGCTCCAAGTAGCGAAGGAGGAGTTTTCACACCTGTTGGAGCTGGGGATCATTCGGCGGTCTGACAGCCTGTGGGCCTCACTGCTCCACCTCGTCCTGAAAGCCTCCAGTGGCTGGTGTCCCTGCAGAGACTATCGACGGCTCGACGAGGCAACCGTTCCTGACCATTACTCCATCTCTCACATCCGGGACTTTACAGCAACCTGCACAGTGCGAGGGTCTTCTCCAAGGTTGACCTGGTGTGCGGATATCACCAGATCCCGGTGCACTCTGAGGACACACCCAAAATGGCCATCATCACCCCCTTTGGCCTGTTCGAATTCCTGCGCATGCCGTTCAGGCTCAAGAACACCACTCAGACCTTCCAGCTCCTCATGGACTCTATGGGCAGGGTTTTGGATTTCGTCTTTATTTATTTGGATGACATCCTTGTCGCCAGCAAGGACTGGGTGGAACACAAGGCCCACCTATGTGTCCTTTTCTCCTGGCTGGCCGACTTCGGCCTTACCATCAACCCGGCCAAGTGCCAATTTGGGAAAGAGTCCATGCAGTTCCTGGGCCATAACATCATGGCTGAAGGAGCCACGCCCACCGCTGCGAAGGTTGCTGCCATCAGGGAGTTCCCATGCCCGAACAGCCTCAAGGGGCTGCAGGAGTTCACGGGTATGGTCAACTTTTACAACCGCTTTATCACGGGAGCTGTGCTCATCATGCAGCTGCTGTTCGCCCTCATCCCAGCCAAGCACAAGACGCCTACTTGGAACACAGAAGCGTGCTCTGCATTAGAGGCCACCAAGGACACCCTCGCTAAGGCCACCATGCTCGCCCACCCGCACACCGACTTGCATATGGCACTCTTTGTTGATGCCTCTGCCACAGCCATCAGTGCCATCCAGGAGCTGCAGGTGAATGGGCATTGGAAGCCGCTAGCATTGTTCAGGCGCCTGCTCCGCCCACCGGAACGCAAGTATAATGTCTTCGACTGTGAGTTACTGGGCATGTACCTGGCGGTGCGGCATTTCCGCTATTTTTTGGAGGGGAGGACTTTTACCATCTTCACCGCCCACAAACCCCTCACCCAGACGCTTGCGATGGCAAAGGATCCCTGGTCAGCCTGCCAACAGCGTCACCTCTCCTCGTGTCGGAATTTGCCGCTGACATTCGGCACAAGGCGGGGAAGGACAATGTAGGTGCCAGTGCACTCTCGTGACCGGCCATCTGTACGCTGATGCCCGGCCTTGACTTCGACCAGCTTGCCCGGGACCAGGAAGCTGATGAGGAGATGAGGGCCTTAAGACCGCCATCACTGGCCTGCGGTTCCAAGACCTCCTGACTCAGAGCAGCGAAGGCACCATCGTGTGTGATATCTTCTTGGGCACCCCGTGGCCATTGGTTCCGCAGCAGTGGCGCAGGCAGGTCTTCCGTCACATCCATGACCTTTCACATCCGTCCATCAGGTCCACGTTCTGGATGGTGGCAGAATGGTTCGTATGGCATGGGGTGCGGAAGCAGATTGCGGTCTGGGCCAGAACATGCACCCATTGCCAGAAGTCCAAGGTGCACAGGCACACCAGGGTGGCCGTACAGGAGTTCGAGCACATCCGGGAACAGTTCAGCCACATTCATGTGGACATCGTCAGACCCTTACTAGTTTCCCGGGGGAACCCACCGTTACGTGTTTACGGTGGTGAACCGCACCACTGGCTGGCCCGAGGTGATCCCGATGCTAGATGCCTCCACCGACTCCTGCTCCCAAGCCCTGTTGCATGGCTGGGTCGCCTGGTTCGGCATCCCGGCTCACCTCACCAGTGATCAGGGCGCCCAGTTCACATCTGCGCTCTGGGCACAGCTCGCCAACAGGTTGGGGATACAGCTACATTGCACCATGGCCTACCACACGCAGGCCAATGGACGAGTCGAAAGTCTGCACCGCCACCTTAAGTCAGCGCTCATGGCCTGCCCCACCAGTCCCGATTGGACAGACAAACTGTCTTGGGTGCTCCTGGCCATCCACTCCACTCCCAAGAAAGATCTGCAGGCGTCATCAGCTGAGCTGGTCCACGGTGCGCCGCTGGCACTACCTGGTGAGTTCGTCAATGCACCTCACAATCCCCAGCGGTCACCGCATGAACTACTTCCTCACCTCAGGGCACGCTTGAACTCCTTTGAACCCCCACCGCCACCCAGGCATGCCATCCGCCCGACTCGCGTTCCTAGCAAGCTGCTTTCCGTAGAGTTCATTTTTGTTCAGCGGGGCCTGACCGCGGTACCTCTGCAGCGACTGTACGAGGAGCTGTGCAGGGTTATACAGCGTTCCAGCTCGACGTTCACGCTGGACTTGGGCGGCAGGCATGAGCTGCTTCCATGGACAGACTCCCGGGTGACATCAGCGCCCTCCAGCGCGGTTGTCAGCCAGGTCCGGGCTGGGAGTACAAGTGCAGCCCAGCAGCCTGCAATAAACCAGTCTGCTCACTGAGCTCAACCCATCTGGTTGTGTGTGTTATTGCAGGACCAGAGTAGCTGCCGCTATAAATCCTTAAATGAGTCACTGAGTTTGTTGTTGAGTCAGATGGTGGGGGGGCTGGTGGGTAGCAGCTGTTCCTGAACCTGATGGTGCGAGTTTTGTGGCATCTATACCTTTTTCCTGTTGGTAACGGTGAGAACAGAGGAAATGCTGGGTGGTATGGATCCTTGATGATTCCTGCTGCTTTCCGCTCAAGCGTCAGCACACTTTCCTCCACACCTCTGTAGAAATTTGCCAAAATTTGTCAAACTCCTGAGGAAGTAGAGATGGTGACGTGCTTTCTTCACAATGCCATTAGTGTGTTCAAGATGGTGACTCCCAATAACTTAAATTTGGGTCTCCCTCTTCACATTGGTTTAAATATGGGGTGCTCTAACAAAATCAACTGGAATTCCGATCTTGGGGTCACTTAGAATAAATGGAATAAATGGAAAAGTAAATGGAATGAGAAATTAATTCATGTGATGGTGAATCTTTGGAATTAATAATCTTAGAGAGCTGTGAAGGCACAGACAGTGGATTCAAAACAAATTGGTTTTATGGATATGAGAGGAATTTTGGGATAAGGTAAGAAATTGTAAATGAGAAAATCAATCATGGATGTGTTGAACAGAGCAGGCTGAAGAAGTCCACTGTCTGTGTCTTGGTGTTTATTCTCTGAATATGGAAGGTGTTCCGTTACAGTCTGAATAAATCGCACCAAGGGCTCAAGGGATTTGGTGTCTGACTGCTTTTCCTGGTGCAATTGTCAGAAGTTTGTGTGCTGAGTCATAAATAGCAAGTTAATTGGAACTGTTTGAATTTACCCCCAACTTCGATTGTCAATGGAAAAAAATCTATCATCTCAAAGTATGCTCCAAGGTTACATTTATTCAGTGTGCTGAGTTTTGTGAGAAACCTTTGTCGTATAAATGGTTCACGGTTTTTCAATGACTAAGAAAGATTGGGAAAAATTGCTATACAGGCAAACCTTGCGATAATGCTACTTCAATCAACGCAAAATTCAGTTGCCACAATTTGCGTGTGTAATTATTCAGTTACCGTGAGATCTTTCAGGAAAACTCGAGTTACAAGTAGATCGTATGAATGGCCCTAAGTAAAAGTTGCGCAAATGACAGTCCGACTTAGTGCGTGTCCCTATTAAATAAGGATAAAAGAAAATGTGAAAAAGAATCTTGGGGAAACAGATTTATTAAAAGAAAAACTGCTGGAAAATTTCCAATAATTTTTCATGAAGGATTTGAACTTGTTCAAGCCTCTAAGGATTTTTATCTAAATGTCAATCCTAACATGGAAGTCAGCAGCAATTTAGAAAAAGCGATCGTGAGCTTTAGGACAAATGTTTTTCTAAGAAATGGTTCAGTTATGATGTAATTATGAAATAAATGAAAAATATCATTTTTTATTAACCTTAACAGTTTTGGCATTCTATGCAGCTAATTTGTTTCTAAAACATTTTTAATGTCTTGGTGTACAATCTGAAAGGATGGGGATTCATTATAATTATTCCAATTGATTCTATTAATCGCTTAATGTGAATTCATCTTATGTGAGTAAAAATTGGGACAAATTCATCACGTCAAGTCGGGTTTGCCTGTAATATAACTAACCATGAACAGGAGACAAAACAGTCAGGTTTATGATGTCTCTGGTTCACTAAAGAAATAAAAAAAGTGTTGTACATTAGAAAGATTTGATCAACCAAAGCACAAAGTAAAACTAAAATTTTTCTTCTATTCAAACCAGCAATGGCATGAGTTTAACATTTTCATTGGAATAAAATCACTGAAACAAAAAATAAACAGTACAATGTAGGGTTACAAAAGCCCATTCTGCATGACTGCAATGCAAATAAAAAATTCAGGAAGCATTTGGCAGGTCAGGCATTATCTGTGAAAAGAACTGTTTTAAGTTTTTTTTCCACAATTTCTGCTTGACCTGCAGACTATTTCCAGCATTTTCTGTTTTCTTTGTATTTTCATTGTTCTATTTTGTTGCTCGCCAGTTCAACATGTTGAAGGTAGTTTCTCTGCCAAGTGGTTAAAAATTTTGAGAGTACAGTAAAACTCCTATTATCTGGAATTTAAACAACTACTAAGGAAATTGAGGAATAAATTGAAATAAACAAGAATAAATAAAAATGTCAATAAAAGTTTAAAATTATAAAAGTAAATGTTTTCAAGTAACACACGAACCTTTGGTGAAGATGGGAGCAAATGTTCAGCTAGTGGAGCACCTTGGTTGTACTTTTCCCTTTGCAGCTGTTTGAATAAAGTTGTGTTGATGCTGCACGCCGTTGGGGTGTCTCTCTTAAAGTGTCTCCTTATCCCTGCTTTGTAAGAGTTCTTGTATTAGTCCGTCTGTATAAATATGTAATGTAAGCCATGAGGCAGAATCCCTTGTGGTGAGACTTGCTGTTTGTGGCAGTGCTTCATGCTGTAACAGAGTTCTTGTGCTTTGGAAAGTAAATTAAAATAACACAGTGAACTTTTGCAACTGTATTTGTGTCAATTAACCTTGGGTACACTTTAACTCTCTGGTGTTGATGGAGATTGTGGAAGAGATGTTCTTGCCAAACTGCACTGATTGGGGTCAGGAGGTGAGGAAATCCAGGATCCACTTGTACAGTGGGGTATTGAAGTGAGGTGTTTAAGTTTGCTGGTTAGTTTTGAGGGATTGATGGTGTTGAATGCTGAATGGTCTTTATTAAAGTCCATACTGCTGTCCATGTGTTTTGGGTTTTATTTTGTGCAATAGGCACATTGGAACAGATCCATGTCGCCGATCAGACTACAATCGCTCACAACACTTCATCACTGTGGATGTGAGTGCCACTGGTAATCATTTGGGCATGTTACTGCACTCTCAGGCACTGGTATGATTGAGGCCTCTGTTCATCAATATCTTCAATATCTCCGACAGGGCATGGTGGGTAACTGTTAGGAGTGAGATAGTGAAGATATCTGTGAATGTTGGTCAGCACAGGTTTTCAGTTCTTGGCAGTGTACAATGTCTGGACCTGATGCTTTCCTTGGATTTGCTCTCCCAAATGAACCTGCATGTCATCTTTAGAAACTAACAGCAAAGAATCATTTAGGGACATGGGAGTGTGCAATCGTTCTTGTTTGGGTGGTCAAATTGGGTATAGAAGGCATCAAGCTCATCTGGGAGTGAAGCTTTGCTGCCTTCTATTTCACCGGATATCGTTTTGTTGCAGGTTACATAGCAGCAAACTTTTATGTTCAATCGCTCGTGTACTGTAAACCAGCAGGAATTGCTGTTAAAGAGAATGTGCAGAAAGAAAAAAGTTCTTGGTCCAATGTTGACATTTTGAAATGACTTTTCTATCAGCATTTTTAAAATCTCCACATTGAAATAGTTATCTTAGTGTTCTTTTATTAAATCAATTAAAAAGTTGTGAAGTTTATGGTCGGATCAGAGAAAACAATCTGCTGTTGACTTCAACACAGAAAAAGATGTTTGTAAATAAATGTTTCACACAATTGTTTTTTGTGCATTTGCTAGAAATGTAAAAATTGGATAAAAGACAACAGAACTGTATATTTTCAAATCGTTCTTTCAGTATGAACAATAAATGGGTCCTTGATCTAATATCTACCATTGTTTATATCTCAATGTGGCACTAGATCAGAACATAATTTTATTTCCTCTGCTGTGTTTTTTAAAATATTTTTTTATTTTTCACTCTATGAGCCATATCAACCCAAATATGTACAAATGTTTCTTATTAAATTTACACAATGGTCTTTTCTCCCCTTTTTTCCCCCTTTCCCTCCCTCTCCTCTACCCAACCCCCTCCAAAAACCCATAAATATTCAACATTTACAATACAATAAAACCATAAATCAATATCTTCACACAAAGGAAAATAAACAAGAAAAATGCGTCATTATTTATTACACACTGAATCTAATCATTTTGTCTTATCATTTTCATTCTCATTTTAGGGGATGGAGGTCGTAGGCAAGGTCTCTCTGATATGTTCCATGTACGGTTCCGAAATTTGTTCGAATACTGTGATGTTATTTCTTAAATTATATGTTATTTTTTCCAATGGAATACATTTATTCATTTTAATGTACCATTGCCGTATTCTCAGGCTATCTTCTAATTTTCAGGTTGACATAATACATTTTTTTGCTACAGCTAAGGCTATCGTAATAAATCTTTTTTGTGCTCCATCCAAATCGAGTCCAAGTTCTTTACTACTTATATTACTTAGAAGAAAGGTCTCTTGGATTTTTTGGTATGTTGCTTTTTGTGATTTTATTTAATACCTGATTTAGATCTTCCCAAAACTTTTCCACTTTCTCACATGCCCAAATTGCATGTACTGTTGTTCCCGTTTCCTTCTTACAATGAAAACATCCATCTGATACTGTTGGGTCCCATTTATTTAACTTTTGGGGCGTGGTGTATAGCCTTTGTAACAAATTATATTGTATCATGCGTAACCTCGTGTTTATTGAATTTCACTTAGTTCCGGAGCATAGCTTTTCCCATGTTTCATTCTTTATCTTTATGTTTAGATCTTGTTCCCACTTTTGTTTGAGTTTACAGTTTGTTTCCTCGTTCTCTTTCTCTTTCAGCTTGATGTACAAGTTTGTTATAAATCTTTTAATTATCATGTGTCTGTAATCACATATTCAAAATTGTTTCCTTCTGGTAACCTCAGTCTGCTTCCCAATTTGTCCTTCCAAGTAGGTTTTCAGTTGGTGGTATGCAAGCATTGTACCGTGAGTTATACCATATTTGTCCTTCATTTGTTCAAAAGATAATAATTTATTTCCAGAAAAACTATTTTCTATTCTTTTGATCCCTTTTCTCTCCCATTCTCTAAAGGAAAGGTTATCTATTGTGAAAGGGATTAGTTGATTTTGCATCAATATTAATTTTGGTAGTTGATAATTTGTTTTATTCCTTTCTCTGTGAATCTTCTTCCAAATGTTGAACAGATGGTGCAGTACTGGTGAATTCCTATGTTGCACCAGCTTTTCATCCCACTTGTATAGTATATGTTCAGGTACCTTCTCCCCTATTTTATCTAGCTCTATTTTGGTCCAATCTGGTTCTTCCCTTGTTGGATAAAAATCTGATAGCTGTCTTAATTTTGCTTCTCTATAATAATTCTTAAAGTTTGGTAGCTGTAAGCCCCCTTGTTTGTACCATTCTGTTAATTTATCTAACGCTATCCTCGGTTTCCCCCCCTTTCCATAAGAATTTCCTTATTATTTTCTTTTGCTCCTTGAAGAATTTCTCTGTTAGGTGAATTGGTAATGATTGAAATAGGTATTGTATCCATGGGAAGATATTCATTATAATGCAATTTACCCTTCCTATCAGTGTTAGTGGTAAGTCTTTCCATTGTTCTAAGTCATCTTGTAATTTCTTTATTAATGGCTGATAATTTAGTTTGTATAGATGGCCTAGATTATTATCTAGTTGATACCTCAGTATCGAATTGCTTGTGTTTGCCATCTAAATGGTGATTCTTTCTTAAACTTTGTGAAATCCGCATTATTCATTGGCATCGCTTCATTTTTATTTGCGTTGATCTTGTACCCCAATACTTCTCCATATTCTTTCAATTTCTTACATAATTCTTTTATTGATATTTCTGGTTCTGTTAAGTATTTGCAAACAACAGTCCATCAATTAACTTCATTAAGATTTTCCACTTTACAGGAAGAGGTGAATCTGTTGCATTGTTCAAGTGAACCGGCATGGACTTGAAGGGCTGACATGGTCTGTTTCCACGCCGTAAACAGTTATATGGTTACTATGACGTCATCTGCAAATAGACTGATTTTATATTCCTTTTCTTTTATTTTTATCCCTCTTATTTTATTTTCTGTTCTTATCAGTTCTGCCAAGGGTTCTATAGCTAAAGCGAACAGTGAGGGAGATAGTGGACATCCCTGCCTATTTGATCTGCTTAATTTAAATTGGCTTGATATATATCCATTTACTGTCACCTTCGCCAATGGTCCCTTATATAATGCTTTAATCCAATTAATATATTTCTCTGGTAGGTTGAATTTTTGTAGTACTTTGAATAAATAATTCCATTCTACTCTGTCAAAGGCTTTCTCTACGTCTAAGGCAACTGCCACTGTTGGTTTCTTATTTTCTTGAACTGTGTGGATTAGATTAATAAGTTTGCAGACATTGTCTGCTGTTTGTCTTTTCTTAATAAATCATGTTTGATCTTGTTTTACTACTTTAGGTACACAATTGGCCAGTCTGTTTGCTAATAATTTTGCTATTATCTTATAGTCTGAGTTAAGTAGAGATATTGGTCTATATGATGCTGGTGTTAATGGATCCTTCCCCGTCTTTGGTATTACTGTAATTATTGCTGTCTTGCATGAATCTGGCAAGTTTTTTGTTTCTTCTATCTGGTTCATTACTTCCAGGAGAGGAGGAATTAATAACTCTTTAAATGTTTTATAGAATTTTCAATTTTCTATTGGAAATCCATCCTCCTTGTGTTTTATTGTTCGGCAGCTTTTTTAATATATCCTGTATTTCCTCTATTTCAAATGGTTTTATTAGTTTTTTTTGTTCCTCTTGCAATTTCAGCAATTCAGTTTTAGCTAAAAAATCCTCTTTTTTGTCATCTTTCCCCTCGTTCTCAGTTTGATGCAATTGTTCATAAAATTCCTTAAAATTTTAATTAATCTCTGTTGGATTATATGTAATTTGTTTGTCCTTTTTCCTTGATGCCAGTATCGTTCTTTTAGGTTGTTCAGTTTTAAGTTGCCAGGCTAATATTTTGTTTTTTCTCCTAGTTCGTAATACTTTTGCTTAAATTTCATTATGTTCTTCTCCACCTTGTTCGTTTGTAATGTTTCATATTTAATTTTTTTGTCCGCCAATTCTCTCCTTTTCGTTATATCATCCCTTTTTACTAATTCCTTTTCTGTACTTACTATCTCCCTTTCCAACTGCTCTATTTCCTGATTGTAATCCTTTTTCATCTTAGTCATATAACTTATTATCTGCCCTCTAATGAAGGCTTTCTTTGTGTCCCATAATATAAATTTGTCTTTCACTGATCCTGTGTTTATTTCAAAATATATTTTAATTTGCCATTTAATAAACTCCATAAATTCCTGTCTTTTAAATAGCATGGAGTTTAACCTCCATCTATATGTTCTTGGTGGGATGTCCTCCAGTTCTATTGTTCTTGGTGGGATGTCCTCCAGTTCTATTGCTAATAGTGGGGGTGAATGATCTGATAGTTGTCTAGCTTTATACTCCATTTTCCTGACTCTCCCTTGAATATAGGCTGACAACAAAAACATATCAATCCTTTAGTAAGTTTTGTGCCTACTCGAATAATATGAAAATTCCTTCTCCCTTGGGTGTTGCCTCCTCCATATATCCACAAGTTTCATTTCCTGTATTGATTTAACCATAAATTTGGCTACTTTATTCTTTTTACTTGTCTTTTGTCCAGTTTTATCCAACATTGGGTTCAAATTAAGGTTAAAATCCCCTCCTATCAATATTTCCTTGTGTGTCAAAAAATATCCTGCATAAACTTTTGATCCTCCTCATTAGGCGCATTATATATATAGAGCAAATTCTAAAATTCTGAGTATATCTGACGCTTAATCATTGCATTCCTCCCTGCCGGATCTATTATTTCCTCCTCTATTTTGATTGGTATATTTTTGTTAACTAGTATGGCTACACCTCTAGCTTTTGAATGATAGGATGCTGCCGTTACGTGTCCTGCCCAGTCTCTCTTTAATTTGTTATGTTCTGCTTCAGTTCGATGCGTTTCCTGCACAAATGCTATAATCCATTTTTTCCTTCTTCAATAAATTTAGTAGCCTCTTCCTTTTAATTTGGTTATGTATTCCATTAATGTTTATAGTCATATAGTTCAACATGGCCATCTTATATTTTGCACCTTTGCTGTGTTTTTAACCACAAGATATAAATGTACAAATAAAGAATGAATGAAGCAGCTTGACCCTTAGAGGCAGCTCTGCCAATTTATCTTAGTGCATCTTGTATTCAATCTGCATTGCTACCCACTCATTATCATTTCATTCATGTATTTTGAATCCATCAACTCTGCCTTGGTGCTGTTTTGATCTGAAGATATGATCTGATGGGAAAATAATTGCTTGTAAATTTTCTAAACTGAATGATTACATTTTGAAAGGGTGACCCTGAATGTTGGATTTCTCCCAGAGGTAAATGTAAGAAAACCCTGTCATCCGGAATTGAAACAATGGGGAAAAAATGGCGGAAAATAAATGGGTAGAAAATATGGAAGTTTAAAATTGGTGCCCCTAACTAATCATGCAACATGCAATCTCAAGTAACCAGAATATTTACTTATCTGGCATCTAGCAATTGTTACGAGCCCAGAGGACCCATAAACCCAGCAGCAATAGATATTCACCAAGACAAATGGTTACTTAAACAAAAGGTGCTTTTAATTATCTTTAAACATGAAAATAGAATCACACTTTAACTTATCGCTATTGTCTTAACTAACCTAACTTAACCCCTTCTAATTATAAGCGGATGTGTATGTAATGTGTGTATAAGTTCAGAAAAGTTCTTTGGTTTACAGTCCAATCTCACTTCTCATTCCTCCAAGTTCACTGGTTGCAGGCAATTCTTGTACTGTGCACAGAATTTATAAAGTTCACTTGGCTTTGGTGCTTGAAAGGTAAAGGGTTACCACTCAGGAAGGTTCTTGTCAGTTTTCAGTGAAAGATTTGTTGTTCCAGGACATCCACAACTGATTTAAAAAAAAAATCAGCCACTTCAGTGTCTTGCTGATGAAACTTGCCCCCTCAGGGTTCTCCAAATGATAACCTCTTTCTTTCAGGTCACCACAGAGTTCCTTTTTGTTTCACTTATTCCCAGTGAAAATTGAGGCAGCCAATCAGCTGTATCATGGTCAGGTATGGGATCACCAATACCCCTGAGTGTAAAGCCCTCCAATAGGTCACGGACGGTGCCCAGGACAAAACGTCCAGGACATCACAGACAAAACCCTCCCCTCCATTAAGAATATCTTCAGGATACGTTGATGTTGGAGAGCAGCAGTAATCAAGGATCCACGTCACCTTGCACATGCACTGTTCTCGCTGTTGCAACCAGGTCCAGGAACAGCTGCTACCCTTCCAGCATCAGAGTCTTCTATAACTAACTTAGTCAGGGACTCATTTAAGGATTCTTGCACTTTATTGTTTCTTTGTCCTCTCTGCATTGCACAGTCATTTGTTTATTTGTCTACATGGGTATGTTGTGTACAGTTTTTTTGCCCTGCCGAGAAGTGATAATTCTGCCTGTCTTGCAGGAGAAAGAATCTCAGGGTTATATGTGATGTACTCTGACAATAAATCTGATTACTTTGTGAGGGTGAGAGTCACAAGAGAATGCAGTTTGAAATGTACTTTTCCATTATCCTGTTTTGACATGCACATCCTCTTGAGCACAAATAAGTAGGTGGTGTGCCAGGGATTTGCTGAGCCTTGAACTTTTACATGTCTCAAACAGGCATCGAACATGAGTGCAAAAAAAAGTCAGCGGAATGATATCATGAGGCTATTCTGTCTAAAAAGGCCAAGCAGAGCAAGTGGTGTTTGTATGGAGGAATTTGGAAGAGTTTCCATTAACACTGCGGGACTGTCTTCCAGAATCAACAATTAATATATCTCTAATAATTGTTTGGATTGATCGAGCTGCAGTCGAACTGACAGGCGCGGGAACTAAAACGATTCTCAGCAGGTCTTCAGTCTCTCGATGTCAGGCTATTTTTAATCAAAAGGAAGACTGATAGGTTTGCAGCAGTGTTATTGAATGGGAGTTGGAAATATCCTTTCCCATTGTTGTCTCTTGTGGGTCAATGTAGAACCAGGTTTCAGTAGGCTTTTTCACATTGCTATGTAATATGGGGATTTTCGGGAACCTCCCGTGAACCAATGGTGTGAAAATGTTGGCCCGGGAAAATTAACCCAGGTCTGCAGTCCTACCTACGTGGTAATTTACCACAGTCACCCTCTCTCTGTGGTCTGAATTGGGCAAATGGCCGAGCAGGGAAAGTGTTGTAACGTCAGCTCTTTTTCTCGCTGTTTTGCATGCTCTCTTGACTTCTGGTAGGAGTTCATGCGAGTGCGTAATGTGTTACTCACTACGTCATTGCTGGTGGCAGGACCTCTTTATTTCCCCCCCCCCCCACCCCCTTAAATTGCTGGGGAGAGCAAATTACTGGGAATTTGGACTGCGGTGTGAAAGGCCTGGGAGGTCATGCCTTCCTTGGAATTTCACTGGATCCAAATAGGTTCACCGATTGCCTGTGGTGTGGAAAAAGCCTACTGTTTCAAACTTAAAATTTGCCCAATTAAGAAATGAGTTGCTTGAGTGTTAAGATTCTTCAGAACTTGTCTTCAAAGGTCTGTGGAAACAAAGTTGGTTGAGGCAGATTTTTAAATGTTTAACTTGTGAAAGAATATTGCTATAAAATGGGAATACAGACTTGGCATTGCAGTTGCATCAATTGCTATCTGATTGAATAGTGGAGCGATCAGCTCTGGCTCCTGCATGTTTGCAAAAAAAAGCACCAAAATGCTGGAGGAACTTAGCAAGTCTTGCAGGATCCATTGGAGATAAAGATATATTGCCAACGTTTCAGGCCTGAGCCCTTGTTCAAGAAATAAGCAAAGTTTGCAGAGGTTTGGTATGACACAAGAGACCCTGGCACATTTCTACAGATGTGTGGTGGAAAATGTGCGGATAAGCTGCATCACTGTCTGGTATGAGGACCCAATACCCTTGATCTTAAAACCCTTCAAAAAGTAGTGGACACAGCCCAGGACATCACAGGCAAAACCCTCCCCACTATCAAGAACATCTACAGGGAAGGCTGCTGTCGAAGAGCAGCAGCAATCATCAAGGATCCACACAACTAAGGAAATGCACTGTTCTCGCTGCTGCCGTAAGGCAAGAGGTATAGTTGTCACAAGCCTCACACCACTAGGTTCCGGATCCACCATCAGACTCCTCAACAACAAACTCAATCAGAGACTTGTTTAAGGACTCTTATTTGTGCACTTTGTTTTTTATTATTCTCTCTGTATTGCAGTCATTTTTACATTTGTCATCTATTTTCAGTTCTTTGTTTATATGTATATGCTGTGTACAGTGTTTTTGCACTGCCAATAAGTGGCAATTCTGCCTCGCCCTCAGGAAAAGGAAACTTGAGGTTGTCTGATGTCAATAAGCAAAAAAAAATTGTAAACCTCAGCATAGAGACAGTGCTGTCTGGGGGAGGGGTCCATAATCAACAAAATGTGTTAATTGGAAGGACTCAGGCCCCAAAATGTTGGCAATAGATCTCTATCTCCTATGGACAGTGCAAGGCTGGCTGAGTCCCTCCAGCTTTTTGGTGTGTTTTTACTACAATCACAGCGTCTGCATCCTCTGTGTTTGCAGCTTTATGTATCAAAGTGGTGGTGGCGAGGAAGTTCTTGTTGGAAGGTGTGAGCTTGAAGATTTTCTGACACTCATGTCTTGGATTACTGATGAATGAAAATTCCCGCTCACAACTCACAAAAATCTACCAAAACATGAGACACAAAAATAAACTTGCCTGACAGCGTGGATTTCCTAGGATCGCTAGAAGACCTGGGAATCTGCACTTGCAGGTTCTGTTACTTCAGCGTGAGAGCTTTAAACTGATCACCCAGGCACTGCAGAGGCAATGTATGAGCTTTAAACTACACATGCAGTTACAATTGCAACATTGCAGGAGCTTTAAACTCACACAGACAATGTTAGAATGTGGAAGCTTTAAACATTGCAATACCACTGGAGTTTTAAAACATCAGCGATCAGGCCAGCCAAACATAAAGAAGGATTTAGAAGGACAGGGCTCAGACAACACAACTATCAACAGCAGACCCATGGGCCAGGTAAAGAAGACCCAACCACATGGGTGCAGAGTGTGGCTACAAGACATGTTGTGACGCCAGTATCTGGGGCTTCTGATCCCTACCGTCACACTGGGCAATATACAGTCCTTGGAGAACAAACTAGATTAATTTCAAGCCAGACTATAAAATCAGAGTTGTCAGGGAGTGCTGCGTGATGTGTTTCACAGAGACTTGGCTAAATGCAGACATTCCGGACACCATGCTGCAGCCCAATGGCTACACCCTTCATTGTGCTAACCGAAGAGTAGCGTCTGGAAAAACCAGGGGAGGCGGCGTTTGTCATCATCAATTCATCGTGGTGCACAAGCGTGACAGTCATGCCCGTCCTTTTCTCTCTGACCTGGAACATCTGGCGATCCAGTGCTGCCTATTCTACCTGTCTAGGGAGTTCACCGCCATCATCCTGGTTGCAGTGTACATTCCGTCCCAGACTAACATCAGGTGGGCACTGGAGGGACTGAGCACTGTGATAAACAGCCATGAAACAGGACATATTGATGCCTTTGTGATCATTGTGGGAGGCTTCAATCAGGCCAACCTGAAGAAGTCTCTGACAAACTACCACCAGCACATCACATGTGAGACCAGAAGCAGCACACTCGACCACTGCTCCACCACCATGAAGAATGCATTTTGAGCCATACCACGACCACACTTAGGCTTACTACTACTCCTGGCATACAAGCAGGGTCTGAAGACGAGAGCACCAGTGGTAAAGAAGGTAAAAGTGTGGTCCAAGGAGCCGGAGGAGCGTCCGCAGGTCAGCTTTGAATAGGTGGACTGGAACATATTCAAAAACTCATCTATAGACTTGAATGAATATTCAACAGGTGTCACCAACTTCATCAAGACCTGTGTGGATGAGTGTATGCCCGAGTTCATACTATGCTTCCTCAATCAGAAGCCCTGGATGAATCCGAGAATACGCAGCCTGCTGAGGGAGAGAACGAGGCTGTTTAAGGCCAGGGATCGAGATCTTGACAAGAAGCCGCGGTATGACCTGCGGAAGTCCATCTCTGAAGCAAAGTGGCAATTACGAAGGAGACTACAGACAGAGATATACATCAGCTATTTCAGGGAATGCAGGCCATTGTAGTCTTCACTGCCCGATGAACTGAACACTTTCTAAGCCCGCTTTGAAAAGAAAAACAAAACAGTGCCCACTAGAATCCCTGAAAAGGCTGAGGACCCTGTGGTATCTATCTCTGAGGGCAACATCAGAACATCATTGAAGAGGGTGAACCCTCACCAAGGAGATGATTGTGGACTTGAGAAGTAAGTCAGGGGAACACGATCCAGTTCTCATCGAGGAATTGGTTGTTGAGAGGGTCAAAAGCTTAAAGTTTGTGGGTGGCAACATCTCTGAGGATCTGTCCTGGAGCCATCACGTTGAATCAATCACAAAGAAGGATTGCCAGTAGCTATACCTTGCTTGGCATCTGAGGAGATTCAGCATGCCCCTGGAGACTCTTGTAAACTTCTACAAGTGTACTGTGGAGAGTATTCTGATCGGTTGCATCATAGCGTGGTATGGAGGTACCAATCTCAGGACAAGAATAAACTAGAGGATTGTTAACTCGGACTGAGACATCATAGGCACTAGACCACTCCATCAAGGACATCTACATGAGGCGGTGTTTGAAAAAGCAGCCTCTAACCTCAAAGACCCCCACTCCCCAAACCCAGGCCATGCCCTCTTCACTCTGCTACCATCGGGGAAATGGTAAAGGAGCCTAAAGATGAGCCCTCAATGGCACAAGGACAACTTTTCCCCCATTGCCATCAGATTCCTAAATAATCAATAGTTTTATGAACCTGTCTTACCTCTTGTGCACTTTCATTATTTATTTATTTTTGTTACAGTGACGTAGTAAGGTCGTATAAAATGAATGTACAACTGTGATTCTGCCCTAAAATACCGTTCATGATAATAAATTCTGATTCATAAGTTACATAGATTAAAAGCAGAAATTTCAGATGTTTCAGCTGTGGGATTGAAATAGGAACTTTTCTACATGCCACGTGGTCGTGTGTGTGTATAAAGGTAAGGCCATTCTGGCAAGATATCACAGAAATATTAAGATGGGTAGCAGGAGTGGCCTTTATGGGTGACCTGGAGCTATATCTACTAAGGCAATATTATTGAAATAAGTAACAAAATGACAAAATATCAAATCTCATTTTAGAAAAATAGCACTGGCAATCACAAAAAAAATATTGCGATCACTTGGAAGTCTGATTCCCCTCTACTTATAGCCCAATGGACTGCAGAAATGAACAGCTCAATGGCATAGAAAAAAATGACATAATTTAAAGAATAAGTTTGACACTTGGTAAAGATCTGGCAGACATACCTGGACCACATAGGGGCCCAAAACAATAGCAGAAAGGAATATAAATGCTGATATTATACATACCCAAAAGCGATTTTTTTTTTCCTCCCCCCCATTAGTATTCTATATATTTAAAAAGTATGTATGTTCTGACTGTGTGTGGATATGTATGGAAGGTGGGAGGGAGGAAATGTTTTTTTTCTTGTTGTTTGTAAGAAACATTTAATATATTGTTTTATTGAAGATTTTATTATGTATACTTTTTGGGGAAAAAAGCTTTAAAAACGCTTGAACATTTTCTGAGCAAGTTTGCATGGAGGAGTATGTTGATGTCAGATTATCTGTGACCAAGCTAGTCTGTCTCAGAAATTTCCATTTTAAAAACTCTGAAATGTGCAAATCTGCCTCCATAGTCATGATTTTGGGGGAAGGCAGCCAGCATGGAGAATGGCCTCCTGTGGGGAAGGCAGTTGCTCTCCAAGTGAACTTTTGGAACACTATGCACTCACACCTCGTCTCTAGAGTTCAGAAAACCGCTTGAGGCTACTGCCTTCCCCTTCCCTTTGACATGGATGCTGAATGCAACAGTAAATTTAACCCTGTTAGTCACTCAGTATTTGTGTTTTAAAGGTAAATTTGTAAACTAATCTGGACTTGGAGCCAGCTGCGATTATGGTGTAGACGTAACTTTCAAGAGCTCCTGTCTACTCTGTATTTTTCTCACTTCTTACCTTTTTATTTTACAACCAGTGTTAGAGATATTTTGAAACTTTCTTTTTAATCTTGTTTGCCTCAAAATGACTACAAGAAATGTTAAATCCGGGGTGAAAAAAGAAAAAAGAAGCAACTGCTAGCCTAATATTAGAGGGTATTTCTACCTTGCTGGATTGACAGAAACATGCGCTGGCTAGCTTGTTAGAAGTTAAAGCTGATCAAATCTGGTCATTAATGGAGGAGCACAGCCAGCATTTGTCATCATGGAGCCTGCTTTGGAATACTTAAGCCATTGTATTACTGAATTAGAAGATGTCTTCTCCAACCTATGTAAAAATAACTTTAAGTAAACAACTAAAGTTTTTTGACCTGGAAAGCTGGAGCAGACGGCAAAACCTGTGTATCTTGGGCATGGCAGAATCTATTGAAGGAGGACAACTTACAAAATTCTTCTGATATTGTTATGAGGTTTTCAGGAGGGAGACCCCCGCTGGAGATCGATAGAGCTCACCGCTCTTTAATACCTAAGTGAGAGACTGCACTTGGTTATCATTTGTTTACATCTTTATCAGTAAAGGACACTTTTATCTGAGACATGGTGGAGATGGAAACTGGAATATCGTGGTCAGCAGATCTGAGTGGTGGAAGATTATACTCACAAAGTTATGAATTAGTGAGCTGAGTACAAGGAAGTATTGTTGGAATTATACAACCGAGGATTTATGTCTTCCATGCTATATCCTGCATGGCTCTGCATCACACTCTCCAGTGGAGACAAGAAGTGGCTGCGTTCAGTTGTTGAGGTTCTGAGTTATATAGATGGTCTCCATTTCACTTCACACCCATCGTCAATGTCTGCTTGATGACTGAGGCTGTATTATTATTTTGCAGTTTTATAGCTTTTGTCATACAGTATTTAGTGGTGAGGACCATCTGGTCCCCTCTGTTTTGGTTGTAGCCGACTGCTACAAAGAAGCACACACTTTCGCTGTGTGGGAGGTTAAGCTCTGAGATTTATTGAGGCTGGAAAGGCTTTGATACAGTTGGAGTTTCCGCCGTTTGTTTGATTGGTTGACATCAGCAGCATGAATAACATAAGCAGGCGGGAACATTCTTGCATGTGAATACCCTTCTTCCCCAGCCTGTTACTGATCTGTTAGCTGGGCAGCTTGGCCAGTGCCATTTTAGGACTGCTGGTCTTGTACTGCTCCAGCTTTCAATTGCGCCGGTTCGCTGTGTTAAGGGATGCGTTACAGTGTGTTATGCTGCTGTTTACTACCACGCGCGCCACGCAATGTTCTGGCTTGATCTCTGCGGTGGCCGGCCGCCATATGGTAATACTCATTTGGGCTGTTGTTTTGTAAGGTTTTTGTTGCTTTAAATTCATGGATTTATGGGAAAGTTTATACTTAGTTTTTTAGTAGCAGTTTATATTTCTATTTTGTAATCTACTTTTTAGAATTGTATAAGAAATTCGAAAAGCAGTTTCTTTTTTTAGATACAAGGTGGTAATCCTATCCCAATTGCATGTTGTTTTTGCAGTATAGAATGTAATTTAAATAACAATATCAGAGCCAAAATGTTATTACATGGGACATTAAGGTTTTTTTGGGGGGGGTGAGAAATGTTTATTTTGATGAGCTTGTTGCTGCAGTCTTTGGCAGTTACCTGGTTTTCAGGTGGGAGAGAAGGTGGTGGGAAGTGGGTCTTTTCAGTGATTGTGTTAGGAGACTAGACAAGCTTTGACTTTGAATGGTTTAAAAATTTTTAATTTCTGCCACATGTTCTTGTTTCAATGGCGGTACCTGGATTTTGACAATGTGTGTTTTTCAACCTACTTCTCTAACCATGCATAATAGTGCTAGAAAAATAAAGCATTGTCTTTGGTTCATAGATTATTCAGAAATCTGATGGCAGTAGGGAAGAAGCTGTCCTTGTACAGTCTTTAGGCTCCTGTACCTTTTCACCAATGGTAGCAGAGTGAAGAGGGCATAGCTTGGGTGGTGGGGATCTTTGAGGATAGAGGCTGCTTTTTTAAGAGACAGTCTTGTAGGTGTCATCGATTGGAGTGATGTCTAGTGCCTTTGACGTCGCAGGCCGAGTTAACAACTCCCTGGAGTTTATTTTTGTCCTGAGATTTGGTGCCTCCATACTAAATAATGATGCAACCAGCCAGAATGATCTCCACAGTACACCTGTAAAAGTTGATGAGAATCTGGTGACAAACTGAATCTCCTCATACACCTCACAAAGTATAGTGGTTGGTGAGCTTTCTTTGTGATTGCATCAATGTGGAGATGATGTTGGCACCCAAGAATTTGAAGCTTTTGACCCTCTCCACTATTGAGTCCTCCATGAGAACTGGGTTGTGTTCCCCTGACTTCCTCCTGAAGTCCACAATCATCTCCTTGGTTTTGTTGACGTTGTGTGCAAGTTTGTTGTCATTACGCCATTCAATGAGCTGATCAATCTCCCTTCAGTTTGCTTCCTCATTGCCGTTTGAGATTCTCCTGACAAATATGGTGTCATCGGCAAACTTGTAGGTGGCATTAGAATTGGCTGGCCACACAGTCATGGGTGTGTAACAAGTAGAGCAATGGGCTAAGCTTGCATCCTTGGGATGTGTCTGTGTGGATGATCAGTGAGGAGGAGACATTGTTTCCAATTCGTACTGACTGTGGTCTTGCAATGAGAAACAGTGTGAATTAGTGCAGTGGTCACCCTTATTCACATCTTTGGTGGGTTGAATTAACTCTATTAAAATGAATACAGTGCAACTCCGATTATCCAAAATGGTCGGGACCTGGCCTATGTCAGATAAACATTTTTTTTCCAGAGAACTGGTCATTTTTAAATAAAAACAGCTCCGTAGCAATGGCAAATCACTTACAGTAGTATTTAAAATACAACAAACAACGAGGGAAGGCTTTTTTTAAGCATTAAAATAATGTTTAATTGTCACAAAAGATGCTGGCTGCTGCCAATCGCTGACACCTCCTTACTGAGGTCCCTGCTGCTGCTGGTTGCCCGAGGTCCCTGATCAGTTAGCTTGAAAAAATTTTGGATAAATGAGGATTACTGATTTATTTTGGAAACCCTCATTTATCCAAAAAGTCTTTAAAAATTTCAGTTAAATGAGGATTTCAGAGAATCTGATTATGGATAATTGGAGTTGTCCTCTATTTTGCCTAAATTTTTGTATAGTTTGTAAAAGATACAACTTTTATTCTTAAATCTTTTTTGTACTTTTTAGATCCTATATGTGAAAGAGTAAGCAACTCTATTAAGTAAAGTTCATGGTCAGAAATCGAAAAGAAGTGGAGATATGGCGCTACCAAACTTTTGATTTTATACTGGGTGGTCAATATATGCAACCTTACAGTTTTGATACACTTTCATGAACAACTTGATTGTCCATTGTGAATGGCAATGGAGTGCATACAGCTAAATATATCTCCATACCAGCTTTTCTTGGATCCTCGCTTCCTTTTTCTTTAGATAAATCTATCGATAATCTGGTCATTAGTCACACTGTAAGGAGCTGGGCCATTCAAAATTTTTTTTTGGATTTTGTGGTTTCTCTTTTTCAAGTTGCATTCACTCATTTCTTCCAACCTTCCTTGCACAATTCTCAATTTCAAGAATGGCATAGATTAGGGATTGTGTTTTAAAGATCTTTTTGTTGATAACTGCTTTGTATCATTTGAACAAACTCGTGAAAACTTCAATTTACCAAATACCCATTTTTTTTCTGGATATTTGCTAATCAGACATTCTCTCCATTTTCAAATACTTAACTTTCCTGGTGTACCTGATGCCAACATTGTTTTTTTTCAAGTTTACAACCTACTCTTAAGTTTCATATCCATTATTTTGATAAGATGACAGGTTTAAGATCTGCACCTCTTGATAAAATTAATTTCGCCTGGCAACAGGATTTAAGCCTTTCATTGTTGGATGAGGTTTGGGATTTAATCTTTAAATTGGTTAATTCCACATCCCTGTGTCCATCGTTGTTTGTTTGTTGCAATTGAAATTTGTGCGTCGGGCTTGTTTGTCCAAGGCTAAATTATCTTGTATTTATCCAGATGTATATTCTTGTTGTGCTAAATTTGAGAGATGAAACCTTTCTTATTCATATTTTTTGGATTTGCCCAAGCCTCAAAAAAAAATACTAGAGGGATGTTTACGAAATCCTATTCTCAATCCTTAATTTAGATCAAGCCTAACCCTCTGGTTGTCCTATTTGGTACCACTGGAGAGGATGACATTATTTGACTCCAATTAAATCTCGGTGTTCTGTCTTTTGCCTCTCTTTTGGCCAGAGGTGCGATATTACTAAGATGGAGGGATGCTGCCCGCTCACCCATGCTCAGTGGCTGAGGGATATTATGTCATGTTTAAATCTAGAAAAGACTCGTTATTCTGTTAGTAACTTCGATATAAGGTTTCAAAACTTATGGGGACCTTTCCTGGACTACTTTCCGAACCTCTAGTTTTATTATAACACATGTCTTCCAACACTTTATATTACTCCAGGTATAAGGTGCACTTTAATTTTAGAACTTTGGCTTGGTAATGGGCTCAAGAGCTGGGAGAGGAAATGAAAATATAACATTCAGGATAAAATTGTATGATGTGTTACCTTATAGATGTATTTTATAAGTTAGAGAATTTTGTTGATTTCTGTATATATGACTTGTCTGTTGTGTATTTTTCAAATTTTCTGTTTGTAATTCGATCAAAATATTTTGAAAACCAATAAACTAATCTTTCCCCAGTGTGGTCATTGAGCAGAAATGGGTAAATGACAGTGCTACTCTTCTGAGAGTATAAGTTTGCTCATTCTTCAAACAATTCAGTGGAATGGAGTAAATGGACAACAGAAACATGCTGATTATAAAGTCCCTTGTTATCTGATTCACCTCAAAGTCCTGACTCAGAACATGAAGTCAGCCCCTCTGACACTTGAGTATTATAATTTATGAACCAGTGTGCTGTTGCTTTGTTCAAGGCTCATTCCCTGTAATTTGTAAAGGTAGATGCCATTTCACAATAATGGTAATAATAAACACTCATTTGAGAGATCTGCCAGTATGTTTGTATACTGGCAGATACACTAATGACATTGCCAAATAATAAAGCACCAGGCGAAGATGGATTTCCCACAGAATTTTATAAGGTATTCAATAATCTACTAATTACGCCCCTCTTGGAGGTAATGAAACAAGTGGAAGAGACCCAGAATCTGGCAATAATCTCAGTAATTCTAAAAACAAGAAAGTACCTGCTGTCACCGGCTTCATTATAGACCAATATCTCTACGAAATACAGACTACAAACTAATTGCAAAACTATTACTGAATAGATTAATGGATTGTGTGCTGAAATTAGTGAAGTTAGATCAGACAGCCTCGGAAGAATCTTGAGCTGCAGTGTAACTCCCTCTTTCTTGTATGTATGAAGTCCTGAGTATTGAGTCCTGAATCTTTCTTCCTTGGACAAACAAACTGGCTTGAAGGCAAAAACATTTTGAAAAGAGATTGAAGCTGTAGACATTCATCGGGTGTGGATTTGCCAAAACCATGTTTGGTCGGAGTGACACAATAGACTGAAGATGGAATCTGAAACAAGGAGGAACTTCATGTGTTGAATAGCCTCTGTGGAGGCAAATTGATGGTTGATGTTTATTTTTGAGATCCTGTACATTGATTGACCTGTTCATTACTCAAGCACTTATCTTTGCATTTGAGGCAAACATTATTATTTGCTGCATCTGTAAGATAAGTCTTTATGCTTTGTGAGGACACCTATTTTTCCCTATCATAGCCTCAATGTTTAAATTTGTAATTTCTTTTAACAAAATTACATAATCTGACACATTCTGTACACCATATTTCTTTAATTTTGCTTGTTCATTTAATGTTTGTCTAACTCTGAAGACAATATGTTTCTTTAATATTTTAGTGACCCCAAGATAAATCCAACCCTTTTTTTCTCAAAAGCAGAAGGTGCAATATCTCTGTATACATCAGTTGGGGAAGTATAAGGGTAGAGACTCCTTCAAGATAATGCCTCTGGTCTCGATGTGTGTCTGACTCACAGTCAAACTGTACTGTCCTTAGATCAGTGAACAAGTGTCTTACCCAAAGTGGTTGCATTTCGGAGTGAATTGCAAAAATGCTGTTAAATGTACTTTGACCTGTATAGTTTGATCTTGGCTGAATTTTATTAAACTTCTCCATTAATTATTTCATTTATAAATTTTTAAACCGGACTATTCAGTCAACATTTCAGACACACACCAAGCTTGTATGTAGAAGATGGATTTCAAAATCATGATGGTAGTTTTGCAATTTCTTCATGAATGTCCCAAAATGTTGTTGAATGAATGACTTCCACGGAAAACCAACAGCATTGAGTGCCTTGCTTTATTGTTACCTTCTCTAATTCCCTTTATTGCTAGCATCTCAGTGGATTTGAGGTTCCTGCTGCAAAGCTCAAGTTTCAGAAGCAAACAATGCAGTTGGGATCACTCTTGGTTTAAAAAAAGATGAGTATTGAGATGGGTTTGAATTGGTATGAGGACAGGCAGTGTGATTCTGATAGGAAACAATATTTGAGTTTGCATTAGTGCTGTGAGCAAGAAATGTGAATATTCAGCAGAAGTGATATTTCTATTTTGGATTCCAGATGTTCAGGAGTTATTTGGAGGGGAGAAGTTACAGAATAAATTGTACCCACAACACCTGATGGCCAGGGTTATTTTTCTGGACAAGATAGTTCTTGGTTGTAAGTTTCTATGATTGCTAAAACTAGATTAATTGCAGTGGGGTCCTCAGTTTGGAAAATAAAAATCTGATCTCTTAAAGATGTTGGAGGATTACAGTTGGGATTTTTACAGAAATCCTACAATACTGCCATAAAGAAGACCCGTCAGTAAGCTGAATCAAACAACGTTGGCATAATGCCAGGCCAGTGTATCATTTTGCACAGCAAGCCGGCATTTTTGGAGCAAAAGAGGCAGGACATGTAACTCAACAGCGACGGTATTTAGTGGGATGGATAACATAGTGTATTTGATGGCATATAAGAGCCCCATTTTCCCCCCAAAAATGGCACAAACATATCCTGAGTCACGAGACTCTCCCGGCGGCTGGCTGTTGGTTCTCGCACAGGTCGTTGTGTTGAGAAAGTGTCAGGTTCGAGAGAGACGAGTCTGGACACAAGGGTTTGCAATAAAACCTTACTTTGATTAACACACGACAATTAATAGCAGAGAGTGGGAAAATCGTTACGGGAAACAAATGGGAGAAGGTTAGTTGTGCCCGTTTTCATCTGAATTAAGAATGTTGGAACTGGATTTCAACAACAGGAAAATAGTCCATTTGTTCTATTTGGCAACCAGTTTCTAGTAGTGGTTAAGTAATCGCTTACTAATCACAGAGCACTTTTGGCATAGGGATTACTTAAGGTGGTATGTGAGTAGAAAGAAAAAAATGTTTGAAAACCACTGTTTTAATTGTACCTAATTGACATGTTATGTGCATGGTTTCTTAATTACAATGCAAACAAGAATGGTGTTTACATAACAGTTAACTTCATACATTTCAAATATGGAGTCCACATATTTTCAAAAAAATGATAGTTATTTCTCAAATTATATGTAATTTTCTCTAAATATAAACATGATTGAATTTCATTATGCCACCTCTGTATACTTAATTCTACATCATTTTTCCAAGTTATCGCTATGCATTTCCTAGCAACAGCCAGACTGAAATGAATAAATGCAATCCGAAATTTATCTAAATGGGTTCATATATGTTTATGTTAACCTTTGGACATGCCCACACAGAATGTATAAAAGTACCTATCTGGTCTCCACATCTAAAACACAAATCAGAATCCTTAAACCCATACCCCTAACTTTTCTGGAGTTGTATATAACTGATGTAGAAAATTATAATTAACTAAACTGTAATGTACATTATCTAATTTTGTAACACTATGTAAACATAAATCAAACCATTCTTCCTCAGGGATGACCACAGCTAAGTCCTGTTCCCATTTATCTCTTACTCTCAGCACTCCAAGCTGTTTCATTTTTGATTGTAATAACAAATACATCTCTGAAATAAACCCTTTCTTTCCCTTATCGATAAGCAATATTTCAAACTTTGATTGCCTTGTAATATCAATTCTCGACCAAACTTGTGCATTAAAAAAATCACGTATTTGATAATAAGCAAACAATGTATTTCGTGAAATCCCAAACTTCTGCCTAAGTCTATCAAATGAAAGAAATATACCTGCCTCAAAACAATCTTCAATTAATACTAAACCTTTTGAGTCGCATTCCTTCAAATAAGGGTTATGCATTGAAAAATGAATCAAATGATTTTGATATAACGGAGTTTTATTTGAATACATTTCTTTCGAACCTATAAGCTGATTCCACTTGCTCCATATTTTAAATAAATGAGTTAAAACAGGTAATTTATATGTTTGCAAAAGCAATAAATTCCATTTATATATAAAATTATGTATTGGCCTTTATTGACAATAAGATCTGATCCATCTCCACATATGCCCGCATTGGTGGTTGGTCAATATCGAACAATCTACTAATAAACTTCAATTGTGCTGCCTGGTAATAATTTTGAAAATGTGGTAATTGGAGACCTCCTAAATCATATGACCACGTCAACTTTTGCATCGATACTCTTGATAATTTACATTTGCTTTTTTTTTCAAATTTTATTTAAAAGATTTAAAAAAAAATAAAATATAATCAAATATTATTTAAAGGGTAAAAACTACAGCATGCTGTTGTGCAGAGGGACTTGGGAGTGCTTGTGCATGAATCGCAAAAAGTTAGGTTGCAGGTGCAGCAGGTTATTAAGAAGGCAAATGGAATGTTGGCCTTCATTGCTAGAGGAATTGAATTCAGGAGTAGGGACGTAATGTTGCAACTGTATAAGGTACTGGTGAGACTGCATCTGGAGTACTGTGTCCAGTTCTGGTCTCCATATTTGAGGAAGGATATACTGGCTTTGGAGACGGTCCAGAGGGAGTTTGCTAGGTTGATCCCTGGGATGAAGGGGTTGACTTATGATGAAAGATTAAATCGTCTAGGATTGTATTCGCTCGAGTTCAGAAGAATGAGAGATCTTATAGAAACATATAGGATTATGAAGGGTATGGATATGATAGATGTAGGAAGGTTTTTGAGCTGGCCGGGGAAACTAAAACGAGAGGACACAGTCTCAAGATTCGGGGGAATAGATTTAGGACAGAGATGAGGAAAAATAGTTTTTCCCAGAGAGTAGTGAATGTTTGGAATTCTCTAACCAGGGAAGTGGTTGAGGCTGCCTCATTAAACATATTTAAAATTCGGTTAGATAAATTTTTACATGATAGAGGAATTAGGGGATATGGGGAGAAGGCAGGTAGGTGGAGTTGGGTCATAAATTAGATCAGCCATGATCGTAATGAATGGCGGAGCAGGCTTGATGGGCCATTTTTGCCCTACTCCTGTTCCTACTTCTTATGTTCCTATACCAGCAAATTTTTTTAGATACATTAAAAAAACCCACCCCACCCTCCCAACCCTTCAGCTCCTTTAAAGGGAGCCAAATACAAAAACAAAACAGAATATAGAATGTATAGAATATTTAAAAGTATTTTCAAATTCATATAGTCCAAATATTAACAAAGAAAGAATAATTATCATGCAAGTTGCATGTAATTTTTTCCAAAGGAATACAAGCTCTTAATTCATTATGCCATCGTACTATATTAATCTCCACATTATCTTTCCAAATACTAGCTACACATTTTCGTGCTACAGATAACGCTAAACATACAAAGGCAATTTAAAATTTATCCAACCCCAATCCCTTCAAAAAAAATCAATGCGTCTAATGGTAATTTAATCTTAAATAATTTTTCCAAGACCAATCTAATTCCTTCCCAAAATTGTTGTACTTTAACACAAGACCAAAGAGCATGTAAAAAAAAAAGTTCCAGTACATAGTCCACATCGAAAAGAAGAGTCCGAATTACTAAACCCATATTTTTTCAATTTCTCTGGAGTCAAATATAACTGATGTAAAAAAAATTATAATTAACCTATCTTCTCTGGTCCCAGTCTCCAAATATTCTTCCTGTGTTGATTCCAATAGCGCTGTGCTCTCCTCCCCTTCTGACATAATAGTTCTTCTTCCAATGTGGCTGTGGGTCTGGATACCTGTCGACAGTGTGCCGACCTCATCAGCCCGCCGTCTTTTGGGTTCCCCACAGCCCACACCTTCTCTAATAAATCCCAAACTTGCGATGCACCGCGCAGGTGCGTCCTCTGACACTACACTGCGTGCCCCTAAATCACCAGGCATTACTGCGGGCTCATGTTTCTGTCTCCGCTTGGCTGATCTGCTCACGGGGGTGCGAGTCGGGGCCGACCGAGCTCATCACAGAACCGGCAATTGCGGACACGCGATCGGCACCGGTGTAATACTCAGCCGAGCGGGGGTCCTTTGAGGCTTGGGAACTCCAGTCGACAACTCCGTGGTAGGTAGGCCTCAATTTTTTTGGCAATTTCTTCTGTAACTGAGTTTTTGAATTTTTCATGTTTGTAGCCATTCAAAAGTCTGTAATACTATTTATAACAACTTTTATAAGTTTTAAAATCGGGTATTTATAAGTCTAACTGGGGAAAGGTGGAACTACACGTCATCCCTCTATGCCATCTTGCCACAACCCTGATAATTTACCTTTCCATTAAAGGAAACGTACCGCCTTATTCAATTCTTTGAAAATTTTACCTGGTACCAAACACGGAATTGATTGGAATAAATACTGAATACGAGGATAAATATTCATTTTAACATAGTTTACTCGGCCAATTAGTGTCAATGGTTAAATCCTTCCATCGATTTAAATCAGATTTAATCTTATTTAATAAAGGTAAATAATTTAGACCATACAGATTCTTAAATTCCTTATCAATAATTACACCTAGATATTTAATCTTCTCAGACCATTTAAATTTAGTAATTTGCTTACAATCCGAATAATCTTCAGATATTGGTAATATCTCACTTTTATCCCAACTTTCTTTGTTTCCTAACATTGATCCATAATATTCCAATAATTCTTGTAAGGGTTGTCATGAATTCTTAGGTTTAGATAAATCTATCAGTACATCAATAAGTTAATTTTATACTCATGTTGTGCAATCGTAATACCTTGAATAGCCATATTTTGTCTAATTGCTTGAGCTAAAGGTTCTATAACTAATGCAAATAAGGCTGGTGACAATGGACAGCCCTGTCTGGTTGATCTATACAGAGTAAATGCTTGAGAGACCTGACCATTTGTCACCACCCGTGCAGAAGGATTCATATATAATGCTTTAATCCAAGCTATATAAAATGGCCCAAATTTAAATCTTTCCAACACTTTAAATAAAAATTTCCATTCAACTCAATCAAAAGCTTTCTTAGCATCCAATGCTAGTATCATTGGTTGATTAACTTGCCATCTGGACGCATTAATTATTGTAATTAATTTAGTAATGTTATCAACTGAATATCTATTTTTAATAAATCCTGTTTGATCTCCATGTACTAATTTCGGTAAAAAAATAGCTAATCTATTAGCCAAGACTTTTGCTACAATCTTATAATCTACATTAAGTAAAGATATAGGTATATAAGAACCAACTTTCAATGGATCCCTATCTTTCTTTGGTATAACTATTATCAATGCTCTCGAAAATGATTCAGGAAATAGCTCAGTATCTGTGGCTTGCCTCAAAACATCCACATATACTGGAAACAACAAGTCATGAAATTCCTTATAGAATTCCATCATAAATCCATCTTCACCAGGTGATTTACCCGTTGGCATTGCTTGTAATGCTTCTTTCAATTCAAAACCTGTAAATTAATTGTTTAACAATCTTGCATCTTGCTCTAATGAAGCCAAATTCAAACTAGACAAAAAAGTATCAGTCTGTTCGACATCCACTTATCTTCAGATGTATATAAATCCTGATTTAAAAAGTACGAAACTCCTCATTTATCTCCTGTGGTTTATAAGTTATACCTGAATTTCCACTTATTGCATTGATTGTTCTAGAAGTTTGTTCTGTTTTCAACTGCCATGCTAGTACCTTATATGCTCTTTCTCCTAATTGATAATACTGTTGTTTTGATCTCAAAATCAATTTTTCATAATTATAAGTTTGTTTCATATTATAATGAAGTTTCAAATTAGCTAACTGTATCTTCTGTTGAAACTTTTTCTCTAACTCTTCAATCTCTTTCTCCAAATCAAGAAGGTCCATAGTGTATTTTTTAAAAAAATTTAGCCATATAACTTATGATCTGACCTCACGAATACGCTTTTAAAGCTTTCCACAATGTAAATTTACTCTGTACTGATCTCTTGTTTAGCTTAAAAAAAAATTAATCTGGTCCTTTAAAAACATAACAAACTCAGGTCGTCGAAGTAACGTTTCGTTAAACCTCCAATGGTAATTTCTCTCAACCTTTCCAGCAATCTCACAAGACATCAACAATAATGAATGATCCGACAGTATTCTGCTTTTATATTCCGCCAGATCCACTCTTCCCTGTAATGGGAAGATACTAAAAATAAATCTATTCTAGAAAATGAATCATGTCGGGCAGAATAATATTAATCTTTCTCCGTCGGGTGAATACGTTGCCAAATATCCATCAAATTCAATTATTCCAGTACTTCTCCCAGTTTTTTAGCCCTCTGAGTTTTCCTAACAGTTTTTGGAGATTTATCCTATAATGGATCCAGGCAGCAATTAAAATCCCCACCTACCATTATATTCTCATTTGACTGACTCAAATTTAAAAATGTATCAGTTACAAATTGTACATCATCTTCATTCGGAGAGTATAAATTCAATAAAGTTGATGTTTCACAAAACAATTTGCAATTCATCTTCAGAACTCTTCCAGCACTTTCAAAAACAGATTCCAGCATCAAAATCGCCACTCCTCTGGCTCTCTCTTCAATTTCAGATGTTCTTTTTCCGTCAAATGCGTCTCTTGCAAGAAAGCAATATCCACTTTCATCTTCTTAATGTAATCCAAAACTCGCTTCCTCTTTATTGGATGATTCATTCCTTTAACATTAAAAGTCGCAAAATTCAATTTACTCATTTTATCTTAAAAAATAACTCTTAACAACCAACCCACTAACAGACTCAAGCTCTGGTTAAAAAAAGACAAAAAAAGGGGCGTGCCAAGATGGCATAGGGAGTAGATATGGGATTCCACCTCTCCCTAGTTGAATATTTAATACCTCATTTTTAAAAAAAAAACAAACTTAAAATATTAAAAGTGCTCTTTACGAGATTTTTAAGAGTCCTGACAGTTATGATGAGAGCTATTAAATCTCAAGTTTCAAAAAAAGCACAGTTTAAAAGAGTAGGAAGTGCAGAAGAACTGAGGCCTACCTCGTCGAAGGATCAACTTTTGGAACATTTGAAGACGTTCAAGATCACCCAGGCGAAGGTAATGTTGACCCCGGCGCCTTTAGCGCAAGATGGCGCCGCCGCCACTCGTTCGTCCAATGAGAAGCGAGCTGGCGATCCAGAGCGATTAACTTTCAACGTGCTGAGCCTAGCGATGGGATTGTTGGGCCTTGATCGCGGGGCCCAATCGGAACTGAGCATGTGTGAGGATTCGCGCATGTGTGCTGCTCCGAAGCGAACTCCCGACAGCCCGAACATGTCGGGCCAGTGTGGGAGGGGATGTGAACCCGGGGTTGGGAGGCCCGGGTGGTGGTGGCAGCAACACCATATAAATCGACATCAGTTTCATCGATGGTGGAAGAGATGGAGGATTACCCTAACTATCCTGAGGAAGAGTTGGATTTAATAATGAAAGCTGCAAGACTCATTAAAAGTAGGCCTCAAATACTTCAAAAACTTGAAAAAATTTCTAGAAGTCAATCTCCAACTTTACAGACTTTTAAAACAGTACAGGTGAAAGAGGATACTGCACTCTCTGTTTCAGAAGAGTTTGTGACGCATGGATAATATGGCTGTTCAGGTTACTCAAGGTTTTCAAGAAAATAAGCTACAATTTACTGAATTAAGAGGTGAAGTGGCATCAATCAAGCAAGATGTGGTTAAATGTTTAAGAGAAGTGAATATGGTCCAGGGAGAATTTAAGGATATTAAACGAGCATTTCGTGATTGCATTGATACTGTTGACCGATATACTGAACGAATTGATTATTTGGAATATTTAACAGATTGGGAGGTTCGAAAGTGTGAGTTTGTCCAGAAGATTGACTCGTTAGAAAATCAAAGCTGTTGTAACAATATTAAAATAGTGGGCCTGCCAGAAGATATTGAAGGAACGTATCCGGTGAAGTTTTTTCAGAACTGGATACTGGAAGTGCTGGGAAAAGATGGTTTTCCTGAGGGATTGGAATTGGATAGAGCACATGGAGCATTACGAAGAAAGCCTTTTCCTGATCAATCCCCACGGGCAGTTCTTATACATTGTTTAAGATATCGAGATCGTGAGTTAATTTTGTGACTGGCAATCCAGAAAGCTTGACAGAATCAAGGACCTATGATAGTTCAGGGCCGTAGGGTTCATTTTTATCCAGATTTGAGTCAAGATGTGATGCGTCGTAGTCAAGATGTGATGCGTCGTCGGAAAGAATTCAAGCTGATGGCCTTATCTTTTGCTAATTCTTTGCCAAATAATTCTCGGAGTTCTGAGTTACAGAAATCAAAAGTAAATGGCTCTCTGAAACGTAATGGTGCGGCGAACAAGAATAGTAAGAAGAATGGTCAGAATCAACATTGGAATCGGAAGGCAGAGGAGGGTTCATCTGTTGCTCCGGTTGATGTTCAGGGGCAACCTGGTGGAGCTGTAGGGGTGGTAGATTGAATTGAGATTGATTGTTAAAGTGAAAAGTTGAAATATGTGTATCAGCTGGAGAGGGTGGATGGCACTGTCGTCTGCCACTAGTGGTTTAGACCACACCTGATCAAGGGGGGAGTACCACTTGTGTGGTTTTAATTTTTTTTAGAAGGAAGGGTTTTTTTTAAGAGGGATTTAAGGGGGGAGAGGACTTTTTTTCTTTTTTTTGCTGACGTGATTTCTTCACGATGACGTCAGTGTATTGGCTCCAGGAAAGGTCTTCTGAGATGGTGACTTGAATTCGCTGACTGTGTTGACTTCTGATCTCTCAATGATCACTGCATCATGCATCATTGGTTTTCCCTTCCTAAAGTTCACAATTGGCTCCTTGATTTTGGTGACATTGAGTTCATGGTTGTCGGTCGGTACACCATTCAGCCAAGTTTTTAATCTTCCTTCTGCATGCTGACTCATTGCCTCAATACAACTCAATACTGTGGTTTCATCAGCAATTTGTTAATGATGTTGTTGCACTGAGAAACACAGTCCAAGTTATAGAACAGAGGGTTGAGAGCACAGCCCTGTGGAGCTCCAGTACCACCAGAGTCTGATTGGAATCTGGAGATGAGGAGATCCAGGATTCAATTACACAGTGAGGTAATAAGGCCCAGATCTTGGAATTTGATCAATTTTAGGGGACAATGATGTTGGATGTCAAACTCTACTCAATAAATAGCATCCTGATGTATTTGTCTTTGCTGCCCAGGTGTTCTAGGGTTTTGTGCAGAGCCAGTGAGATGACATCTGCCATAGACCTGTTCCTGCGGTTGGCAAATTTGAAAGGATCCTCAAGTGTCTTGTTGCACCTGTGAAAAGTGAAATAGTGAGTTTTTCAGGACAAAGACAATTTATTGGATCTGGAAAAATGGTTAAATAGCTTTGCATTGCGGAAAGGCAGGGATTGGAGAAGCGTTGGTTTACTTTTGGGCTTGCCATTTTGTGATGTGATTTCCAGTTTTTGTGCATTGAAACAGCACTAATTTAGACCAGCTATTCTCAACCTTTGATTGAACTCTAAAATGTGAAAGATTGTTCTTTGGGAAGTCATTGGGAAACTGCTTTATGTGGGAAACTACTTTTTGAAATGTGTACAAATGGGGACGAACCAATACAGTGTTGATTGGGAGAGATGCAAGGGCCTGTGGTAAACATTTGTTCATTGAATCTTCATGTGGATAGGGATTCAAACACTAATTTGCTTTGGATTGGTTGGAAACAATGGTGTAAAATTAGGCCCTTTCATGCGAAGAAAAACCCTGACTGTAAAGGTAGAAGTTCTCTACCCTTGCGTCAAGACTTGCCTTCTTGAATGCACCTTTAGCTCACTCCAAAGCGTCTACTGCAAACCATCTCGGGTAGGATAATTGGCAGAGTGCCTCCCATGAATGTACAGTTGCTGCAAGTGGCTGGTCAGGGGTGGACTGATGATGCAGTCAGCCTGCGACCCATCTCCCCATTCACCCCTCTCCCTCCATAACCCTGTCAAGGCATGGGCAGCCAACGGGGGGTGGGGGGGGGGGGGGGGGGGTTGGGGGACTGTCGGTGGCTGGTGCTGGCTGCGACAGCCCCGCCGGCCCCTTCAGTATCTCACTCACTGGGTCGCTTCAGCCTTTGGGGCCACTCTCTGCGGCTCAAAACACATCAGAGCAATGGGTGTCTTCCCTACCCATAATCCCCCATGCAGCTGGAACTGTTCTGGGAAACAGAGGGGTTCCAAGTGCATGGGGGATTATGGGTAGGGAAGACGCCCATTGCACGGCTGCGTATTTATGACGTGTGGCGCTGTGGCACCAGTTGCCCCACCTCCATAGACTACAAGACTCTGCTCAACATGAATGCAGTGTGAGAACAGCCTTTCAAGGCTGCTCCGTGATAGGTATGTTTTATGTTTTCCCTCCGCGCTTGTTGCTAGCCTCCAGGTGAAGGCTTGGCATGAAAGGGCCTTGTGTCATTGTGCAGAGAATTAAGTAGAGGATAAGCATGAGTTTGTTACTTGAAATAATGGATAATTATTGGAAAGCAGTACAGTAGATGCATAGAATTAAAAACCAGTCAATTGGAGCTCGGCACTGGTTGGTTTGATTGAAAGTGGTGCTTTTTTTCATGTGACAAAGAGCTGATAAATCATGATCAGCAGTGACCGTTTTGACCCTGATCGACTTAATAATTCTCAAAGGAAATTCATGTATCCTTGAAATCCTCATTATGTATACTGTGAATTGGATCAGTATTTATATTACCAATGAAAGATTTCATTTTTATCCAGATTTTCTTTTCTGCAGATTGATCAATGAGTTTCAAATGATTTCAAGTCAGATTCTGATTGACTCCTTGCTGGTAGCATTTTGGTGCACAGAGCATCATCGCACTTTTGATTTGCTGGCCAAATTCGTTCATGGTTCTCACACCTGCAGTGCAGCAGTTGTTAAGGAGATGACCAGTTCCCCAAATGCTTGTCTGCATAGTCCAGTATTTGTAAAGGAAGTTAATGTTTGATGAAAAAGTAAAAATTGTGATGCATCAGTGCTGCAAATTGTCTAGTTCCATTCTGTGCAGTTGAAACACAACAAAATGGTGTGTATTAGAAACTGGTGCTGGTAAACTGGTTTGTGAATATTTGCTACCCCATTGGAACTATGCTGGACAAGATGAGCACAGGCCTGCAGTTTATAAAGGGAGCTCTCTGCACCTTTATTACCAAGTGGCGGGATGAGTACATTTGACCTTCCCCTCTCTATCCACCTCCCTTTCCTTGGTGTTGCTTTGGGTAATTTCTGACATACATTGGCTGTGGCCTTTCCCTCCAGCATTATGGTGATATTTTGGGTCAATCTTGGTCTGGAATGTGCATGCTTTTGCATGTGTGCCAAAGGATTTGGCCTTGCCTGGAAGGAGAATGCTATCTTGGACTGGCTTCATTGAAGGTGTGGTCTTGTTCACAGACAACTTAACTCTTGGAGCTGCACGATGTGGCTGCTTCAGTTGTAATGTGTGCACTGTGCCTAACTTAATGTAATGTGGCCAGCAGATTATTTTCATTCTGACTGACGAAAAATTGGTTTGTGAGGTGGCCTGGGCTGGAGGTGTTGTTTCTCTTGCATTGAAGGGTTTGATGATTGGAGGGTGTTCCTTCACTTATGCTTGTTTTGAAATGGTTCATCTGTGCACTTGCCTACCTTGAGTTGCCTTGTGCATAAATTGTATCTGGGTGGGAGGGGTAGTTGGATTGCTGTCTCATGCTCTATAAATGGCTCTGTGACTGGTGATGTGGTGGTGGTGGTTATTATGCTTCGGTCGGTGTTCTATGTTTGGCTATCCTGCCTGGATGTCTTGACTCTCCTTGTTTCATTTGTGCACATCTGCATGTGTGCCAACGATTGCTGACGTGTGCAAGATACCCTGGCTGTGTTTCCATTCCTCGTACATCCAAGACATCTCTTAGCTATGTCCCGAGTCATGTGCCACCCACAGCTGTGCCTGGTGTGTGACGCTCCTATGCCACGCGTGACTGCTGTCTCAAGCTATGTCTGTTGATCCATCTATGTCATGGTTGTGTCTCCATTCCTCGATGTGTGTGTCATGCTGGCCTTGTCCCCGATGTGCGCATCTGGCTCCGTGGCTGTGCCCCTTTCTGACTGAAGATGTCACCCTGCCTCAGTCCCTGATGTGCCTGTATACCACCCTTGTTAACTCCTGTATCTCTTGTCCCTGGTGGATGCATGCGACCAACCTGTGACCATGCCACCCTTGCTATGGCCCCGTCCTTCACTTGTACTACCACTAGTGGTGCCCCCTGTTGTGCATGTGTGCCACCTGGGCTGTGCCCCTGTCTGCTCTATTGCTGCGTCTGCTCCTTGTTCCTGACGTATATGTGCACTTGATTCCCCTCACCCTGCTGCCAGTCCCATGCATGGGACACCTTTGCCTCTGTCTCCTGTTCCTGCTACATCTATGTGATATCCCATAATATGCCCACCAATACCCTAACAGGCTCATGAGATACCTGCCACTGTGCGAATGCTACCTTGGCCCTACCTCTTCGACATGTAACGTGTATCCTTCTTGACTGAGTTCTGTTCTGGGTCAATCTAACCCTGTTTTTCTTTCTTGTGTGCATACCACTCCTGCTGTATCTCCTGTCCTGCCATCCCCCTCAGCTGGCTCTACTCCCTATTACTACCATGCGTTTGCAAGGCCACTCTGCCCATTATCCCTTTTGTTTGTGCTACCTCTGACTCTTTGATCTCTATTGCACATGTTAGTCTCTTCTGCTTGTGCTTAGTGATATGTCTGTGAGAGTCTCCTGCTGGTGAGATCCCCCAGTGCCTCTGCCTATGGTGTTGTGAGCTTGGGACCTCCCCCCCCCCCCACACACCCTGGTGTGAGCAATCACACCAACATGTACAAACCCTCCCCATGCCCTGGGATGTGCCCCCCACCAACCCCCGAGCATGGCAGCTATCTACTGTTGTGCTTGCCTTGCATTCTCCTTCCTTTCTTCTCCCCCCACCACCACCACGACCCCCAGCTGTGCTCCTGCTTGTGTGATCTCTTGCCCTTCCTATATGGGTCCACAAACAGACCCCTCCAGTTGTGCCCCCACATGCCCTGTGCTGTTGCATGCGTGACTCCCCCTGACCCTGGCTGTTCTCCTGGGTGTGTGACTCCTCACCCCACTGTCTGTGACCCAATGTGTGCATCTCCTCACACCCCTAGCAGTACAGTCTTAGGTGCTACCCATTTCCTTGGCCTTGCTGCTGCATGCTCGATCTTTTCAGAATATATGCTCTGTGCAACATTGCTTTTCTCATCAAAAATGTGATGGGAGTTGAATGCCTTTTACAGTATTTAGTGCAGTGTTAATGTATTGTTTTTTTTAAATAGCTGACATTGCTGAGATAAAGTTTCTATATTGAGTCAATCTGAAAACAAATTCCTTTTTGGAACCGAAAAACAACTTTGAAGCAAAACTTTGGTCAAAGGTCTCCTGTAAAGTTAATTGTGATGTTAGTTTAATCTGTATATTGGTGACTAGTTGCCCATTCAGAGCCAGCTCTTCAGCGCTTGACGTCCTGCTTTGCGGAAACTGCCAAAATGTTTGGCCTGGAAGTCAGCCTGAAGAAAACTGAGGTCCTCCATCAGCCAGCTCCCCATCATGACTACCAGCCCCCCCACATCTCCATCGGGCACACAAAACTCAAAACGGTCAACCAGTTTACCTATCTCGGCTGCACCATTTCATCAGATGCAAGGATCGACAATGAGATAGACAACAGACTCGCCAAGGCAAATAGCGCCTTTGGAAGACTACACAAAAGAGTCTGGAAAAACAACCAACTGAAAAACCTCACAAAGATAAGCGTATACAGAGCCGTTGTCATACCCACACTCCTGTTCGGCTCCGAATCATGGGTCCTCTACCGGCACCACCTACGGCTCCTAGAACGCTTCCACCAGCGTTGTCTCCGCTCCATCCTCAACATCCATTGGAGCGCTCACACCCCTAACGTCGAGGTACTCGAGATGGCAGAGGTCGACAGCATCGAGTCCACGCTGCTGAAGATCCAGCTGCGCTGGATGGGTCACGTCTCCAGAATGGAGGACCATCGCCTTCCCAAGATCGTATTATATGGCGAGCTCTCCACTGGCCACCGTGACAGAGGTGCACCAAAGAAAAGGTACAAGGACTGCCTAAAGAAATCTCTTGGTGCCTGCCACATTGACCACCGCCAGTGGGCTGATAACGCCTCAAACCGTGCATCTTGGCGCCTCACAGTTTGGCGGGCAGCAGCCTCCTTTGAAGAAGACCGCAGAGCCCACCTCACTGACAAAAGGCAAAGGAGGAAAAACCCAACACCCAACCCCAACCAACCAATTTTCCCTTGCAACCGCTGCAATCGTGTCTGCCTGTCCCGCATCGGACTGGTCAGCCACAAACGAGCCTGCAGCTGATGTGGACTTTTTACCCCCTCCATAAATCTTCGTCCGCGAAGCCAAGCCAAAGAAAGATATTGGTGACTATGTCACCAAAATTTTTGCATTCTGAAATATTTCACTCTTTTACATCAGGATTGAAAGCAAATCAATTTACATGTATCATGTGCAGCCCTGCTGAAAGGTCCGTTTATAGTTTGTTATTTCAAAGGAAAAACTTTCTGCTTCATTTGGCTGGTCACTTGAAAGTGTTCAACATCCAACGTCCAATGGAAATGAAGCAGACAGAAGCAAGATGATGGAAATCATTTATTGCAGTCTTAAGTAAATCAATATACAGATTAATCTAATACAAGGTTGTGTGGAATAATTTACTTTATTTATTGCAGCCTTAAGTAAATTATTCCACACAATCTTGTGTTGAATGTTCTGAGATTTTTAAACTTTTTTTATGTATCCGTAATTGAATATTTTTAATGATTAAATACTTTTAAAACTAAGAATTTTTGCACTCTGTGAAAAGTGTACTCATACTGGTGAAGGGTTTGGGGATTATCCTGTATTTACCATTAATGAAGTTAAATTGTTTTAATCCACTCCTGGCATGTTCATATCTATCTCGTCTTTCTTTTTCTATGCAGAAAATGCCAGAAGGGTCGGAGGACTGTAGGCACTGGCAGGCTCATTGACATCCATCCCTTGTAGTCCATCCAGTAATCCATCCAATCCTGACAATGGCACAGGGCAGCCAACAGATTGATATTCAGGTGCTGCATGACCTCCGGCAGCGCTTCCCTGAGATCCCAGAAGGAGTGGTGTCTCAGTGCATGCTGCAGGTACTGTTTGAAATCGGACCCATCAGCTGCTAAGTACCTTTTGCATTATGGGGCAGCAGCGAAGTAAGAGCTTGATGTAATTGTATGTTTTTTTTTGCTGCCTTAATTAAGTACACAGTTGCTACTTAATACCACAGTGAAATTTAGTTGGATATATTGGGTCCCCAGTCATTAGGACTGATTACAAAGGGCTTCTCTGTTATGGGCTTGACATTGCTTTCTAAAACCTTATGTTTTGCAACAAAATAAAAAAATGTTGAAGTTGTATAGCTTTGTTTTCTTTGAAGAACTTGTGCCTTCTAACCTGTAGCCCTTTCACACTGCCAACCCTCCTAGGAAGCGGGAAAATTTACTGGGCATGCTGGACACGGGATCCTTTCCCACTGCACCACAATTCACCTAACATTTCAGCAACCCGACATTTTAAGGGGGGGGTTTCCCGCCACCATTGGTGACAATGCGAGAGCAGGTTGTGCATTTACACTGCCAGAGCCCGGTTGAATTTAACATGCCCTGCCATGTTGGGGTGTTTCACATTGCATGATTTTTGGGAATGGACCTGTTAAGTTAGTCGGTTAACTCGTACAGAATTGGAGGTGTGAAAATGGGTACTCTGTAAGCTTGTTTCATGAGATCACAAGATAAAGGAACTCATTTGGTCCATTGAGTCTGTTCTGCCTCTCCACCATGAACTAAAATCATTCTTGCCTCAGTTCCAATTTCTGACCTTTTCCCCATGTACCTTGATACCCTGACAAATTAGATACCTATCAATCTACTCTTTAAACTCTGCTCGTGATCGGACCTTCACAGCTGTATGTGCCCATGACCCTCTGGCTAATGAAATTTCTCCTCATCTCTGTTTTAAATGGGTACCCTCTAATTCTGTGCCCTCTTATCCTGGACTCGCCCACCAAGGGAAACAAATTATTCATATTTCCTCTGTTTAACCCTTTCACATTGGAAATGCTGATCCCCTTTCACCTATACTCCAATGAATACAGTTAAATAACCAATAAACACTCATCATATGTTAGCCCTTGCGTGCCAGGAATCATCCTCGTAGATCTTCTCTGAACTCCATCAGTACACCCCTTCTAAGATAAGGGGCCAAAACTGCATACGGAAATCCAAATGAGTCTCACTCGAGCCTTGTCAACACCTCCTTACTCTTATACACTATCCCTTTTGAAATGAATGTCAACATAGCTCTTGCTTTCTTTGCTGTAGTTCCAACCTGGTGGTTAACTTTGAGGGTATCCTGTACGAAGACGCCCAAGTCTCTATTCAGTTACGAATTTTGAATTTTCTCCCCATCTAAGTAATAATCTGCCTCTTTCTTCCAAAATGTGCATCTGTACATTTCTCAACATTTGTATCTTATCTGCCATTTCTTTGCCCACTTTCCTAAACTGTCCAAGTCTCTCTGCAACCTTTCTGTTTCTTCAACACTTCCTGCTCCTCCACCCATCTTGGTCTCATCCATAAACGTGGCCATAAAACCATTTAACCCAAAATCTTAAAAAATCGATATACATTGTAAAAAGAAGCAGCCCCAAACCGACCCCTGCGGAACACCACCAGTAAAGATCCCTTTATTCCCACATTCTGGGTGGAGCATTGGCTGATACAGAAAGCAATCTAATATCCTTCCTTTAATTCCATGGGCTCTCATCTTATTAAGCAGGCTCTTATGCAGCACCTTATTGAAGGCCTTTTGAAAATCCAAATACACAACATCCGCAGCCTCTCTCTTGAGATTACCTCAAAAAATTCCAATTAGTTGGTCAGGCATGCTGGCTTGGACCGATCATGTCATGCACCTTGAGGTATTTCGTAACCTCATCCTTGAGGATAGACTCCAATAACCTGTCCACTACTGATGTTAGACTAATAGGCATGTCTTTTTGTCCCCCCCCCCACCCCCCCGTTAAACATTTGTGATCTTCCAGTCCTCCAGAACCATGCCAGAGTCTATTGATTCCTGAAAAATCATTTCCAATGCCTCCACGATCTCTAAAGCCACCTCCTTCAGAACACTTGGGTGCACCTTATCCTATCCAGGAAACTTAACTATCTTTTGTCCATTTAGCTTTCCAAGTACTTTCTCTCTAGTAATCTTGACTATACTTAATTCTTTTCCCTGAGACCTCTGACTATCAGGTATTTTGCTAATGCCTTCCACCGTGAAGACTGATGCAGAATACTCATTGAGTTCCTCTCTTTGTTGCCCATTATAATTTTTCCATCATAACTTCCAGTCACTCCTATGTCTGCCCATGTCTCTCTTTCACTCTTCATATATTTAAAAAAAATCTTAGTATCCTTTTGTATGTTATTTGCCAAGTTCCTTCCATTATTTAATGACTTTCTTAGTTTCTTTCTGTCCTCTGTTTTTCCATTAGTTTTTGCTTCCTTGTAAGGCCTCCCTTTTGCTTTTATCTTGGCCTTGACCTCCCTTGTTAGGTATATTTGTGCCATTTTTCCATTCATAATTTTCTTCTTTCTTGGAATGTATCCATCCTTCACTTTCTTTATTTCTTGTTGAAATATCCAATTCTGTTTCGCCGTCCCTCCATCTAGCTTGCTTTTCTCATCGACTCTCTCATGTCTCTGTAATTTCCTTTGTTCCACTGATGCCTCCTGATATCAGCTTTTCCTTTACAAATTTGAAATGGAACTCAATCACATTATGATCACCTACTTCCTAAGGATTTCATTACCTTTAGTTCCCTAATCACCTCAGGTTCATTACACTGCACCCAATCCAAAACCACTGATACCCTGGTGGGCTTATTGACAAGCTGCTCCAAAAAGCCATTCCATAGGCATTCTGCAAATTCTCTCCTGAGATCCAGTTCCTTCCTGACTTTGCCCAATCCCCTTTCATGTTAAAACCCCGCATAATTATTTTGGCATTTTCCTTCTCACACACTTTTTATATTTCCAGCTGTAACTCAAAGTCCACTTCCGAGCAACTGTTTGAGGGCCTGTATGTAACTAATAGGGTCATTTTACCCTTGCCATTTCTTAACTCAACCTATAAGGATTTTACAACTTCTGATACTATGTCCCTTCTTTCTATTGATTTAATATCATTGTTTACCATCAGGGTCAAGCCACACCAGCCCCCACCCCCTCAACTACCTGCCTATCTTTCCTATATAATGTACACTTGACCTTCAACTCCCAATCATATCCATCCTTAAGCTATGCCTCGGTGATGGCAACAATGTCATATCTTACAATCTGTATCTATACAACAAGGTCATCTTGTTTATTTCTAATGCTACTTGCTAAGTACAATATCTGTTATCAATTTTGCTGTATTTCTATTGCACCTGTCTTTTCACCTTTCTGTCCATTGTGTTGCACAGTATCTTTGACTAGTTTCTAATTTCATTTTTCTCGACCCCCAACACCCTGGTCCTCTTCCCCCTGCCAACTTAGTTTAAACCCTCCCTTATATCGATATTAAACATAGCCGCCAGGATATTGGTACACTTTGAATTCAGGTGTATCCTTCCTTATTTACATCAGATGGGACAATGTACTTCGCAGAATGTGTTTTTAATATTTTTCCTGATGACTAAATTGTTCAATAGAAATAAGAGTACAGTACTGCAAATTATTTTCTGCTGTTGGAAATTTGACAAGTGAACATAAAACCCAATTGATGAAAACTACATAATTTTCAGTATCTCAAGTTCTTAAAAAAGTTAGGAAAAAAATGTTAAATGCCACTTATCAAAAATGATGCTGTGAATGCTGCAGCAGCATCTGAAAATCATTGCCTCAGCTAGATGAGGATATGTCCCAGGCAGCAGGCTGCTATGAAGCCTGGTCAAGATTTTTTGTTGACCACTTGGAAGAGGAAATCATTAACTGTGGAGAAAAAAAATGTTTGTATTTCAGATTGGTGACCTTGCATCAATCTTCAATGTGGGACATCATTTGTTTCTTTTTCTATAGAAGCTGACAAGTATTATCAGCATTTTCAATTTTAATTTCACAAAAACCTGAATGTAATGAAGTTCCAAGCATCCATATATCATGAAAGGAAGTGGAAAGATATTATTGTAGGTATGATAAAACAGATGCTCCTCTATTTATGATAGGGCTGTGTCCCGATTAAACTCATTGTAAGCAGAAAAACCTTAAGTCATAAAGAATATTGCACCTATCTTAAACGTGCTCTGACCACTTACCATAGCCTACAGCTGGGCAAATTTATCTAAAACAAAGCCTATTTTATAATGACCTTTTATTCCACGCTGAAACGAATTTCTTTAATCATTAAAATATAGCACCAGCCAATGCATTTGTCAGCTGATACTCGATAACCATTAATGACAGTCACACCAACACCACCATGCGGCAAATATCGTAAGTTTAGCCATTGTCAGTAAAGGAACATCTGTATTTAAAATGTGTATAGCGTGCATTCATTAGACATCATGGTTTCTGAAGGCTTTGGAAAATCTGGCAGATGAAAGAAGTGAGAAAGTTGGTGTTGATATTAGCACTACTTGCTGGCCAGGAAGAAGAATGGTTTGCTCCAGGCACATCAAGCAACCTGATGAAACTCACAATGTGTCTCCTCTGCACCTTTTCATTGGATTCTCTGTCAAGTGACACCTCACCTTACTTTTCTGACATTACTGATGAGCCTGAAGGAACTGTTATGTTTTTATCAGCCCGTTAAGGTCAGCCAATTAAGTCCACTTGATGTCCAACTCCATTGTCGAACTTTTGTTCTTGTTAACTCAACATTTTGCTGCAAGACATCTCTGTCAAAGGCCTCCAGCTTGCTAATTCATAAATTTGTAAGCAGGAAACCGATTTGAGGGATTTCTTCCAAGTTCACCAACATTAAAATAGATACATGCACCAGATGCACCTCTTGGTCAAAATACCAAAAATCTCTGATTCTTGTTGAATTATTTTTGTTGACAACTTTTTGAAGAAAATGCTTGAAACGTGACACAGCGGGGGTGGGGGGGGGGGAGGATGTTTGAATGGACATTGTGCAATGAATTACAGTTAGTCATTGTAGTTCTCTAGGGATATCTGTAAGGTGTGTCTGCAGATGTCTAAGATTATGCTTCCGAGTATGATGTTTGAATTCAGAATTTTGTAGAATTGGTATATGATACTGTTACAGTGATACCTAATGCCATTTCATTGAGTTTTTTTTAGAGAATTGGAAGCTGTCAGTGTGGAATATTGTAACCATCCTATGGCACAGAGAGATAAAACTTTATCTTTTGCATTTTTGATTGAAACAAATAAATTTAGCTGTAGAATATGGCCCACATGTTGAAATTAAAATTTCCTCCATTTCAAGATCAAACTTAACTCAAAAATGAAATATTATGAGGCAATTTTTGTTCCTAATATTGTTAGAATGGAGCATCCTGTTTCGTATTGAATGGGGCATCATTTATACAGTGAAGTTACATCCAGCAGAATTTAAATTAAATGACCATTTGATAATTGATTTGCTGACCTTCTATTGTGACTGTGTAATGATCCATGGATTTGTCGAGGTTTCAGGAAAGGTTGTGAAATCTGTTGGAATCTAAATCGAAATTTCATTTAAACTATCAGTCATCTCTAGTCACCCACTAACTCCAACTTTTGTATCCTCAAGTATTGAATCATTTTACCCACCTGCCAGAGAAAAATCTGAATTTTATTTTCCAGAAGATGTCAGTTATGCAGTGAAAAAGGTTAAGACAATCATTTGTCATTTGTTTGTAGATTGTCATCAGTCTGCACATTGATTTGGTGGTTGATGTGGTCTGTTTGGTACAGTTTGGGATGAAAACTTAAAATAATAACTCTTCTAACAACACTTCCAACTTGAATAAACTGTTGAGAGGATTGTGAACTCGAGCTGTTCGGACCTTCACATTCCTTCATGGTTTTGTTGTACCCAGTGATGCAGTGAAAAAGTGACTCTTGTGCAAGGTTCTTGACAACTTGTTATACATTTGATGTTTGTGTTTGGAGAATTGATCTTGATCAGAAACATTTTCTTCCCTCTAACCAATCGCAAGAGGGCTGAAGAATGTGGTGATGTTCCTCCGATTGTTCTCCCTGACGGTGTTGAAAAGTGCACAAGGGTCGTGGGACTTAGATGTGAACAATGAAGGTGTTCCATCACCGAGGAATCAATGTTCTACTTGAGCTGGGGGGGTGGGGAGGAGAGAAATCCACCACATTCATGTCTTTATTGCAACTTTGCACGGAAATGGAAAAAGTTGGTGAATCATGTCCATCGGCATATGTTAGAATTTTCTTCATCTTTTGCCTCCTGCCTCTAAAAAATCAGTACTCTGGTTATTGTTGATGTTTTAAAATTGTTTCCATTTAGAAGCAGCTTGCACCCTTTGGTTAGGTTCAGTATATCCTGTATACTTCAATTCAAAGTAATGGTACTGGGTTATCGTCTCACTTTTTAAATGGTGCCGATGTACTATCAAAGATCCTGCATGATTTTCTTCTTTCCTCCACCTTCAGCTGCACTGTGTTCCTCCAAATCACCTGGCTATTGAAAAATGTATTTAACTTGATAAATTGCATGCCGAATAATATAACCTAATCAGTGAAATTGTCTTGTAATTTAAATAATCAATTTGATTTCTTTGTTTAGGATTTGAATTTAGGGTTAAGATTGTGTACAATTGATATTGTTGGTACATTAGGGGGTTTTACGAGAATTTTCTAAATTTATCTAATTTCTCTTTTTGAATTAAGAATAACAATAATCTGGAAGCCTGTTGTTTGGCCCTTACCCAAGAGAGCAACAAATACCTGTATGGGGAGTACCACAGCCCAGATGATGCCAGAATGAGCAGGAACCATTTACTCCAGATCAACCTGGGTATTCAGCCTCCAACATCATACCACCAGGCAGGGGATGGTGGTCAACTCAATGGCGGTCGGACACTGGTCCATAGCACAAGTGATGGCCACATTGAGCCTCAAAGAGGAGGTGGTCAGCAACTTGTGCGCCTGATACAGGAGCCACAATCTGCCCCAGCAATTGTAGCTAATCCGCCTGGCTACAACCCTTTCTTTGTGAGTGACCAGGGCCGAAACACAGGTACTCCTCCCCCACCATCTCAGCAGCCAAGCTCACTTCAGCCAGGCTTGAACACATCACCTATGCAAGGTCTTTCTCCAACATATCAACCCATATCTCGGTACAGTATGAATCCTATTACTGTAACCTTGTCGCAGAACATACCATCCGGTCAGACTGCTCCAACTGCACTGCATATACATGGTGGTCCGTCACAGATGCAGACCACTCCCTATGGGATCGGTAATTCTATTTACATCAGGCCAACATCTGGACGGCAGACTCCGCAGAACGCAGCTTGGACTTCCAATCAGTGCCCTCTCCCACAGTACAATCATCATCCTCCACCTGTTTATCAACCACAACAGACTTATCAGCCTTCTCAGTATTCTCCTAAACAGCCGCAGCTTCCTCAGCAAGCATTTCGGTCACCGCCTCCGTCACAGTTTAGCTCGCCTTACAGTTCTCCACAACATCAGGTACAAGCGAACCAGCAGGGTCATCAGACTTCCCACGTCTTCATGCCAATTAGTTCTCCTACGATGACACATCTCCCGTACCAGCCTCCGCAGAATTATCCGCAACAAGGCAGCCAGTCGTTGTCTTACATACCTTATTCTGTCTCTGGTATGTCGAAAGCTCCAATGAAAAATCAAATAGAAATCAAATTGGAAACGCCACAGAGATCTGGTGGCAATGTCACTCGAAGTTCATCTCCTGTCAGTAGCCAGCCTGCATTGCGAAGTCATCCTACGCTATATATTGCCACAAATTCACCGTCGGGTTCACCGTCAAGAGGAATGTCGGGACAAATGAGTACCGTTCAACCGCAGCCGGTGTACAGTGTACCGCCCACATACATTCACCATCAACCATCGCGACCTCGGTCTACAACTGCTGGCAGTAACCAAGTGAACGCTCCTCGTGTGATTGTAACTCAGCCTAATACTAAATACACATTCAAAATCACAGTTTCTCCAAACAGACCACCGTCAATTTCCCGAGGTGTGGCATCGCCTACTTTTGACCCTGGAAGCATCTTGAATTTAGTGGATTGTCAGGGAGAGCATCCAGGTGCCCCAGAACCCATCCAGCCAATATCAGCGCTAACTGGGTCTGCTATTGATAAACGAAACGAGGACCAGCGACGAAAGTCGAGTTCGGGATCAGATGACTATGCTTACACTCAAGGTATAGTACACTGTTTCAAAGTTCTTTCATCCAGACAAGGGCAGTGTTGCATTTTGGGAGGACAATGTCAAAGTTTACCCTTGGTATTGATGTATGCAGGGATCTTGGCGCGCATGTCCACAGCTCCTTGAAAGTGGGAACACGAGGGATAAGGTGAAGAAGGCATTGGACACGCTTACCTTCATCAGATGTGGCATTGAGTGAACAACTTGGGTCAGGCCATAATTTGGGGCAATGTGCACAGTTCTGGAAGGCTCAGTAGTGTAAAGATTTGGATGCTTTGAAAGGGGGTGCAGAAGAGGTTCATTTGAACGTTGCCTGAAATAGAGCATGCTAACTACAAGGGGAGGTTGTATATATAATTTTGCTGGAGCATCAAAGGCTGAAGGGTGATGTGATAGGTTTATAAGGGAATGTGAGAGTCATTGATAGGGTAGAGGTTTTTTTTAATCAGGGTGGAAATGTCAAATTTGGTTATAGATTTTGTTTTCGGTGAAGGGAAAAGTTTAAAGGAGATGTTCAGGGCACTTTTTTTTGCATAGGGAACAAGCAGGGAATCAGGCGATTATGAACCATTTACCACAAGATGGTATTGCTTAGATTAGTGCTTGGTCGCGAAGGTGCTATGCTGCCCTTTTATGTGTCGTAAAATTGGCATTGTGCATTGAGAGCATGGAGATGTGGTTAATGTTTGGTGCTGAGATTTGAAAATAAAATTTGATGTTGGGTTTGATAGAAATTTTGAAGATTGAAAGTTTATTTTGTAATTTAGAATGAATTTCATGGATTTTTATAGTTTGAGAGAGAGAGAGAGAGAGAGAGAGAGAGAGTTGTGCACTTAATTCCAAATTACTGTTTTTGGCACATTTGATTCTTTTGAAGAGATGAATCCCAAATAATTAATTCTAACAGGATTATGGTTAAACTGCTATTTTGCAGTAACCTTATTTTCCTCAACCCACTCCCACTAGTCAAATAAATGACAAGTGATCTGTCCCTTTATTTTACTGCTGTGCTTTCCTTCCTAATTATTGCTGAATCAGCATCAAGTCTCTGAGGGGAGTGCCAAAGTTTGCCTGTTCTATCTCCAACCTTGACAGGAAATTGGAGTGTGACTTGTTTAAACCCTGCAAAAGGAATTGTTGCTTGATGAGATGGGTTATTTCGACCTCCTGGCATCAGAAGAAATTAACAGCTTGGAGGCAAGTCAGAGAAAGGAAACAAGAATAGTTCCTGAGCTTGGGAACAATTGGCAATACTGACCTTGTTTCAATTGAAGACCAAGCATGAGATGTGATTTTTAGTTATTTAAATTAATATTATGGATAATTCCAAAAAATATTATTTTGCAACTTGAGAAGTGTAGATCACATAAATGTGGAATTAATAAAAATGCACCAGGGTTGGAAGCATTGGTAAGCAGGATGCTGAAGTTTTACATTTGATTAACGTGACCTCTGATTTTTCAGTTTTATGCTTAGTATGGCGTTTGTCCAGATGATCAAAATTAAAATCTAAAGTTAGCTCGTATCTCAGTGACTTGTATTAAATTGCCTTCATCATTGGTGCACATTGGAAAACCGTTCAGTGAGGAAATGTTGAATTCTGATGGTGAGATTAATTAGTAAATTGATTGGTAATCCTTGTAGAATAGAAATTGGTTTCACTGCATTTTATGAGAGTAACTAATGCATGCCATCTGGTCATAGAAATAGCTGCTTTCTATTGCGGAACAAAATGCATGACCATCACGAGAATATTTGTGACATTAAAAAAATTTAAATTGTGCATAATTTTACCATTTACCGCATATTTCGGCATATAAGTTGAAGCGACAGATCGGTCGACTCTTCCCCCCCCCCCCCCTGGTTTTTTTAAGCCTCATTTTAATAGTTTAATGTTATATCTGGGGTATAAGTTTACCCCCATTTTCCAGGAACAACTAAAAAATTTTTAAAACTCCCCAATCGCAAGTAAAACCTCTGCCTACCAGACAGCAGCAGTGACTGATCATGGAGCTAGAGTGGTGACATCGTACCCCTGGCAGAAGCAGGAACCTCAGCCTACCAGGCAGGAGTGGTTATGGGAGTGGGAGCGGTGGCGCCGGTAGTAGGAAGGTGCTTCCAGCACCGATTTATATGCCAAATCGACATCAATCTGGTTTTTTTTTGTGGTGAATTTAAGGTCTTAGAACTGTATCCACGTATAAATTGATTTCTTTCCCGCCCCCCCCGGCCGAGAAAGTTTTTAGGGTTTCACGACTCGACTTGTACGTTGAAATATACGGTACTTTAAATTGTTGATGTCATGCTCTCACTTTGAATGAATCTGCTGAAAAATGTTGGAATGTGAGTAATCTGTTTTTTATGGTAAGTTGTTTAATCTTTTGCAGTTTGATTGAAGTTGATGTCTCCTTGATAAAATTGTGTTGGCCGATGTACCTTTTTGCCATAGCTGGTGAATTTTGATTGTTCTTGTGCTTCCTGTGTTCCTAAATATGCAGTTTAATTCAAAATATATTTGCTTTCAATGGTAAATCAATGTTCCTTTGTTATGTTTTGGAGAATTTTGACTTTGTGGTGCAATTATGCATGGGTAGGCCGGTTTATTTTTATTTATGCACCGGATGATGGGATCTGAATTTAACTCCCATTTTCAATGGGAGCATTCAAAGGACGATTGGGTGAGTATGTGAAGGTAAAATACGAAGAAGGAAAGATTAGGGAAGTTGGGGTATTTACTGCATCTGGTGCTTCCGTCGTGGTCTCCTCTCTGAAAGAGGAGGTCGCTTCATTCAGCACCTTTTCTCTGTCCGCTGCAATAGCGGGGATCTCCCAGTGGCCACCTATTTCAATTCCTTGCCCCATTCCCATGCTGACATGCCTGTCCATGGACTTGTGTACTGCCAGACTGAGTCAACCCACAAATTGGAGCAAGAACACCACTTATTCCGTCTGGACATCCTTCAACCAGATGCCATTAACATTGACCATTCAGGTTTCTGTTAGCCCCCTCCCCGTCTCTCCCTGTTTTCCCTTTCCTCTATCTTTCTCTCTCTTCTCCCCCCCCCCCAGTCGACTTTCCACCTCTACATTCACAGAGCCACCCCAATCAATTCTCCCCTTTCCTCTGCTATCCATATTGCTTTTTGCATGTACAGCTGTACCCTGCCACACCTCCCCTCCCCCATCCCCCTGCCTTTTCCTCCCTTCTCTCCCAGCCTGCCTGCTTTTTTGTTCATACCTTGAAGGACGTAGGCTTGTGTGTTGGTAATCTATCTTTATCTCCTGCGGACACTGTGGGACCCGAGTTCCTCCACCATTTGTGTTTTTCCTACAATCGCAATGTCTGTAGACTTCTGGGTTTCACTGCAATTAATTGGATCGCTCTTTCAAAGAGTTGACAGTGGTCTCCTCTGATGCTGCTTCATTCGACGATTCAGACACATGGATTTGATCCTCTGCTCTTCGTATCTTGGTAATGCATCGGCTCTTTAACTCTTTTTTATTTGAAATTAAAAATGACAAGACAATTGTTCGAGCGAACCTTACAGATTTCCACAGTTTAAATTTAAATCTGAAGATTATTTCGGGGGAAATTTTATGGCAAAGGTTGTCAAAATCCAGCTCTTCTGTGACGAGAAAGTGAGCATTTTGGTACGGATTGATCGCTTCCTGTGTACTCCCAGGGGAATGGCTACATCTTAATCATTCTATAATTCTGCTGTAATCTTCCATCATCAGTATTGCCTGCTGTTGCAGCTTCATGACAGTGATGCTGTTATTTAAGAGGGTTATAAATAATCTGCTGGAAGTAATTTCCTTTCTCTCCACAAGTCTCGAGCGTTATATTTGTTCCATTCTGTGCGCACACAGGTAACTTATTTTGTGTAAATCTCCAATTTTGGAATTTTATTAGCAACTGATGAGAGGATAATGCTTCGTGGGGACCAATGAAATAAGTTGGAATTTTTCTGTCAATCTTGACTTAAGATGCAATGGTTGCACATCTTTCTGATCAATGAATGATCTATGCGTCTGATTTTTTTTTTTCCCCCCCATACTTTTAGCACTATTGCTCCATCAAAGAGCCCGAATGGAACGATTACTGAAAGAGCTAAACCTGGAAAAGCAAAAGTTAGAGAAGCTGAAAGCTGAGGTCAATGAAATGGAATATGATTTAATGCAACGGCGATTGAGGAGAGTGAACTCCAACACATCAATACCTACAGTAAGGCAATTATTAATTGCAGCTAGATGCCTCTTAAAGATTCAAACTCTGTGTGTGTTTAATGCACTGTTTCAATTTGTATCAGAAATTGCCTCAGTCAAAATTGAATTGTGTGAAGTTTAACTTTTGGAGTTAATCTGTTGTCTTTACATTGCAGGGCAGGTTGTACCTTACAATCACGAAAGGACATTCAATTTTGGTTCAATTAGAGCTGTCCCCGAAAGGGTTACACAGTCTGACTTATCCTTTTAATAACCTCTTCAGTAGCCTTGATTCAAATCACCTGACAGCTAGAAATAGAACAGGTTCTGATATTAAAATATTTGTCTCTATAAAGTGAGAAATCATTATAAAAATTTGCTGGCATTTGGTGCACTTTTAGCCAGTAGAAATTGGTGACTTGTCATGTTATTTTTCCTCCATGCCCAAATTTACTAGATAAGGCTTATTCAACTGTCAGACTGTCACGACTTTACATTAAATATTCACGAATATTCAGTTACCAGGAGTAAAGCAGACATGGACAGAAAGACATTTTAATAGTTTTGCACTGAATTTACAGCAGTTGAAGTGCCTATTCCACACACGGAGAGAGGGCCCAATGACTGACCAGGATACAGAAAAAGCATAAAGTGATTTGACGACAACTCAATGCAGATTTTTGGTGAAGTTTAGATTGCTGTGAAACCACTAGGTTGGCCCAAGACCTTCAGCCAAGTAGTGAAGACAAGTCAAGGATGACTCATTTCTCTGCAGTTCTGAGGTGGCTGGAGAATCCTCACCAAGATGCATAGACTTGGACACTGGTGAGAAAGGCACTGTTTGGCATGCAGGTTGTGAAGGAGATGATGAAATGTTTACGCAAGACCTCTGCCAACTCCTGCTGCTTTGGAGGCTCTGCTTGGTTTTGACCAGTCATGGCTCACTGATTCTTGTGAGTCAATGTGGAGATAATATTCTTTGTAGGAGTGTTGGACAGCACCCATCAATCATTATTCAGTCTCAACATTCATAGAGGACTGAAGTATAGGGCTTGTTTTGTTACTCTTGTACTAAGTGAGATCAGTGACTCAATGATGCAAAAATCTCTCCCCTCCAAATAATTTGGGGTTTTCCCCAACCAGAAGCCCCAGATGAACAATGAAATCCAGAACCCGCTGAGAACCAGATCACAGGCATCTAAGTCCAGCAGTCCAGATCAGTACACCAGGAGCAGGTATGATCTGCAGAAAGCTATCTCCTGGACAAAGTGGCATTTCTGGACAAAAATGGAAACCATGAGGGACACCTGACATCTGTGGCAGGACCTAAATGCCATAAACCAAATGCGGTAAAGTAGCATCCATCAAAGCTTCTCTCTCAGAGGAACTCAGTGCCTTCTGTGCCCAATTTGATGACAATAATAGTGAAGAACTACCCCTCTGGACCCCCACGTCCCCTATGATCCCATCCGTCCGTATCTGAGGATGTCGTGCGTGCTGCATTTAGGAGAATGAATCTGAGGAGAGCATCAGCCTGGGTGAAGTACCTGGCCAAGTATTAAAAATCTGTGCTGACGAACTTACCGAGGTATTCATGAATATCTTCAATATATCTCACTCCAGCAGGGTGTGGTACCCACCTGTTTCAAGCTGGCCTCAATCATACTGGTGTCCAAGAAGAGTGTAGTCACCTGCTTTAATAACTATCGATCAGCAGCACTTGCGTCAACAGTGACAAAGTGTTTTGAAAGGATGGAGATGAAGCTCCTATCTGATTGGTGACATGCATTCATCCCAGTTCACATGTTGTAGTAACAGGTCTATGGCAGATGTCATCTCACTGGCTCTACACAAAGCCCTTGAGCACCTGGACAGCAAGGATGCTCTTTATCAATTACAGTTCGGGATTTAACATGATTATCCCCTCAAATCTGATCATCAAACTTCAAGATCTGGGGGTTAACACCCCACTGTGTAATTGGATCATGGATTTCCTCACCTCCAGACCACAATCAGTGAAGATTGGTGAGAACTTCCCTTGCACAGTCTCCATGAGTCCCGGAGCACCACAGGGCTGGTTCTAAGCTCCCTGCTCTACTCACTTTACCCCTACTACTTTATGGCTCGGCACGACAATAACAACATCTACAAATTTGCTGATGATACTATGGTCGTGGGTTGTATAAAGGAAGGGGATGAGTCAGCCTACAGGAGGGAGATTGAAAACTTGGCTTAATGGTGCCCCAATAACAACCTTGTACTCAATGTCACCAAAACTAAGGAAAGGAAAGCCAGAGGTTTACAATTCAGTGATTATCGAGGGATCAGAGGTGGAGAGAGAGCAAATTTAAGTTCTTGGGAGTCACTATCTTGGGGATCTTTCCTGTACCCAACACACCAATGGCATCGTGAAGAAAGCACATCAGCGCCTTTACTTCCTCAGGAGTTTCTGGAGGCTTGGTATGACATCAGAAACCCTGGCAAATTTCTGCAGAGGTGTGGTAGAAAGTATGCTGACCGGCTGCATCACAGTCTGGTAGGAAAACACCAATATCCCTGAGCTTTAAGCCCTCCAAAAGATAGAGGACAGAGCCTAGGGCATCACAGGCAAAACCCTCCCTACGATTGAGCACATAAACAGGGAGCGCTGCCATCCGAGAGCAACAGCAATCATGAAGGATCTGCACCATCCAGCACACGCTTTGTTCTCGCTGCTGCCATCGGGAAAGAGGTCTAGGTGGCGCAAATCTCACACACTAGCAGGTTCAGGAACAGCTGCTTCCCCTCCACCATCAGACTTCTCAATGACAAACTCATTTAAGATTCATTTTATTGATTTTTGTTTTTTGTTTTCTCTTATTGCACAGTCAGGTTGTTTATAGTTCTTGTTTGTGTACATGTTTTACGCTATGTGCAGTTTATTTTTTGCACTACCAATTAGTGACAATTCTGCGCCTGTAGGAAAAAGGAATCTCAGATTCTGCACAGATCGAGTTGGAGGCTAGGATTGAATTCTCTGGGATAGGAAGCTGTGAGACAACAGCTCTTTTGCTCCAATCCTCTGCTGCTTTATTGTGATGGTTGAAAGCCTCAGGACAGAAATGTGCCGTGTCTTTTTTTTCAGTTGCTTCTGACTGTTATCTTTTGCACTTTCAGCGAAACGAGTGGATTTAAGTACAGTGGGGGGAAAAAAAACATGAAACTGGTGATTAGAATTTGCGAGTTAAACAATCACATGGTCGTGTGACATCAGCTAACACTATTATCCAATAATATTTTGGCATTATTCTGCAGCACTAACATCAGTACAATCTTGAATAATCCATATATTTTGGTTTCTGTCTATGTAGCCAGAAGAGATGACGAGATTTCGAAGTCTAAACCGTCAACTGCAAATTGATATTGACTGTACTTTGAAAGAAATTGACCTTTTACAATCCAGAGGTTTGTGGTCTTTACTACATTTCATGAGGGTAAGGGAAATGTAAATTTGGGTTTGAATCCTTTTTCATTGTTAGTCTTGATGGTTGATGCTTGAAGATGAGGAACTGAATGAAGCCATTCTTGCACTTTGTCTGAATTTATCATGAACCACTACTACTTTTGCAAAAGGAGGGTTGTGTACAAACACGTGCAACAAGTGTGTTTGAATATTTGGTGGTGTATTTCTAAGAAGGAAGGTACTAGGAAATGTAAGTTTCAGTCGGATCCATTTACCTGCAAATTTGTTCATCTCCGTTACAATTTAACCAGTTGTTGGAGTTGCATTCATATGGTGCCTCAGGAACACACAAACCAACAAATGCGTCGGCCCATCATTTTGTGCAGGAGCTGGCTAGTGACTATGGCGGCTGCAGTTTTGGAGAAGGTGATATTGAGTAATCTGCGGACAAGAATCATTTATCTGAGAGGGATTAGTTAGCATACGGTCAGAGCATGTCAACAAACACAAAAATGATTGGGTTTGCATGTGCAATTGGATATCATTGTCCAACCATCTTTATAATGAAGATCATTAACCACAGGGTGCTAATGTTTCACACTGCATCACTACCCCCAGAAAGACATTTCAGGGACCCACAACTCTGTGCAAAAGACAACCCTGAGGTCTCCCTTAAATTTCCTCCCTTCTCTTTGTACAGATGTCCGCTGGTGATTGGCATTCCTGCTCTGGGTAAAAGGTGCTGGCAACCCACCTTATCTAGAGCTCTCAAAACTTTTAGACCTTTAGTAAGTCTCCTCTCATGTGCGCTCCAAAGAGCAAGTCCCTGCTCTGCTAACCTGTAATGGAAGATTTAAACCATGTTTCTTACTTTTGCAGCCAAGGCTGTTGGCTTGTTGCACATGAATTAGTAGACACACCTAAATTCCACCATGGGGCCCAGGGATGCATATGAATCCGTAGACATTATCCAACTTCCACCATGAGACCCAGAGATGCAGTTGTTTTTTGTTGGTCACAGACTGTCAGGAGACCTTGAAAATAATTAAATCATTTGTTCAAAGAGATAAGATCTGAAGGAAACAACTTTTGGGTAATATAAGCCATGGTCCCACTGCTGAAGTTTGAGACTCTCCAAGAGGTGGCAACATCTCTCAGCAAGAAGAAGAACTTCAAGAGTCGAGCTAACGTCCCGGTCAAGGGAGGTAGAGAAGGTGCTACCGGCGCCCTGACAACCTATACAAGTGTGCAGTCGTTGCCTCGCTTCGGCAGTTGGGACCAGTCCAGGCGTTGATAAGTATAATTGGGAAGGGCTTGCATATTGTAGTGTGAATTCAGCTTTAGATTTAGTAATAAAGACTTGTATAAACTGAACTGCTCTCGGTGTATGTCTATTTTCTTTCGGTAGCTCAAACATTGTGACCAATCTAAAACGATCAAAATGAGAGGTATAAGTTTACCCAAGACAATTGGCATAGTCAGCAGGATTGGTCTCGAGATGTTTTGCCGAAAGAAAGAGGTGAGCCCTGAGCAGTTCTTGGTTCCGGGATGGACTTCCAAAGACGATGGGTTTGGCACGTTGGCCAATACCCTGTCTTTGTTAGGACCACCCATTAGTTGGGATGAGAAGTTAGACCCATCAAGTGCACCTCTGGGAGAGTGGGTTGTCTCTCTTCTTTGAGAAAGTAGTAAGTCTCCTCTTATCCTTCTGCACTCCAAAGAGCAAGTCCCTGCTCTGCTAACCTTGCCTCATAAAGCTTATTTCCCAGTCCAGGCAGTATCCTGGTTAATCTCCTCTGCAGTCTCTCCATTCCTTTCATAACCTTCTAATAATGATGTGACCAGAACTGATTTCTGTTTCAAGTGTGGTCACACCAGAGATTTGTTGAGTTACAACATGACCTTTCGACTCCTGAACTCAATCCCCCATTAACGAATCGCAACATCCCTTAGGCTGCCTTAACAACCTGTATGGTGGCAGTGAGGGATGTGTGGATTTGGACCCCAAGGTCCCTCTGTGCCTCCAACCATTTAGTATCCAACCATTCACCCTGTACTCTGCCTTCTGGGTTGACCTTCCAAAATGCATTTCCTCACGCTTCTCCAGATTGAACTCCATCTGCTACTTTTCTGCCCAACTCTGCACCTTGTCGACATCCTTTTGTAACCTATGACAATCTTCAGCACCATCCACAATCCTCCAGCCTTCGTAACATCTGCAAACTTCCTGACCCATCCTTCTGCTTCTTCATTTAGGTCACATAAAAATCACAAAGAGCAGGAGTCCCAGACAGATCGCTGCGGAACTCCACTGGTCATTGATTCCAGGCAGAATTCTTTCCATCCCCAGCTACTCTACTTTCTGCACGCAAGCCAATCTTTAATCCCCGCAGAACTGATGGGTCTTTGACTTTACTCTTTCATTATTAATATTTGCAAGTGCATCTCTCCTTTGTGCAGAGCATTTTCATGTTGATCTTGGCAAAGATATTTTCAGGACTTTTTACCTTAAATTTGCTGAAGTTGCCGCCAATGGTTCTGGCTTCAGAATTTTCTTATCTAGTAATTTGAGCTGCACATAATCACTAGTCTATTTGTGACCGGGCACTTTCTGATCACCTTAATGTTCTTCAGATTTGATGAATCAAATGAGTTTTGTTCTTTAATGATTATTTTGATTAATGTTTTTCATGAATGACTCCCTTTAATTTCCTTGTATTTCTGCACCCCTCAACAGGTTTAAAACGATGTATGTATCGTAGGGTCAAAGGAAATGGGTGGCAAAATCTAACCACGGAATACTTCACTTTGACAATACCGTATTTTCTCTCGTATAATGCAAGAGTGTAGTATTCTAATTTGTGACTGACAAAATAAATTTGCATTTAAATGAGACAGAGCACATACAGTTAATCTCCTGCAATTTACACCCAATCAATTTCCCCCTGAGGTGTCAATTGATTATTATGTAGATGATATCCTTCTGCAGCACATTAACAAGCTTTGGAGAGGAATCAATTAAATCAAAGACAGGCTTCAAGAGTTAAGCAGGATTTTAATTGTAATGTCTCAAATCAGAGGCACTTGATATGTTAGTCTTCTCCCTCAGGGATGGGCCTGGGCAGTTAACATTGATACGATGCAGTGTCCTAGCCAAAATGCCCTGTTTATAGGAATACCATGGCATTCAGTACAAAGAGATATTCCCAAGATTAAAATTTCCCATGGCAGCTGTAAATTATGCCCATTCTTTCATTGCTGTAAATACATTCTTTTGCTCACTACAATATTCCCATGCTTGCTGTAAATTGAGTCTTTCCCACAGTTGCTATAAAATTGTGCGCGTTCTTTCATTGCCACTATTACATTCCCACGCTCGCTATAAATTGCTGGTTCGACTTCCCACACCCACTCTTGTGTGCATTCTTACAATGTGTAAAAAATATTCTCGTATAGCTTGCATGCATATAATCCATAGTGGGGAGGGGGGCGGGGGGAATGGGGATGAGGTTACCTGGTTTGTAAAATATGGGTATTTGTCAGTTTGTAACTTGGTTTGATGTTAAGAATCAGGGAAGTGAACAAAACTAGTTAATTCTTTGCATAAGTTAAGGAAGCTGAAGCTTGAATCTCCGAATTGCATTTTCACGAGGTGGTGCCTTGTCATTACCTGGCTTTGGTTCTGTTTAAATTATGTGTCAAATTTTCACATTGTGTTATAGCCTCCAGATGTAAGTGGAAATTGAAGATAAATTTAAAAAAAAATCAAAGGAGCAAACAAAAGCCAAGATTTGAAGAGAAAAGAACTTGCATCCTTTTTCTGGACAGCACCAGTTGCACATGATTTTAAAGGGGAGAAAGGGAGAAAATCTGAGAATGGGTCAAAAATTTGATGTAAAAGGGGATTGATTAATGCTCAGTTGAAAAAAAACATAATTGAAATTGTGCTGAATTTTAAATCTATAAAGTCATTTAGAAAAAATTACCCTTTGATTAGTTTGATTGGTTCAGATTTCAAGTATTTGGGGTGGAAAAAAGGCAAAGCTCTGAGATTAAATTGACAGGAATTGGCTTGAGTCCATGTCCAAATACTAATGGGGAAAAGACCGACCTGCGATGGTAGCATGTCATCTTGCATTTGCACTGCTTGCATTTTGAGACATACAGGGCAGTTCAAATGTTCTGATGGAAAATTATTTAATTTCTTGCCATACGTAGCTTGACGTGATGCGTATAAATTGGCTTGAAGTGTTACGCATTGTCCTGGCTTCCAAAAGGTCATGCTTGTGCCATCTTATTAATCTTGAGCATCCGTTTGTTCGTATTTGTTCTGATACAGCATCTACCCCATTTCAGAATTACTTAACTCACAAATAGTTTTTTCCCCCCCCATTAACTGTGTGCAATTTGGTACATGCCCTGGTTGCAACCCACGACCATCCCTTTCAGCGTTGCATTCACTATCTCATTCAGTGATTATAGAGCAACAAGGTATTTGAAGATTAAAACTTTGGATACGGCAAGGAAACTTGAGTTGGTGCTTTGTGAATTCGGTACCCTCACCCAGGCACTGTATAAAGATGCCAGTTACACCCAGTCAAATACTTTGTTCAGGATATGTTTTTTGCACGCTTGATATGAAACTCCTAAATCATATGCTCTGTTTTGCATTCTGCCATGGGAAGAGAGCTCCTGGCGAACTGAGGATGTCTGCACTGAATATTGAAAGGGCTGGATAGAGTAGATGTGGAGAAAATATTTCCAGTGGTGTGAGAGTTTGGGACTAGAGGTCACAGCCTCAGAAAAAAGACATCCCTTTAGAACCAAGGTGAGGAGAGAATTCTTCAGCCAGACCATGGTGAACCTGTGTAATTTGTTGCTACAGACAGCTGTGGAGGCCAAGTTTACTGTAGGTTAATTGGTGTGTTTTGGTGGCACCTGCTCAGAGGCAAGAAGGGTCTGTTACATGCTGTATCTTGAAATTAAAGGCATTTGAAAGAATGAACTGCCCCTCAACTGTTGATCGAATTAACCTGTCACCACCAGTTGTGAAATGTTGACTAAAACTAAATGCTCACTTCATTTGCGCTGTGCTCAACTATTAGGTCAATTTCATCAGTCCCTCTGGGGTAGTTTTGTCCTTGCCTGAAATCCGAAAGAAGGCATGTGTTACTGAAATTGAATGATGAACTTCCATCTTGTATTCAGCGTGGATCAGTGCCTTATTAATTGAGCAGAGACCAATTGGTTAAGCCTTTACTTCATGGATGAAGCTCACAATTAATGTTCCGTCTAATTTTAGTGTTCAGTGTGCGCAAAAATTTGGCTGTGCCAACTTTTTTCCTGTGATGAAACGATGTGCGCATTGAGTGCTTGAAATTGTTTCAAGATCATTTTGGCATAGCCTATCTCTCGTGGCGAATAAAACTGTATTGGCATGTTTTAATTGAAGTATGATTGCATTCTACAAAGTAACGTATTTAGTTAAGATTTTATTCTTTGAATGACTTTGTTTAGTTTGTTGTTCCATTCAATAAAACATTAATGAGCATTTTTGTGTGCCCATGAATTTCCCTTGTGCACTGGTACAAATCCTGTGCATGCGCACAGCTTAGAGGGAACAGCGCTCATAATTTTGTCAGTATTGAATGCTTGCTTCGTTTGCATCATTAGAAAACCAATGCTCTTCTGTGAAGTTGTATTTGTTTGTCTGTGGTTCTTATTTGGAGCATCTGTACTTGGAAACTTTTCAAAGGCGCTGTTTGCTGTCAAAGCCAGACTTAGTGAGGGCTTGCTCATCCCTCTTGGCAATACTTCTGTCCACCCATTGGACAAATGGCAAGATTTAGAAAATTGGTTAAATAATTTGAGCTCTTAAATGATTTTGTTTAAATCTGCTAAATAAGTGTTTGTTTAAATAGCATGAGATTTAAAACTAAACCATGTGAGATATCCGAGGTCGTAAAATTGAAGTACAATATGATTTTAAACAAAAGTGTGTAATTTTTCTATTTTGACAACATGCTGCTCTTGCCAAGCTTGATTTGTAAAAACATTACTGGCAGAAGCCAAATTGTCAGTTGTATGGGACCATTGTTCCTCAAGAATTGATCTGGAACTGGTTTTCAGTACTTGAACCAGTAAAAAAAAAACTGGAGCGGTTAACTGTGTAAATCTCCAACAATATTGAGGGGGAAAATAGTTTTAATATGTGACTTCTCTGCAAGCAACGGTGGGAAGTGGAATTGACTGTTAGCCAATACGCCACCTGGTGTTTAGTGGGTGAAAAGTAACAGTTTGTCATTCACCAGTTTGTCCTACTGCACATTATGTTCACATTCTCTTCCCATTCCCAATTTTGTCCTCCTTTGCCTCAGCGTGTGTTGTCCCCTCTGAAATTTTAAAACTCAGACCTGCCATTGTCAACATCTCGGCACGTTGAACCTGATCTGCAGTTCCACGTTGGTCGCTGGATTGGATCAAATGCTTTGCATATTTTTTCAGTTCAGATAAGAAAGATGAGAAAAACCATTCATCAATAGGTATGATCGTGTCCCAAATTTTTGTATACCCTTAATGTTGTACTTGGTAAGTGGAGTGTCGTGATGCAAACATTGGCCTCTGTTAAAATCTGTTTGCATAAAAGATATTTTAAAAAATAACTTTTAGTTTGTTACTTAATTCTCTTCATTTTGTGTTTATTTCAGGGAACTTTGATCCAAAAGCCATGAATAATTTTTATGACAATATAGGACTAACTGGCCCTGTAGGAGCTGTTCCCCCAAAGCATAGTAAAAAAGGTAAGTTAATAACTGACTGGCGTGTAGTGTTTAGTGCAATTTTTGTGTAAACTTGAGGGACTATTTTGACACAATCCATTCTCAGGGATAGCACTATGGATTAGAAAATACTATTTTTAATTATTCCACCCCATGCATAATTGATGGGAGAATATCTTTGCATAATTGTACACTGAGATGATACTTGGGAAAATGACTATATACAAGTTATAACAAGAAGACTAACTTTGCGTCTAACTGAATAGGTTAAGGCTTGGTTCCCTTGCTCTTGCACTGAGGCGACACGGCATGTGAAACTATTTTCAATTTCCATTGAGATTGGAGTTTTATTTCTGAGTATTCGGAATGGATCAAAAAAGTATTGAAGATCGTGAATCTGCTTTGGCCATTTCAGCCTTTTGTCAGAGATATTTGAAGAAAGGGATGTAATTGCAATAAAGATTGTGAATTGCAGAACTTTTATCAGGGCATTAACTCTTAATCCCGATCACGTTGTTATTTTTGTAGGTGTGGACAAATCCAACAATCCTAACTCTATTTCAATAACATAACATCAGGCCTGAGACCACTTTTTGTAAGGATGCTCAGCTTTGCCAACCATGTGAGGCTATTCATGAGATGGACATTTTAATTGGACAGCGCAGACCTAATATTGATAACTTTAGTCGTATTTAAGGACGTGCGTGGCACTGTTTACATGCAACATCTGTGGAGAGAAAAGCTGCAAACTTAAGACGACAAGGTTGAATCTAAACCTAAAGGGGTCTTTGACTTGAAACATTAATTCCGTACCTCTCACCACGTGTGCTGTTGAATTGCTCTTGTCTTATCACAGATGCTCGAGGTGTGGAATGTTTTATTTCCTGTGTCCTTTTAAAAATAACAAGCTATTTTTAGGTATTGTACAGAATGCATAAAGATACATTAGTTAAAATTCTTGCAGTGGTTACCTACTTGTCAAAAGATACAACTCCACTTAGTGCAGAAACTGGAGAAAGCTCCTCCGTGCTTACTTTCAATAATAACATGAAGGAATCGTGTCAGCTTACACTTGAGCGAGCTGCCTCTAACGAGAGTGGAATCGAGAGAGTGAAGCCTGGGTCGGGGACAGTTGTTGGATCAATTCTACAGTTGAAAGTACCTGTGTTCTAAAAGAATTGTAATAAATTGCATTTGGAGTGAGGAAGAAACTTGTGACCAGCAGTTGTGTGCCCTAGCCCACGTGATGACAGACCTCTTTAATTTGCATTAACTTTATTTCAAATGTAAAATTTCAAAATCTTGTTCCCACTTGAACCACACTGCAGTGTTTACAGCCAAATGATGAATAAATGTTCATTTGTACTGTGTCCAACAAATATACTAATTAAATTGTGGCTGCCTTTTCTGGTGCAGGGAAGGAACAGTTTAGAGCTGTAATGTGGCTGGTTATTTTATTAACATATGATTGACAGCCAGCACTGTACACTCACCTCAGACAAATGAGTTTTCTAGTACAGGTGATCACCACTCTCTCCCCCCCCCACCCTTTCCTCGTATTACTGCAAGGTGCGGAAATGCACCTTGTAGAATTCACCAAGTAACACCCATTTTTTTTCTCTCAACTCCTGTCTTGTCAAATGCTCTGTTGAAGCAGCTTCAAATTGCAGCAAATTCAATGGTCGGACAAATTTCTTAAAAACTGAGCCCTTGTAATGCAGGGTTGCTTTTATTCTGCCTGAACTCAGCAGCGACTAGTCTCTGCCTAATTTGAATGCCAGCTCAGTGTTGTGTAGTGATATACCTGATCACCATTACTGTACTCCCAAGAGCACATGATGGATATACGATTGCCATTTCTGTTGCGAAATGATATTTATTCCCACTCCTACTGTAATGGTAACATAAAACCAAAAATGCCCAAGATGTTTAGCGGGTCAGCTGCATTTCTGCACATCGGAAATGTTCCGATGAAGGGTCATTGACTTGAAATACTGAAGTTGTTTCTCACCGTCGAGGCCTGCTGACATTGTGTGTTTTTCATTTCAATGAGACGTGGATTGTCTGTTCATTACTCTGACATTCATTTACATACCAATGCTGTACTCGAGTGTTGCAGAGAAGGAACTGGCAACCAGTACTCGATCTCCTTATTTAAAAAAGAAATTCTTCAGATGCCTGCCTACATTTTGTCACTCGATGAGGGATTCAAGCCCGAAATGTTTGTTATGTACCTTTACGTAAAAGTGAGTTTCTCTTGCATTGTGTTTTTATTTCAATCACAGTGTCTGCAGACAACCGTGTTTTATTCCTGCATCTCTCTGATGCTTTACATCAGGGTAAAAAAAAAAGCCTATTGATTCTTTGCCCAAATACCATCATAAATGTCTTGCTTCCAGACCATGTACCCATGTTATCACTAGAGACCAGTGACTGCTAATATTGTATCCAATGATACAGACAACAATATCTAGCAACATAAACTGATCAGCATTTACCAGTGCTGTGGTTGGTTCATTCCAACACAGTGGCAGACCTGTGGCAAGCAGATTGGTGCAGCTGCACCTGAAGTTGGATGCAGACAGTATCTGCACGTCATTGGCCAAGACCTCCTTGCTTTCTGTTTTTGGATACGGGCAGAGCAGGGAGTCATTTTCCACCACGTATCTGCACACTCCCATCAGTCAGAATCCACACAAGTTCCTGCCGAAGATGGTGTGGTGTGTTTCATCGAGGATTGTGGCTGATAACGGGACTGCTGGATGCTTGAACCCCTCAGGGCTTTAGACGTGGCAAGAGATGCGGGTCAGCAGACCTGAATTTTGGTGGCTGTTTCAGTTAAGTGCTGGTCAGCAAGTTATGTTGAGATGTTTCCCCTTTCAGGTTGGTAGGATAGAACATGTCATGCAAGTTTGGCACTTAAGTACAATTACAGATGAACTGAAATATTATTTGTTGGTAAGCACATTGGTACTTAAGACACAACAATCAAAAATAGTATAATTATCAAAATCTACCACGAGAAAGAAAGATAATAAGGAGAAATCAGTAAATATTTGCAGTTCGTATACAAAAAAAAAGACGTTCTGGTCGTCTGAAAGATCTTTTGGTAATTTGATAGGAGTTTACAATTTATGCAGTGTGGGACTCTTGAACCCATTGGTTCTTAATTTCAGGCTTCTGTTTCTTCTACCTGAATAATCTCTTTGACGATATTCAGTGAAAATAGTCATTTTTCAGAGGTCCAGACAATATGTTCCTTATTTATGACTTTATTTTGCCTTTTGTCCTGTTAATGCAGCAGTCCTGCTTCTGTCATCTTTTTCCGATGTCTGTATTAATTTGTGCAGGTGAATGAATTTCAGTAGTATTAATAGCAACAAAAAGTGAAATGGAGGGTCAACATTCGGTATTTTATTTTCTTCTCTGTCCTTCTGTGGAGCAATGCTCTCCTTTAGACAAGTAAGGAAATGAGTATTTGCAGTTGAACATGACCAGGAACAAATCAATCAGGCATTTGACTCTGGATTGCTCAGCAAATGCAGTGGGTTTTTGGCTCAATGACTTTGATCACTTCACATTGACTAGGCCCAACATTAGGATTCTTGTGTCATGTTATAGGTGCCTGTGGATAAAAGAAAATGCCATGCTGCATATCATGTACACTTTAATTGTGACAATGCCATGGTAAAGTTAATTGTGAACATGAACTTTCAACTTGGAATGTTCAGGTTTTGCAGGAAATACTTTGAGGAGGCAAAACTGGTCATATATTTGTAGCACAGGAGGATATTTGTAAAATGATGTCCCTTGCAAATCATTTTAATGGGGTAGTTGCACCTTTGGATAGGACATGGATTAACGATGTAGAATTTTATTCCTGTCATCTTCTGTTTCTGTGTGGTGAAATGTTGATTTTATTTCCTTCTTGGAGTACTGTCAATGCAGGAGGTCTTTTGCTGAGTGAAGAACGTGAGAAAGCCTGTCACTCCTTTCTTGAACTGGCGTCCGGGCATGGCAAGTGGCTTGCCAGGTAATTAAATAGTATGGGAAAACTGCTGCAAAATTAGGGTCAAAGTCAAATTTTCTAGACCATTTTTAATGTTAAATTTATGGGGTTGACTATTACATGGATACTACTTTTGAGGAACTGAAATTCACACTAGAATCCAAAATACTGTCTCAGTAGCAGAAGTCCAAATGAATAAAGAACAAAAACACAATGAAGTAAAGTAATAAAACAGTGAGAGGTTACTTGTCCCTCAAACAGATGCTGATCTGCGGTGCATCAAGGTGGGTGTTTGATTGAAAACAACACTCGAGAAACTCAGCAAAGATAATAACGGATAACTGACACTTTGGGCTTGAGGCAGTTATCGAGGTACTCAAAAATGTTGGAATGCATCTGAATAAAGGGGATAGATGTGGTTCCAAAGGCAGGCGGTAATAGGTGGAGAAGGGAGAAAGGGCACAGCAGCAAGCAAAGGGAAGAGGGATGGCCGTGTTGATAGGGAGGGAAGGGGGTGGAGAGCTGAGGAAAAGAGTACGGGGAAGGGGAAAGGAGAGCAGGTTAGCAGGAAATGGAGAAGTTGATGTTAATGTCGTCTGGTTGGAGTGTGTCCAGATGGAAAATCAGGTGTTGTTCCTCCAGTTTGGGGTGGTTTTGGTGCCCATGGACAGACATGTGAGACTGGAGTGGGATGCAGAACTGAAATGGTCACTGGGAGGTCCCTGTCACTGCTGCGGACAGAACGAAGGTGCTTCCAATTGATTTTCTGTGTGGGCAATCCCTGCTGGATGGCATTCACATTGACTCTTCTGGTTTCTGTGAACCTTTCCTTTCCCCCCTCCCTCTCTTCCCCCTGTCTTCTTTCCCTCGGCTCTCCCCCTGCCCCCTTCCCTCTCTCTTCACCTAGTCACCCCTCCCTTTGCTGCTGTGCCCTTCCTCCCTTCTCCGCCTATTGCCTCCTGCCTTTGCAATCATCCCTCCCCCCCCCCGCTTTTTGTTTGGACTCCTGTCAACATTTTTCCATAGATTGATGAAGGGCTCAAGCCTGAAATGTCAGTTATGTATTTTTTTAATCTTTGGTATATAAAGGGCACTTTGGCTTGCTGAGTTTGTACAGCATTGTGTTTTTACTTCTACCACATTGCCTGCTGATTTTTGTTTTACTTCTGGGTGTGTGGTGATACTGGTAATTGGTTCCGAATTTCAATGTTTTTGAACAATTATGCCAGCCATTGATTTGACCTCTAGAACATTTGCACTCTCTCAGCTGATTCTGTATATCCGCACTGTGAAATTGCATCTCACTACTCCCCTGTTATACACCTGCAGCTGAAAAGCATTCCCCTCTTACGATGAGGATGAACCGCACCTCCCTTGCTGGTTTTAGCATTGACAGTACAGATACTGATGAGATCCTGTAAGGATGCCCATTAGGAAGCCGAAGCAATTTTTAAAGGGATAGAAAATAAAACTATAGACATCAAACAGAACTAACAATAAAAAAAAAAAGCAGGAACAGCTTTTCCTCACGTTGTACCTTGTGTAACGTACCAGGTGACAGCAATAGAAATGAGGCCAGACAGTATTATATTTAAAATAATATTTTAATTAATAATAATAAAACAAAATATCTACTTAACCCCGAACTATGCGCAAATTTTTTTTTGTTTGTGGAATACCCCAAGCGTCGAGAGCTGAGGCATAATTCTCGAAAGGCAGTTCAAAGTTCAATCGGAGAAAATCCAATGTTGAAATGCAGGCGTTAAAATTTACCAAGTAGATGGGAGAGACTGGGGTGACAGACTGTTTATAAAGTCACCAAATCCTTGTCGAGGTGCTTCCAAACCAATGTCCTTTCAGACGAGTGGCATTCAAAGCTCCTCTATGCGGAGGGGACGGGAAGCAACTGATTCTCACTAAGCTTCCAGAACCCTTTTCCTGGGTCAGTCGAAATGCAGTAGTTCTTCTGCTTCCAAAACTGTTCAATGAGTCAGTCATTCTAAGTGACGTTCACAATAGTCACAGTCCAACTACAGAATTCCTCTGCTTCCAGAAACTTTAGTGGGTCACCTGTTCAAAGTGACCTTCCCTTTTGATCACAGAGTGATATACTCATTCCCTTATAATGTGGAGAATTAGATAAGTTGTCCATGACCATGCAAGCCACTTCCAAGTGCTCTGCTCCAAAGTGCTGTGTCTTGAAAATAGCTCCTGAGCAATCAGTGTACTGTTATTTAACATGTTGGTCACATGGTCTCCGCACTGTGTCTCCAGACACTTCTTCTCTCCTCAGACGCATCAAATTTGGGTACACGCTGTCCCCAGCCTGCTGTCAGCTCGCAGTCAGTCTCCCATAGTTTGCAGCTTGATTTGTTCTCTTCAAGTGATAGACCGACTCAAATGAAAATTAACTGAAAATGGAAGCACATAGTACCTGAAACTTTGAATGCTTCAGAGGAAGAAACATAATGACAAAAATTGGTAAGAATACTCTAGTACTCGTTTCTACAAATAATTCAGTCATCCTAAATCATTCATTTCCTCATCATCACATTTACGTACAGGTACTTGCAACTGTTGATCTGTTATCAGTGAAGAACCAAGGTCAACTTTTACAGGAGATGTATGGAAGATTCCAGATTTTTTGGCCAAAAGTAGGCTGTTGACTTTTGCACGAGATCAACTTTTATATGAGTATGTAATGGGAAATGGAAAGCAGTGGAACTGAAAATGGATTTTATTCTTTTTGCTTTGTATTTCATGGATAAAATGTGTATAATTGAGTCATCCTGGTCACTTTAATGTCCAGTGCTTCAGTCAGATTGAAATAGTAATTCAAAAATAGTTAAAATAAATCGTCAGCGTTACTTATCAGAGTTTTGCAATAATAGCTGTTATAGTTAATACAGATTATTTCCACAAATAGCATTTCTGAATTGAACTACAATGTCGACGTGGGACTAATTTCTCATGATGGACTTAAATTGTAAGATTGAGAGGACTGTTATTTGAAGTTTAGGCAATTAATACTGACTATGAATAAATAGCAATTGGATTTCTAGATATAATGATTAATGAATCATTAGTCTAGAGACATCGCTTCTAGCACATAATCATGTGAGGAAGGAAGCTATGCAATGTTATATTTTTGACTATGGGAATGTTGTTAAGGCTGGGTAAATATTTTTTCCAAATCAAATTTATCACAGAAAATGAAGCAAAAAATTTGTTTTCTAGCCCAAGTGCTATCCCACCAATTATATCTTTGTAGAATTCAATTGTCTGTGCATAGATCTTTAGGTTTGATGCTATTGCATTTTTTTTTTGTTGGATTTCTCTTGTTAAGTAGTGTTTTTGTAGTGGTGTGTCATAGCTGGATAATTAGCTAAGAAATGTGCTCTATGTATTGTAACTAGTTGTGTCTTACCTGTGTGTTGGGGTTGTGTTTTAGGTTTTTAGAGGTTTGCCCCATGACCCCACTCAATCTTCATGACTTGTCTTGTGCAGACCCTTCAGGTACTCTAGAGAGAAAAGCAAGGAAAATTAGTGTGACTTCAAAGTTACAGAAGGACTCCTCTGATTCCCAGGCTGCTCCAGCTGAGGGTGGGTACTTGCGTGAATGTCACCTGATACCAGATTGGAGTAGATGCTCAATTCATAAGGCAAAAGGACCAATCCAAAATGGTTTTTAAGCAACTCTTATCCAATTTCTTAACTTTATCATGATATTTTAATGTAATCTTTTCAGACTTTGAACATTATCTTATTTGTATCAGTGTAATTCTTTTGCCCGTTTCCTTTAGAGTATTTTTACTTTTGCATTAGATGGTTTGGTCTTTTGGCTGCAGAAGAAATCAATTTCATTAATGCGTATTGGGAATAATTGCAATGACATTTATGCTCGGTGCATGTCGATTTGTTGGCAACTGTGTTTATAGTCAACAATTTTGTGTGATTTCTTGTTTAACTTGTTTTCACAATATTATTCTTTTGTCCAGAATTCTTTGGTTGAAAAACACAACAAAATTGAGAGGCTGGTGCAAATTTTATATCTCACAATTAAGTCAAATAATTCAGGCTTAATTTTTCCAGGTCCATTTGTGGTTAAAAGAAGCTGGTTTTTAACAGGTTGAATTTGCACTACCGGGCGTCTCAAAAAGTTTTCTTTTTGTGTGTGACTGAATCAAGTGAAAATGTATTTCTCTTACAGTTTGGATTTTGCCTTCAGTACAGGAGGAGGAATCAAATCAGGAAACAGCCCAGTTTTGTGAAATTTCACGACGAGACTACATTTTTCTGAGAACAATGGGAAACAGAAACTAAAGACAAAACATTTTGAACTGGGGTATTTGAATTATTGGATACTTGAAAAATGGAATTCCCATCAAGTTTTGAAAAGAGAAAATGTCATTTTGAATGTAGCATCTTTGATTAAGAGCAGATGGGTAATTTTTTAAAACAATTGTTAGTCTGCATTGAATGCAGTGCCTTTGGATGGACGTGTGATATTTAACCATGCAGCAGTCTCAAAATGGAAGGCATGAATTTGGATGCTGCTTATTGCTGCTTTACCACTTTCAAATATTCATTTAATTTTTTTCCTATAAAATGTGTAACATTATATGCAGTGCTTTCTCCACAACGTTGTTTACTTTCTCTTCACTGAAAACTATATATGCTTTGAATAATGCCATACGAACAGCACGGAAACCGTTTTGATTTGTATTGCAGATGGGTTTTGATCGGCAGATTCTGCTGCACATTGAGAGACATTTTACGATGTTCAATTGCAGCGTTTTATTCTTGACGACTCAACTTTTCAACATGAATGGACGTTGCTTTTCTGAGGTAGTCTTGCATCGATCATTTCTAACTTTGATTATCTGGTCCTCTCTGTTGCTTACCCAAAGCTCCACAGATAAACTCCCTTATTCAAACATCATTTCTGGTGTCCACGAGCAGTACTTAAACATGGAGGCATACGTGAATGATATCCAGGAATTGCTCTCTTTTTAAATCTTGCATGTTTGGGCATCATCTGGCTGGGCCAAAATTCTCTTTACTGCCAAGCCAGTTTGGTTTTGGCATTCAGGTTGCTACCCGTTATTCAACTCGGAACACCGAGTACCTTAATCTATCTTGGCCGACGCCGACTTTGTTCAAAATACTTGTCTTCAATACAAAACCTTACTTGACACTTGTAATTGTATGTCCATATTAGTCCATCGGAAAACCCAAAGGGTTACAAATGCCTCCTGACTCCTGAGAATCTCATGGCCTCCTCTCACCACTCCACGTTTTGCTTTGAACTGACGTATCAGCATATCAACGAGCTGTGAGACATCTCTGGAAAAGATTTAAAGTTCCCCTTTTGAAAAGCATTGTTATCCAGTTATCGATCTCTATGTTACAGGAAGAGGAATATTTAACTGGCGAGCCATATTTTTGACAGTCAGAAATACTTAAATGGGAAAATTTCTTTTGTTTCGACTGAATTGATGTCAGCATATATATTTCACGTGAAGGGGCCGATCTGAAGTCTGACAGAAGGGACGTGCTGGAACTTGGCTGTTGTTTCTAAAGATGCGAGTCACAGCATGATTTATCACATGCTTATATTTTCACCAGTTTACAAAGGTATTCTCCCTTCTAGTTGCTTGGCGTTGGTAGAAAAGGATTGTGGTGAATAAATAGAGTAAATAATGTACATTGATCCCAGAGCAGTATTGCGCAGGAATAGTCCCCTGGCATGTGTCTGAGCTGAACATGATGCTAAATTCAACTAAATTGCTGTTGCTTGTACATGATACACAGCCCTCTATTCCCTGCATATTCCTTTGTCTCTGCAGAAGGATCTTAAAAGCTGTGAATGGATCTGCTTCCAATTCTACCCATGGTAGCCCATTCCAGATACCTGTCATTATCCATTTAAAGAAACTTGCTACACTCCTATTTTTCTAAGTATAACAATGTCACCTTAAAGACACGTCCTCAGTGTTTGATTTTTTTTTAATGCAGGGTGAAATATTCTGATTCTTTACTTTGGTTATGCCTGTCATATTTTACAAACTTTCATCAGCTTTCCTCTAGCTTCTAGCACTGAACAGAAAAGAACCTAAATTTCTCTGACCCTCATACCCTCTCATCCAAGCAGCATCTCTTCAATGTCTTTTCCAAAGCTTCCACATCCTTAACTAGTCATTGGAATGATGAGATCTCTCAGCACTGACAGCTTAATGGTGAGCACATTGCATTTTTGGAGATCACAAAGAAAGATGTGCAAGTTTCTTCAATGTTCCTTTCAGGATGCACCGTAAAAACAAAAAAATTCATTCTATCAGGGCCTTGTTGCAGACCATTTGAACCTAAATTGGCCAGAAATTGTTTTTAACAAAAAGCAAAATACTTCTTGGATGGGAATGCCGTGATGCTAGCGCCAAAGAGATTCTTTTGAAATTGCTGCAATTTTCAGATTTGCAATAGATTAGTTTGAGACAGAACAATTACAGTATAACTCTGATTCTCCAAAATCTTCACTTATTGCCATAAATGATGATTTCTGAAACAATCAAATATCCTCGTTTATCCAAATTTTTTTTTTGGCACTGAAGTCACTTCAATTAATGAAATATTATTTCATGCTTAAAAAGCCTTCCCTTGGGTTGCTTGTTGCATTTTAACCACTGTTACAAGTGATTTGCTGTTACTACTGGGCTGTTTTTAAAAAACGACCAGTTATCCGGGAAAAAAAAACCATTTAATTTGACATAAGCGCAGTCCTGACCATTTTGGATCATCGGAGTTGCGGCTGTAAGTGAACGTAATTGCTTCTTCTGTCTTGCAGATGGTGCCGATGCATCTGGATGATTTAGTTTGTCTGTTGTCGTGGATTCTGAGATGGCAGTTGAGGCCATTGTCGAAGTGCAGCATCTTGTACAGATGGGGTGGGAGTGGCCGACTGGTGGTTGGGTTGTGTGTGGAGTGGTCAGCTCCTTCGCACATCCCAAATATTACTTCTGAAGAATATGATTTTAAAACAGCAATGACAGTGAGTGTGAGAGAGAGAAGCGAGAACATTTGATTTAAAAAAAAAAGCCAAATTTGCAAATTTGTGCAGAAACGGACCAGCTAACAGTAAATTTTTGGATGAGTAAATCCTGAACAGCCAGCATAAAATTTAATGCCAATACGTGCCTCAGTTCTTAGGAGTAATTGAATAAAGGGTATTGTACAGATAGGCAGTATTAATTCCAGGGAAATACTTGGCTAAGGAAATGAATTTGGAATTTGTGGAAGCAAGTAAATTAGATTGATAAATGGTACAAGGGGAAAACAGGAGCTCAAGCAGTTCTTGTGGTTGGATACTGTCTCACAAGACTGGAGTCAGTGCCAACATTTGCATTGTTTATTACCTTCAGGTTTGGTGATGCCAACTTTCAGCTGGGATGTCAAAATGGTAAATTTAATATGGAGTCTGAAAAAAAGGATGATTAATGTTCTGTTGTCTGCAAGGAGTTTGTACATTCTACCCGGGTGCTCCGGTTTCTTCCCACTGTTCGAAATGCACTGGGGGTATGTGTAAATTGGGTGGCATGAACACGTGGGCCAAAATAGCCTGTATGTCTAATTTTTTTTTAAATGAAAAAAAAACACGACATGAAGTGATGTTGAATTCAGAAATTTGTGTAAGATGTTCCGCTTCCTTAGCAGACCTACCTTGAATGATGCAAGAACCTGAGGCCAGAGAGTTCGGGATGACACTGGGAAAGGGGAATAACACAGAGCATGCTGCAGACTGACTGGTCAGCCTTGTGCCCAGCAGAAGTAGCAGTACACTACATCTGAAAGTATAGTTGAAGTACAGTTCCGTGGAAAGACTGTTGAGGGCTCAGACAGTGGTAATGGTAGAGATGCAAGGATTGTTGTATTATCAGTAGATCTGTGCTGGTTTTGAGATCTCATTGCTGACTACTGAAAATGATCCCTTACTCTTTTGTTTTTACTGCTCACTTGCATTTCACATTTTGCATCTTGTCATCTGATATTTGTCATTAATACCATCCTATGTATGAAGGCCAATGAAATTGATGAAAAATAAACAAAAGGGCAAAAATATGACCAATATTCAGAGCAGAAAATTATTTCATGGCACTGGAGTGCGCTGAGATGTCAGGATCGAAGTAACATAGGGAAGCTGGTTGCCTGAATGCAATGAAAGGAATTGTTTGCTGTTTATGGTAAGGAGGCTGAAGGTCAAAAGTAGAAGGATGGGAAATGAACAAGGCAGGATCGTGCATGCTATTAACTGCAGTGAAGAGGAATGAACTTTTCAGGAAAGATGTTCCAGTCATAAGTATAGGTGTGGAAAAATGACTCTTGAAATTAAAAGAGAATCCAGTTTGTACTTTTGTATCATTTTTGGATGTCTTTGAAGTTGTCATGTTTGCAACAATCGCTATGTCCCATTGCTTCCAGAATACAGGTTCATCAGGATGTCATAAACAGTTACAGTGGAGTCATTTAAACTCCAGGCCATTAGGCTGGTCTGATTCTTAAAAATCTTTCTTAATTGTCACTCAATGGCAAAAGCGTTAAAACTGCCTGTTGCTTGTTAAATTGGATCCGGTTGCTTTTAGCTTCAATGTCGGATGTCGTAAAATAGTTATGGAGCTGTTGTGAACCGTATGACAGAGGGAATGTTGTGGAATGCAGAGCGTCACCAATTGAAGATGCAATCGTGGATCAAACTGAGGAAGTAGTGAAGTTGACTTCATCGCCATTGATCTCAAGTGATTTGGGAAACGTTACTTTGTTGTTAATGGCATGATGCTTTCCTATGCAGGGTCCAGCCTTGACATTGGATGTACATTGCTTTGATTTGATTTTTTCCATTTACAAATCGTGCTGCTGAAATTGTAAAAAAGAGAATGCTTGCAGTAAGTGGGAATTACTTGCTCATTCCCCTTTGCTCTCTGCCTTGTTGATTGAAAATAAGTTATGATAGCAGCAGTATGTCTTGGGTCCTATTTGTGGTCAGTGCACACTGGAAGACCACAGCCAGTGTGAATTGGAAACAACGTCGCCTCCTCACTGATTGTTAACAGGCACCCCAAGGATGTGTGCTTAGCCCACTGCTCCACCCATCATACACCCATGACTGTGTGGCCAGGCACAATTCCAGGGCTATCTACGCGTTTGCTGAGGACACCGCAGTTGTCGGCAGAATCACAGATTGCAATGAGGAAGCATACAGGAGGGAGATAGTTCAGCTCGTTGAACGGTGTAACGGAGACAACCTTGAGCTCAACGTCAGCAAAACCAAGGAGATGATTTTGGACTTCAGGAACACGACCCAGTCCTCATCGAGGGCTCAGTCGTGGAGATGGTCAAGAACTTCAAATTTCTGGGTGTCAACATCTCCGAGGATCTATCCTGGAGCCTACACGTTGATGCAGTCGCAAAGAAAGCTTGTGACAATATTTTGAGGTGTCTGGGGAGGTTTGGCACATCACTGAAGACTCGTAAAATTCTACAGGTGTACCGTGGTGAGCTTTATGGCTGGTACCATCTCTGTCTGGTACGGAGGCGCTAACCGGCAGGAGAAATAAACTCCAGAGAGTGGTTAACGCGGCCTGCGACATCGCAGGCACCAGGCGTCATTCCATCAAGGAAATCTACTTGAGGCGATGTCTTAAAAAGCAGCCTCTGTCCTCAAAGACCCCCACCACCTAGGCCATGCCCTCTTCTACCATCGGGGGAAAAAGCACTAGGACAGCTTCCCTGCTCACATCAAGATGGGTGTAATCTGAATGTTTACACTCTGACGCTGCTGTAAAACACTGAATTTCATGACTGGTTCATGACAATAAATTCTGATTCGGAATAGAATGGCATACCTGCGCAAAATGTACAGGCCTTTTGAAACTGCAGTTGAAATATTGTTAAGGCTGAAAGTCTTTGCTCTCTTTGTTGTCCTTAGTTGGTGCTTGGGGCAATAGCAATTCAAATACCGTTCTTGAAACATTGTGAGGTGGTCAAGATATTCTTGCTTTTGTGGATCCTTATTGATGTCCATGCCTGTGTGTGGTTCAAAATGCCTCTGATTTTCATTTTAATGAATTTTGTGAAGTAAATCTTTCCATTAAAATGTGTATTTTTAAAAATGGTAAGTAATTTTTTTTCCTTATTAAAATTCTTTGTAATCATTGCATTGAATGAGCCAAGTGTTAGCTAAAGTGGTCTTTTTGTTTTATTTGCCAAATGGCAACTTCAGCTCTCCAAGTAGCTAACCACCATCTCATCAACACCACTCCAGTCAATTAGAGAGAGCCCTTTGCAATGACTTGACAACTTTTTACTGAATGCCAGCCGTCGGGAGTTTACTCTGCAGGCTCATGGAGACCGACCATTCAGCAAAACTATTTTAATCTTCAGTCAGCTTCAATTGTGGTGAATAAATGTGACTCTTGTGATTTGACCTGTGCAAACTCTTATCTGATGGATCCTGTGACCTGACTTTTATTTTCATTAACACACAGAGGCTTGCAGAGAATCACAAATGCTTTGCACGTGAGGTGTCTGGTGGAACCGCCACGCAAAAGAAATCCGCGTTTCCACTCTGGGTCTGTGGTGAAGCAGCGTGGCTGTTTTTAGAAATTGATCGATCGATGTTTACAATTTGTTGTAAAAGACATCTTCTTCACAGCTGCAGTAAATGTAATGTTGGGTGGTATTTAAAAGGCTCTTGCATTTTTTTCTGTCTTTGATTGTGAGTTCACCTTTTTTCATGGCGCCTGTCGTGGTGGCAGGTGCAGTCCAATGAGATCGAATGTATTAGGATGTTTACTGTACTCTGTCTCGGTGGCATTTTTAAGACCCTTGGGCAATGCATTTTAAACCGTTTGATGAACAAACTCCAAAAATATTTTGTGATTACGTTGTTATGGCGGATGGTAGTTCTGAGGGAATGGGTCATTGCTGGGTTACCTTCGTGCTAACGTGGAAAGGATGGGATGCTGTGTTTGTGGGTAGCCGCATCTTATTTGGGCTCGAGTCCAGATTGATGACAGAGCAGCCAACGGCTGACATGCATCTGCTGAATATCGTGATGTTCAGCAGAAATGTTTGACTGCTTTTTTTTTAATTGCATTGCATTGCATAGATTATTCTGTGAAAATCAAAAGAAAAATGCTGGGAACTTAAGAAAATTCTAATCTTCCTGGTAGCAACTAGGAGTTGATTGTCATGATTGGTACTGTATTCGAAAGTGATGGCAATCCTCTTCATCAGGTGATCGACAGAGCTTTCTTTGAATTAATATTACTTTGTGGTGTTGAGATATGTAAATGAAGATATGGATAGCAGCAGGAAATTTACTTGTAGAAGTACTGTATACTCATGTAGTAACTGCACATCTTGGTTGAATTGAAGGATAGAAAGTGACGAGTGGAAATAAATATTTATCCATTTTTTACTGCATGGACAAATATTTTGAATTGTAAAACAATTTGCATGTTTAATACTCGATTATATTGGATGCATCATTATTATTGCAATCTCTCAATTTGGTCTGCTTGTATTGCAGAAGCTGGCACCGTCACGGCATACAGCCGAAGGCCTCATCAACGAGATGAGGATTTTGAAGGTGCCCCGTGGAATTGCAACAGCTGCACCTTCCTGAACCACCCAGCACTGAATCGCTGCGAACAGTGTGAAATGCCGAGATACACCTGAGCAGAAGCGGATTAGCACTCGCCAGCGCGCAGGATCCTGAAACTTTTGGGGCCTTGAAAGGAAATTGCAAGTCTGAAGACCATCTGCCAGGCCTTGAGTGAAGATGAAAAGTTGAAATCGATTGCAACATTTAGCTAAGTGCACGACATCACCATTGCTGTCAGCACCACAGCGTACAAGTTACACTTCAAGCGGCAACTAGTCACTGTGACATTTCTTCACACCACGCATTCAAGTCAACGTTCACGTGCCATGAAGATGGTCCGTAGTGAAGCTGAGCATTGATACCCCTCCAGGCCTGTGATTACAGGTCGTGATGCTGTTTCCTTACCCTTCCAGTGCAGGGTATCTGTCGACGAGATAACTTGAGTTGTGTAATTAAGTCTGTCTGGGTTTTAAATAATGTCAGTTGTGAAGGATTCTTGTTGCTTTAATTTGGGGCGGATTGTTCCTTGTGCTGCATCTGTTAATCGTGGGCATCTTGACTCAGTCTTGCAGGCAAAAGGGACTGCCTTGACACTAAACTAGGGGAAAAGACTCGAGTTACTCGTGATTGCTGCTTTCTTCAGGGTAATTGCACACAAATCAATTGTACCTTAAATTTGAGACCGTCTTAATGGACAGGCATGAGGTATTGCCTCGGGTATGTTTTAAATATACATTCATAATCAGTGATCCCTTTTGCTTGTACTGTGTCCTTTGAGCTACATCATTGACACTGGTGAAACATTGAGTCTTTGCAGGTGATAACAGTGCTGCATGCTCGTATTAGGGAAATAACTAGGCTGTGGGCTCTGTTATTGATTTTAAAGGTCACGTGTGCTTTTTAATCTCTATTTTTCAACCAAGCTTACCTTGGGCCTTGCTCTGTAATCATACAGTAAACTAATGCCAAAGGCAAGCATTGCACAGCGTGCTCCAACCTCGAAGTCACTTGTTCTCACCAAGATTTGTTCTGCTACCGTAGCAATTCCTGAGCTTCCACTCTTATCAAGAAACATTTTGTTTACAGCACAGAAGGTAACATTTTTGTCCCCCTTCTTTCCTCCCCCCCATCCCGTGTAGGTGCATTTAGTCATCAGTAGCTCTTTCAGAGTGAGTTTGCACATCACTAAGAAACCAGCCTGTACTAAAACTTGCTAAACGCAGCCTGAAAATAAATGGTCGCACACTGCAAATATTAAAAACTCAGAACTTTTCTTTCGTTCCTGAAAGAATGAAGCTCGCTGGACCCGCAAATGGGAGTTCGTTATGAACTTGCTGGTACTTTTATGCCTCCAATGTTATACTGTATTATTGAAAGTGTTGTTTAATTCAGATGCTTCAGGTTGCTTTAATTATAATAAAGTACTTGTTCTTTGTGAAAACGCACATTTGTTGGGCCTGAACAGGTGAATGAGAATGAAGTTGGAGCGAATTGGACGTTCGTGTTCCTCCATAAACAAACATATCTTTCTGTGGTTCCATTCTCTTCAGTTCAAAGAATGTACTGTACGATCTCATCAAAAGTTTGAGCTGGAGATAAATTTGTGCAAAGGAAATGGGGACACTGCATGTATGGTACATATATGAACGTTCTAGTGGCTACAATATTTTACAAATAAAGTCACAAAGTGAAGAAACAATTCATTTGGTTTTACTTGGTAAAGAATAAAGAGGTTAGCTTTTTTTAGTGGGATTAAATGTGCAAAAAATGAAAATTGGATTTGTGCAGTAGTGTATGAACTTTATTCAGTTCAAATGCACATTCAAAAGGGTCGAGAAATAGTCCCGTTCCCAGTTTTGTGTAATTTTTTTTAAAAACATGAAAACAGTTCCTGCTCACTACACTTGGTTTCCAAGAAGCGATCTTTCAGAAGTGTATCTATTAATGCGCATATTTAGGACAAGCAGACATAGGGTTATGGCAATAAAGGATGCATTTTGGATCAACATCAGAATGTTATTCACATAGATAATTTGAAGGGTCTCTGCATGAAGCTCAACATAGCTCTCTTAACAAGCCTATTCTTTACTGCTTGGTAATTAGTCGGAGACATTCATTAGATCTGTCCTGAGATGATGTAGAATGTGAGAAATAACATCTGGACCGTCCGTCCAAAATTTTCTCCGGTAGACAGGGCATATCATTTGAAGTTGAGAATTGGCCAGAGACCTTTTTAAAACTATTCTGTGGCTGACTTGTTTTTCCTTCTAATCAATTCCATTGGCTTATGGGGAATTCGGTTAGTCGAATGAATTGAGAATTGACGGCGTGATGACTGCCTTTTTCTCGATGCATCACGGAGGTCTTTCAGGTCTCCCGGAATTCACCTGATGCAAATTTCAATCCACGTGTGGAAAATTTGTTACCAGTTATTCCTCTCCACACTGGAATAATTGCAAGTTGTTGGAAAGGATTAATTTTTGCCAATTTTCTGTATCTCACTTTGGTCATTCATGAATTTGTACTTGGAGTTGCGTGTTGGAAACTCAGCATATTTTTAGGAAGTGGTAACCACGTTGGGTGTTATTTTTGCTGTTAAAAATCAAAGCATTTGTTTTTCTAATGGAAAAATGCATTTTGTATGGTTGCTATCTGTTTCTTTCAGATTTCTGTGTGTTGCTACTGCCTGGCTGCTGAAGCTCATTCTTGGGTAGGATTTGAAGAGGTCACTTTGCTTCCTTGACGTTTGTTTTACAGAGAGAATTGTGCTTGATCAACCTGAATCACACAATCCTTGGTCTGCGTGGTCGTGCGAAGTACCAGGTGTCACTTCGAAGTGTCTCCACTTGTATACCGACATCTTGTTGAGGATGGAGGAAGACGGACCGCATTGAAGGACGGGGATGATCACAGGTTGAAGGCAAGAAATATATAAGGGATAAGTCAGAAAAGAGGGCACTGGACAGCAATTGTTTTTTTTTCCATAAGGTTTGCTTCTTGAAAAGAAATTGAGGATTATAATAGACAACTTGAAGCTGAACTCAAAGATGATTTCAGATTTTCTATATCACGTGAGAAGTTGGAGAAACATTAAATTAACTTTTAGTGAAATCAGCATGTTTAATCACATAATGATGCTGACACATTGTGTTAATTCAACTGACCTAAAGATGTGTTTTTTTTTGCTGATTTTTGTTTGTACTCGGTATCTGATGCTTCTCCTGTCAGTGTCCGACAAAAGTCGGCCAGCATTGATGGATCCCAGTTGCCCTGGTACATATTTCCAGTGGTCGCAATGGAACCTTCTATCATGTTCGCCACTGACTGCACCGAGATCGTCAGGGGAAGGAGTACAATGGCAAATGCAGAAAATGAATTTTAAATGACATGTTTTGCTTCATGATTTTGTAAGTTTGAAGTAGACTTAAAATATGACAGGAACTCCCAAATATAGGCTCTATCTACAAATTAGTTGGTGATAAGAAATTTATACGGTGATTTTTGTGATCAGCTGCTCAAAAATCCATTAAATACAACCAAAAGGCTTCAGGAAATGATGTGCGGATGATGTGGTCAGGTAAGGGGCAGACTCTTTGATCACACGCTGCACTGGATTGGACACCTTCTGTGCTCTTGAACAGATGGTTAAGTGTTCATTTCTACCACCTTTTCAACCCAATACACATTCTCACTTCTGTTGCCAAGTTCCTCAAAGCCCAATGAAATGGGATGAACAAGCACACATCTGAGACCTTGTCACTGGGCTTTTATAATATTAACCTCATTCGAGAATGAATTGTTCTTTGGGGTTCCGTTTCTCTCAAATGCAACTGATGGCATTTGTATTTGGATGGGCAGAATTTCCTGAGGTTCCCCCCCCCCCCACCCCCACTTGATTTTTTTTTTAAGTGAAGAGCAACCGTTTAGCAAACAGTGTGAAGAACAAAATACATCCCCAAGTGGGTCTCTTGACCAAAGGCCAGTACTTCCCGTGACACTCAGCGTGTCATCGCAGGGGCGGGATCCTCCTTAAATCACTGGGTTGGTGAATTATCCGGTAAGTCTGCCTGCAATTTGACAGGTGCATCCACAAACCAGTAATCGCACCCTGGTCCCAGGAGGGTGACCCAGGTGCTGCAATTTGAAAGCACCTCATGGTTTGGCTCATTGTTGACTCAAATCCCTGGTGTCCATGACAGTCAATTTGAAGCAATGAAGTTCCTGTGGCTGTTTCAGAGGGTGATTAATTCGCTCGGGTGTTTGTAGACTTTGCAGTTGCTACCGATGGAGTGTGGCTATTTTATTGAAAGGCCACGTCTGGGATCATTTTTAAATAGGTTGACTTCAATCTGAAGCTGAGTGTGAAATAAAACTGCAAGCCAGAGTGAGTAATTAGGAATTTTTGGCATTACTTTCACATTTTAGCAATTCTACGAGTGCTTCCCTGGATATTTTGCCTGGAGGTTGGTGCCCAGTGGCATTCCGCAGGGATCTGTTCTGGGACCCTGGCCTTTGTGATTTTTATAAACAACTTGGGATTTTTTTTTTGAAAATTGTTAAAGCAACAAAGCCTGGTGTGTAAGGAGGAGAAAGGTTCATTTGTGCACTTAATCTACTGAGGCTATCCACTGTCACATAAGAAATTGGAGCAGGAGTAAGTCATGTGGCTTGTCGAGTCTGCTCTGCCACTCAACGTGATCTTGGCTGATACGATAGGCTCATCTCCAGCTGCCTGCCTTTTCCCCATATCCCTTACAATGTAGAAATCTATCCAACCTTGTGTTAAATATATTTACTGAAGTCGCCTCCACTGTTCAATGGGCAGGGAATTCACAGATTCACCACCACTGGGAAAAGCAGTTCCATCTGTCCTAAATTGACTTACCATGAATTTGAGGCTGCATCCCCTCGATCACGTCTCAACAACCTATGGAAACAACTGACCTACCTCAATCTTATCTCTGCCTTTCTGAATTTTGTGTGTCCATAAGATCCCATCTCATTCTTCTAAATTCCAGCCAGTACAATCCCAAATGACTTGATCTTTCCTTATCCCTGGAACCAAATTGGTGAACCTCCTCTGCACCACCTCCAAAGCCAGTACATCCTTCCTCAAGTAGGTCGAGCAGAATTGCATGAAGTCCTCCAGATGCTGTCTCACCAGTACTTTGTACAGTCGTAGCCTAATGTCCCTGCTCTTAATTTCAATCCTTCTAGCAATGAAGGGCAACCTTCCATTTGCCCTCTTGATAGCCTGTTGTGCTTGCCAACCAATCTTTTGCCATTGATGAACAAGCACTCCCAAGTCCTTCTGCATGTCAGCGTGCTGTAGTCAGTTGCCATTTAAATAATATTCTAATCGTTTCTTCCTTCCAAAGTGGATTCCCTCACATTTGCCAAGATTGTACTCCATCTTCCAGACCATTGCCCACTAATGAACCTATTTCTCCTCTCTCTCTGCAGACTCTCCGTATTTATACAATTTACAATTTAGTGTTATCAGCGAACTTTGACACACTACACTGTTCCCTCTTCCAGATCATTAACGTATACTGTGAACAGTTGTGGGTCCTATGGCACTCTGCTCACCATTGATTAACAACCAGAAAAAGACCCTACACCCCAATTTTCTGCTTTCTAATGCTTAACCAATCCTCTATCCATGCTACTACATCACCCCCAATTCTGTACGAGTCTTTTGTGCGGCACCTTATCGAACGCCTTCTGAAAATCCAGGCCAACAAATCTATCAGCTCCCCTCTTTCTACTGTACTTGTTATATCCTCAAAGAGCTCCATTCAGTTTGTCAAACAGGACCTCCTTTGCTGAATCCATGCTACATCTGCCTGATGGATCCATTTCACTCCAGATGCCTTCCTATTTTTTGGTTTAATTATAGCTTCAAGCATTTTCCCAACACGGATGTTAAACTGACTGGCCTAAGGTTCCCTGCCTTTTGCCTCCATCCTATTTTTGAATAGTAGCGTGACATTTGCCATCTTCCAATCTACTGGAACCTGCCCAGAGTCCAGACAATTTGGCTAAATTATCCTTTTACGGAGGATATTTGCGTCTAGGGCTCTTGGCTTTGTGTACATTTGGAAAGACACCATCAGATCAGGGACCATCAACGAGGCTTTGTGCAGAAAGTCACGTCTCACCCATTTGATGTAGTTTTTTTTGAGGAGGGGTAGAGTAGTCAATCCTGTCTCTGTGAAATTCTTTCAGGCCAAAGGTCTGTGACCACTGGTGTTCTGCAGGGATCGGTTTTGGGCCCCTGCTTTTTGTGTTGTATGCACCTGACTTGGCTGATTTTATGTAAGTAGGTGGGCCAGTACGTTTTGAGATGATACAAATATTGGTGAAGATGTGAGCAGTGGAGAGGGGTATGAAAGTTGCAGCGGGATATAGATCAACTGCATAAATGGCAGATGAAGTTTATTCCAGACAAGAGTGAGATGTTGACTTATTTGGAGGCCATTTGTTAGGGTAGAGTCAACAGCTAATGACAGAATTGTATGGATGTCCAGAGTGATTTGGGGATAAAGGTTCATCGATCAGTGAAAGTGGTCATGAGTGTAAGATGATTGGAAGGCAACGGCATGCTTGTTTTAATCGAGAGGGGCAGAGTTGGAAGAGTGAGGAATTCACATTGCAGCTAGGTAAAGCTTTGCACAGTTCTATTCTGGTCGTCCATTACAGGAAGCATGTGGAGGGTTTGGAGAGGATATAGAAGAGATTTACCAGGGATAGTGCCGGGAGTAGAGATAGGGGCCATGAGGGGACGTTGGATGCAGTTCAAAAATTATGAGAGGCACTATCCGACAGGGCAAAAAGTGACACGAAAGGATACAGGGGAGGTTCGTTCAAAGTGACAGAAGAAAGTTTGAAGGAGATTTCCAGGACAAATGTTTTTTTTTCTCACACAGAGAATGATAGCTGCCAGGGGTAGAGGTGAAAGCATTTAGTGTTTTGAGATGGATTTGTGAATGAACGGGGATAGGGGGAGATGGATCATCTGCTAGCATGAGAGTTTTTAGTTTTATTTGGCTGAAGGACCTGTGCTGTTTTCAGATCCAATTGCGTATTGACGGTTTCTCTTGAATATTACAGGTTGTTAAAGCCGGTTCGATGCTGTAGGCGTACTTGTCAGTCATGACTTAAGTTTAGGAATTGGATTTGAGAGCAGAAAGATTCGAGACCTTTTGGAAGGTCAACTCTGAAAAAGCACGGAGACTTGGCCTGACCTCAGCGTTACTTTTGTTTTTGTCAGCTTCAAGCATTGATTCACTTTCCCTTTGATGTTTGATATATGGTAAAGTTTTTTAGGTCGTAATTTCCTGGAGTGTTCATTTTGTCAACTTTGCCTCACTGTGACAGACAAGTTAAATCTGATAACTTACTCCCACTTGTTCTCCAACCAGAGGAAATTCTGTTCCTTGAAGGTATTAGAAAGAATCAGTTGACATCCAACACGTCTAAGTGTTTTTTTTTCACAAATGAGACCGCATCTTGTCTCTGATGTTGACTGGAATGAAGATGCAATGAGTCGTTTCGTCGAAATGAGATTAATGTGAATGTAAATGACTGTCATTTGGCTGTTTGTCCTTGTGTTAGATTCCAGCGCTCGAGCTGGTGTCTGGTCTCTGCAAGGTTGGGGTCAGTTTGACACCCTCCTCTATGGGTTTGATGTCCAGATCGGGACAGACAGGTCAGTGAGGCAAGGAGCGTTGAGATGGCTTTCAACTGTGAGCTAAGGATGGCCATGGGGGAGGTGTGCTGCGAGTCAGTCCCCAAGCCTGTGTCTGGTCTTGCTGATGTTTTTATGCTCTTCCCTCTCTCCAACTAGCACAGGGATGGGGTTCCAACCCTAATGTTGCTCTGGTCCTCTCATCTCACCCCAGCAGACTCGCCATTTGGCATATCATCCTCTGTTGTTTCTGCCAGTGCAGTGCGTGTCTGGCGCAGGGACGACCCTCTTAGTGACTCCCTCATCTGCTCATCCCTTCCCACCCGTCCCTGGCACTTCAACCTGCGACTCTGTGAAGGGCAACCCTTGCTCTTGCGCTTCCTCATGACCGTCCAGGGTCCCAAATGGCCCTTTCACGTTCGGCAACGAGCACCTCCTAAATTGCAATCGGTGCTCCCGATGTACAGACTGGGGGGGGGGGGGGGGGGGTAGATTTCAAAGAGCATCTATGCTCTGTCCTCACTGGCAACCGCCTGGCTGCATCCCATTCCCATTCCCCACTGACCTGTTTGTCCTGGAACTTCAGATTGGAGGCAAGCCCCCCCATATTTTGACTCTGCTGTCTACAGCCCAATAGCTGTAAGATGGGATTTTGTAATTTCCTCTGTACCACATACTCTTCTTTCCTCTTAATGTACCTCCTTTTGGTCACTTTTCCCCTTGAAACCAACCCATTCTCATCCCTCCACTCTATTCTGGTTCCTCTTTCTAAAGAGGATTGTCATTTTTTTCTTACAAAATTTCATATGCTTTCTTCTTTAAAATTGATCTTTCCCATCCTTTTTATTTCTTTCCCCACTCGCCTGCCCATTCTAACATACCTTCCTCTTTGATTCCATCCCCTAACAACCCCCCTCCCCATCCACCTACAGCTTTCTTCCACTCTGTCACCTTCAGCTCTATCTAATTTTCTGTTTGCCACCGTTGTAATTTTCTTCTATGATTGCAGCACTCAGGCTTCTCAGCATTGACTCCAAGCTGTCTGCCTCATCTTCCTCCATCGGGATCTTTGTCACCTGCCCATCCTCTGTCTCGATCTATAAGACTTCTCTCCTCCCTGGTTCACCAATTCCACAAGGGCCCCTGCTCCATTCTCTCACCCTGCCCTCTTCACACGAGCTTCTCAGTCATGATGAAGGGTTTTGAACATTCTTTTCTCCCACCGATGCTGGTGGATGTGTTGAGTTCCTCACACCGAGGAAGTTGCTCCTCATCTCATTTGACAAAGAAGTGTCTGTTATAGGATGCAGCAGAGGAAGAACCAGACAAAGGGAGGCGATGTCAGTTCATGCATCAGTTCAACTTTGTCATTGACTTGAACCCATTTTATTGACAGCACAAGTTCAAGAGACCATCTTTAATTCTTATTGTCGGATGAAATGTTACATTGCCAGAGAGATTTAAACTGCTTTTCATTTTCACTGGGCTTGTCGAGCCAATGTGTTACCCGTGCTTGTTTCTTTTTCTTCTCAATGTCTTGCTCAGATGCAGGAAGTACAGAAAAAAAAATGCCTGTTTGCTATCAGGAACCTTTCTTGGATTCGCCTTGCAAATTCGGCTCCATTCCAGTCTTTGGGCTCTCAGGAAGTGAGAATTAATATTCGGTCAGTCAAAGTCACCCATGACAATGACCCTGTTATTTTAGCTCCTTTCCAAAATCTGCCTCCTTGATCTGTTCCCTGGTGGCCCATTAGAATACTCGGATTAACTTTTTCTGACGCCCACACATGGACTCGGTGGGCGTTTCCTCCGCAACATTCCCCACCCCACTTTCTACAGCTGTGATGCTATCCCTGATGAGCAATGGCACTCACCAATTGATGTTCACCTACCTCCAAACCTTACCACTCCGTACCTTTTGAAAGCTCTGAACCCCAGAACGAAAAGCTGGCAATCCTGTCCCATGTGTAGCCAAGTCTCTGTCATGGGCACATCATAATTCCATGGATCCACGGTCCCAGTTAATGGCCCATACTCTTCATCCTTTTGTATTTATCAATCCATGCAACTGACTGTCCACCCCCATAGTCTCACTATACTTTTGAACCAACTGCTCTATCTTCTGATTTAACACTGGTTGGCATCCCCATGCTCGACTCGTTTAAACCCTTCCCAACGACGACAACCAACCTGTCCACGAGTAACGCGTCATTTTGTACATAACTTTCCCAGGGGAGATCGCAATCATTCACAAATCTGAACCCATGTCCCCTGCGCCAACTGTTCAGTCGCACGTTCAACGAGCACAACTTCAGATTCTTACCTTTGCTGGTGTATTGGCACATCCACAATCCAGAGATAACTATATTTGAAGTTCTGCTTTCAAGTTATCTTCTGAACTCCCCATGTTCACTCTTTCTTCCTTTGCCTATCTGTCTTTGGGACCAACGTGTAACTCCACTTTTGGCAACTCATCTCCCGCTCAAGAATGCTGTCAAATGTCTGAGTGTGGTACCTGAGAGGGAACACATCATCCAGTTGTCTTGATGTCCTCAATCGAATTTCCTGTCTGTCCTGCTAACCAGTGAATATCACTGTCATCTCCCCTCCCCTCCCCCTCCCCCACACCCCTGACTTTCTGAGCTCGAGGTAGGTGTCAAGACTTTGTGAGTTTCATTGACGGGGAGATGGGAAGGTAAAGGAGATGGATCCTGGGACTTGTCGGTGAGTCAAAGGTTCAGCTTCCCACTCTTAACACTGGACGACGACTGGAGTGAAGGAAGTAAAACGGAAAAATGCTGTGCATTCTTCTGCAGAGACCAAAGTGAACTCCTGAGGCAGAATTGCAGTAATAACTTCATAGCTGTGAAAGTGTTACTTGTAACAAAGGCATTGTATGTATAGGTAACATTTGCAGTCAGTATTATTTATTTACACACAATCAAGTTTGAGATGCTTTCCAGCGAACAGACATGAAGGAATGTTTATTTGGGGGAGGGGGAGAAGTGTGGGGAGATGACTTTTCCAGGTTTGTCAGATTTGAGCCCTTGCAGAAGATAGATTTGTTTACAGGTCCTTTGTTTGATAATGATGTTTCAAAAATAACCTTTTTTGTTGGCGAATGAGTCTGAGAGCTACTTTGTCTCTGCTGCTTGTCGGTGGCTTCTTGAAGAATGACTGCTGTTACCAAGAAATGATGTTTGATATTGGTTTGTTTATTTAAATTTGAGAACCTTTCTGATGCCCAGAGTTCCATTCAATCTTTGGTTGTGAACTTTCATGAAATGACTGGGACTTTGGTAAGGTATTTTCAGAGAGAGAAAATTAGAATTGGAATAAATCTGTGTTGTGGACATTTACAAATTGCAAAATAATTAGTAAGGAATAAGGACATGGAGATTTTTGGGCAACATGGTTTCTGATACTGGTTTCAGCTGGAAAATTGTGCCCTGATAAGCTTTAACCTCCCCTCGATATCTGTTCAATGTTTTCTTCATTCGCCGTGGCCAGATGTTACAGGTCACTTTCAAGTCTCATCTTCTCCCCCTGTTTTTTAATTGCCCCCACTCCTGGGTCGAATAACACTCCTTCCCTGTCCTACCTCACATTTCAACTCTGCTGTTTACATCAGAGCAAGAAAACCGATCTTCTGCAGTTCGGAGAACCTGTCGGAATTGCGTGGTTTAGAATCTTGTTGAGGTGTTGCCACCAGAGGTCGGTGCTGAATATGGTTTTCAACCTGTGTTGTACATGCCCATGGTTATTTCTCTACGGTCGACAATGGTCGTAGATCTTTCCGATGGTCTGATTTATGTAATGCAAGAGTTTTCCTTAACCCGGCATATGAAGAAAGAAGTCAAGGTCTTGTAATGGCTTGAGTCTTTGAAGTCGATGGAAATGCAGGCGGTGAAGCTCTTCACTTCCCCCAGTCCATTGCAATGAACGTTGAGTTGGTGATGGGTACTGAATTTGTGTCGTCTCCCTCATTTCGGGGCACTGTTGGGAAGGTGAGAAGAGATGCAGTTGTGTGACCTGGGAGGAATGTTCGGAACCAATATGTTCACCAGCAGAGTCCCCACTTGGAACTCTTGAAATTCTGTTCCATTCAGACTATTAACAGCGGGAATCAATTGGGAACCTGCTGAAGAGGTGGTGGGGTTGAGGCAGCTGTGAGGAGTACCAGGGCCTTCTTTGTGCTTGCGGTAACACAATGCACATACAGTGAGGGGTAGTTCTGTTCATTTATTGTCTTCGGGAATGCATCTGCCATGCTTGATCCCAATGGAAGTGCATTAAATGGAATTACCACCGATTTGGGAGTAATTCATGAGGAAGTTGATGCGAAAGTCTGCCGACGCCGCGATAAAAACACACTGGAGGGACTCAGCCGGCTTTTTCAGCGTCCATCGGACTCAAAACTATATTTCTGGTCTGAACCCTCCTTCGAGGTAGAAGCAGGAAGTCTCAGAAGAACAACAAGGTCATCCAATCATCCTAAGAAATAGATATTGACAGATCTTTTTCCCATTTTAATCATCTGGCTTATGCATTTTAGTTTGCAATAAAGCATACATCTCAGATATAAATCCTTTCTTAGCACCATCAGTAAAATTTCAATGGCCTAGGTAACCGTAACTTATGCTCAAAAACTATCCATAGTACTTTAACTTGTTAATAAGAAAACAAAGTATTCAAAACTGTTAAATATTTCTTTCATTGTTTGAAATGGAAAAAAATATCCAGCTTCATATAATCTTCTACCAATCTATTCCCTTTCTGTTTGCACAGTTTCAAAAGTTGATTATTAAATTTAAAAGAAAAAAGCTGAATTTGAAACAATGGAATTTTAGCTCAAATTTTACCTACTGTACCTATAATTTCATTCTTCTTAGTCCATAATTCCATTAAATGTTTCAACACTGGTAAATTAGAACTCGGTAATAGCTGGGAGTTCCATTTATAAATAAACTGATCCATCCTCAATAGGTTTCTCCACTTCAAACATCCTGTTAATAAATTTCAACTGTGCAGATTCATAACAATTCTGAAGATGAGGAAGTTGGAATCCTCCTAAAGCATACTGCCAAGTAATGGCACCCTTGTCATTTTACCTTTCCACAAAAATTTCCTCTCTGAAGCATTCATATCTTTAAAAAATTTTTGAGGAATCTTACAAGGAATAGATTGAAAGAGGTATTGAAAACTGGGAAAGATATTCATTTGAACACACACATCTCCTATTAATGTTATAGGTAAATATTTCCACTGATTTAAATCATGTTTAATTTTAGCCAACAAAGATAGATCATAATCATTTATATGAATTTAACCCGATACTTCACTGTACTGCTCCAATCTATTGTGCAGATTCCCCAAAGATTTAAAAGGTTGTGCCATCTGTAAACAAATACATTTATTTTATATTCTTCAGCTTTCACCTTAATACTACAATCTTGTCTAATTAACTGAGCTAAAGGTTCAATGACCAATGCAAATAGAGCTGGTGACAAAGGGCAGCCCTGTCTAGTCAATCTAGATAATACAAAAGATACCTGTCCATTTGTCTCAACTCTAGCCGTAGGGTTTTTATACAAAACCTTTATCCAATCAGCAAAAAGAGGCTCAAAATTGAACTTCTCTAAAACTTTAAAGAAAAATCTCCACTCCACTCTATCGAAGGCCTTTTCTGCATCAAGACCAATTGGTTGGATCGCTCCTGAGAGATATTAATTACACCCGCCTGATCTACATGGATCAAATCTGGTAAATATTTAGGTAATCTATTAGCCAGAACTTTGGCAACAATTTTATAATCTACATTTAATAGAGAAATGGGTCTATAAGATCCTACTTTTAATGGGGCTCTCTTCTTCTTAAGAATAACTAATAATTGCTTGAGAAAAAGAACTCAAACTTTCTCTTTCCACCCACATACCACCTTTAGCAATCCTTTACAGAGCACCGATGGTACAGGGAATACTTAAAGTGCTCTGTGAGTGGAAAGAAAAAGTTTGAAAACCAATGATGTTGCCCAGCAAAAGGTGTTAATTGGATATGATAAGGGGTGAGGTAAGAATTGATTGTCTGCGCTAAAGGAGAGAAAGGGAGTTAGGTTGTACAATGAAAGCCAGGGAATTCCGTATTAATGTCATCCAGTTGACAAACTTGAAGCATTTATTCTTTTATTTTTGCATCTTTGCTTGTAAAATGTAGCAAGATTTATTTTGTGGCTGCACGTGCGTGACATTTGAAGTTGCTGCAGTCACGTACTGACCCTCAATGTTGGAGTCTGGCCATGGGTGAAGGTTCCTAATTGTCACTTTCCTGAACTCACTAGGGCTCTCCATCAGTCTGATTGTTCTTTTGATTTAAAGTCAAGTCTAACAAAAATATCAGTTCATGAATTTGGAACCGTCCAGCAATTTAACCCTTTGTCTTGGTGCATGTCTATTGCTGCTGGGTTTTGGTATCCTCTGGACTCTTAACAAATCATATTAAAGGTATAAAGGTGGAAGCTGATGAATATAAAATAAATTTGTTTGCAGATGATGTTTTGATATATTTAATCTGCATGAGAGATTGGAGCAGTATGGTGAAGTATCGGGTTATAAAATTAACTGGGGAAAGAGTGAAATTATGCCTTTAGCTGAAATGGATTATTCTCTGCGCAGGCATATGGTCAAATTTAAGTGGACGGATTGGATTAAGCCTTTAGGTATTAAGATAGTAATTATAATCATTTATATGAACTGAATTACTTACCTCTACTTAAAAACAATTTGAATCAGTGGAAAAAATTACTTATAACATTAATAAAACGTGTTAATTGTATTAAAATGAATATCTTTCTCAATCTATTCCCTGCAAGATTCCTCAGAATGTTTTTAAAGACCTGAATGCTTTGGTGAGGAGGTTTTTGTGGGAAGTCATTACAGAAATGTACTTGGAGGTGGGCACTAGAGGGTTGCAACTTCCCTATTTTCAGTATTATGAATCAGCACGGTTGAAATTTATTAATGGGATGTTCGAGGTGGATAAACCTTTGATATGAGCTAATATTAAATAATCTCAGATTGGTGAAAAGAAGATGGATCAGTTTATTTATAGATGGAATTCTCAGTTATTAAGTAATCGTAATTTGTCTGTGTTGAAATATTTAAAAAATGAAATTAGAGGTAATCAAGGTAAAAATTTCAGGTAAAACTCCTTTGTTTCAAAATAAGCTTTTTCCTTTGACACTTAATAATCAACTTTTGAAGTTGTGGGATCAGAAAAGGTATAAAAATTAAAGCCCTATTGTTGGATAATTTTGGACGTACGTTACGGCTACCTTGGTGGTCTAATTTGAAAGTTTACTTACTGATGGTGGCAAGAAAGGATTTGTATCTGAGATGTATGCTTTATTGCAGAATAAAATGCTTAAGCCAGATTTTTATAAATCTAAATTAAAATGGGAGAGAGATTTGTCCATATCTATCTCTTAGGATGAATCTATGCAAGGATAGTATGACTAAAATTGTAAATGTAAGGTACAGGTTGGTTCATTATAATTTTCTTCTTCAATTATATTTAACCCTGGAGAAATTAAGGAAATATAAATTTATTTCTCTGATCTATGTTTTAGATCTCATAAGAAAGTTGGCTCTTTTTTACATTCTACTTGGCTACGTGAGACAGTGAAGCCTTTTTGGGGTAATTTAAGGAACTCTTAGAAGCTAAATTCAAATTTAAAATTTCACTTGATCCTTTAGTATTTTTATTGGGTTATACTAATAGATTGAGTTTGGAGTTAAAATTAAATAAATTTCAAATTGCTTTTTGGAATATAGGGGGATTGAAATCTTCCTCCCACTCACTGATGGTGTTGCTCTGAACCGTGGCGAACAACTGATTGGAAGTTTAGAGGGGGGTGGGGAGGGGTGTCATAAGGGGTATTATTTACAAAAACATCATGTATATATGTTTTTCTTTATTTGTATTTTTATTGTATGACTTATCATGATTAATAAATAAAATTTTCATTAAAAAGTGGACTCTTTGACACTCCTGTAATAATTTTCCTCTTGGAATACAAAACAACTTCTTAGATTGAAGCATTATGTGGGATTTTGTTATGCATGCAAATAAGGAGTTGTCAAGTCGGATGATAATCCTCCATCTAAAACTCAAAAAACACCGTCTGCCTAATTACCACCTGGTCTTTCAGATCAAAGCACAAATTTGAGGCTACAAAATTTTCTATTCCACTCTAGTGAAGCATGGATGGTCTCACAATAATAAAAAAAACTTTACCTCTCAGCCACTGTACAGGAGGTCCTTGCATGTTAGTTCACGTCAAACGACTTTTCAACGTGCAAGATTGGCGTTCGCCTTTCTGTTGCTAGTCATATGTAACTAAAGGTGCCAATTACATGAAACAATTAGACTGAAAAATTCCAATCAAGCCAAACCTCTCAAGCAACTTGCAGATTTATTTTTAGATCATCTGTTTTACAATCATTTGTTATATGTATTCTGTTTCCACTTCAAGGTCTGACATTTTCATTTCTTAATTTTCCTGCAGCTGTTGAACTGAGTCTGATACTTCCCGCGGTTGCCCTGAACGGTTTGATCAACTGTACATCTGGCTCCTGTTCAGAAATCTCAAGATACTTCTGAAGTTTTGATTTCTTAACTTGGAGTAAGGTAAGCAAAGGAGGAAATGACTCATCAGTGCCCGGCAGCTTCAGTTGGAAACTCTTCCTTGTCGATATATCATCATCCTTACCCAAAATCTTATCCCGCAGATAATTTCAAGCAGCCTTCTCATTCAGAGTTCTGGACCGAGGCACTTACTGATTCCTGCCCTGACTCAAATCTTTTACATTTTCTTTTAGACAGACACCACTGTAACAGGCCCACAAGCCTGTTCTGCCCAAATATCCCAATGAACCTACAACCCCCATGCATTTTTGGAAAGGTAGGAGGCATCCAGAGCACCAGGAGGAAAGCCATGCAGTATCAGGGAGAACTTAGACAGCGCTGACTTTCAACCATGCTCACTTCATTAAATTCATTAATGCCCTTTATCCATCTTTGCAATGCATTAGTTTAATTAATTTCTATCCCCAGCACCTCTTGGAAGACTCTGTCATCAAGATCTCATGCTACGGTTCAATCCTGGCTCAATCGCAATCTCGCATCAAACAAATCAGTAAAAACAGTCTCGTTTTGAGACAGTACAAAATCGCCAGTCCTGGATTTTTTACTTTTAATTCAGTGCATTTGATAATTCTGCTATGATAACATTTTAACCCGTTTCACTATTTTATAGCCCACCGCTAATTTGTGCAATTTTCTTTTTCTCCCTTAAATGCTGAAATTAAAGTAGTTGTACTTTGATAAAGGCACTTTTAATTGATGCTTTGCTGTATCCAAAGAGCAAAAGATAAAAAGATCAGAGAATCGGACACCAGCTTTCAGTCCTTTAACTTCCTTCCACGTCCTGCACATTCTAGAAAGGAAATAAATGGCCAAATTACACATCACTTCCAGCCGACTGACTGACACAAGTGGAAAAAGTAGCAATTAATGCTTGAATCCCAAAAACCACCATTCGGATTTTGATTTGTGCCTGGACCTCGCAAAGTTTCCTTCCCTCACCGGATTCATCTCTACCTCATGGTGCCGAGGAAAGGCAATAAATTACTGAAGGCCCTGTCACAGATTCTTTGGCCTCTTCCCATCAGGGAGAAAGCTCAAGACAGTCTTTTAGCAGCTTCTTTCCTCAGTCATCAGAGGTCGGAACAACTCTTAGCCCCCGGGGGGCGGGGGCACAACCTGACCTTCGAAAACTCACTCAGCTGTTCACAGAAGAACCCTTCTTATAGTATACATTTATATGACAATCTTAAATTTTATATTGGGCTACACTTTAAAAATATAGGATACATAGAATCCACACAAATTTGCTGCTTCCTCTCACCATCCCCCCCACCCCATTTTATTCAGGCACCTGCCTGTATTTGCTTGCACTAATTAAAGGCCAAGCCCAAAATTTTGGTTAACCTTCACTCTCTGTGGATGCTGCCTGACCTGCTGAGTTCCTCCAGCACATTTGTGTGTTGCAGTGACAACGTGAACTGGCTGTGTCAGGCTCCAGCTTGGGCTCGGCAACCAAAGGCCTCCTGCTAGGGCTTTTTTTGAGGGGGGGGGGCAAGCGGGACTCGACCTAGGGTCCAGGACTCAGGCGGGTGGTGAGCAGCGCTGCGGTCTCAGAATTGGAATCAGACTCTTGGAATCACCCTGGGATAGCATGACTCGAGTGGGTGGCATGCAGGCCTTGGGCCCAGATGGATTCCTGCTCTTTTCTGATCTAAAACCTGGATCGGGGAATGGGGTGCACTCTTTCTTCAATAGAGAACCACGTGGTTACTTTGTGACTCTTTCTTTGCCTTCATAGGACAGACAAAGGAAAGGTTTCTCTACTTCTTGTCCTCAATTCCATGAATTGAATCAGACATGTAGCACAGTTTCAGACCCTTTCAGCCCACAAGTCTGTGCCACCTAATGAAACCCAATTAACCGCCAACCCCCATACGTTTCTGTTTCAATGGTGGGAGGAAACCAGAGTCTCCCGGGACAACCCACTCAGGGAGAACGTACAAACTCCTGACAGACAGCATGGGATTCGAACACCAGTCCTAATCACTGTGACAGTGTGGCACTAACTGCCATGCTGTCCCAGTTGAATGCTTTCTCTGCAATTCTATCGTGACAGTCAATTAACCAGAAACATGGGTGCATCTTCTCCCATGACCTGTTTTGGTTTTCAGGTCTCCGTCCTGCTGCTCAGCGGGAAGAACCAGGACCCCACTAATTTCATGGGCAATGGGAATAACTGCTCTCCCACTCAATGGCCATCTTGTTGCAAAACAGACCCAAAACATTCCTGTGGAACGTAGAGACAAATGCAAAAGAAACAGGGATTAAGGAACAAAACGACTGTGTTTGTGCTTCATGCATGACAAAAAAGACTGGACTACTAGACCCAACTCATCTGGCACACGCTGAGTATCAGGGCAAATACTTTGAGTACAACAACAGTTTCAGCACTTTCCCGATACCTTCTCCTTCCACACAATTTCCCAGAAATTGCAACTTTCGGAGCAGAGATATTTAAACTTTTAAAACTGACTTAAATAATCTGAAGGAAAATCAAGATTGAGTTGCCCCGTGCCAACCAGAGAACTGTGTAGCGCCATTCTGTGCCGACTTACTGAAATAAACCATAGCTGATCTCATAAAAACTGACAAGATCCCAAAGGGGCACATCAAGGAAGATGCCAGGATGCTTCAGCTGTTGGGAAAATTTAGTGAGGGTCATTTGAAACTGAGCCTTGTGGTAACCTCTTCTCACAGAGCTTGGTGAATTTGTCTGCCCTGGGGAGTTATGGAGGGGAGATTGTGAAAGAAAATCCGATTTGAATTCTGCAATTTTTCCTCAGACATTCACTTTCTCTTTCCATTTTGCCAACTTTTTCGCGAACAGCCCAATTTTCAGTGCTTTGGATCAGCTGACACTCACCAAGACATATCGTCAGAATGCGTTTCCCAGCCCATTGATTTTTGCACAGCTAACTTCCACCGACTGAAACGTTTGTTGCTTTCTGTGGATTTAAAAGAACAATCATTAACATTGCCTGAATTTTTCTCCCATTTCGATGCTAATCACTTAGACAGCTTGGCACCCCTTGTGTCATCTTAAAAGTCGCAGCAAGAACAAGGTTTCAATGATCAGGTTCACAGATGGGTTGAAATATGCAAGGAGTATTTGGAGCAGAGCAAATGAACTCAAGAGCATCGGTCAATAGGTGAAATTATATGTGGCCATTACAGAGACTTGTCTGTCCCCGAGGCAGGAAAGGCTCTGCTGAACAAACGTGCCGGTCTTCAGCCATTTCAAAAATGACATGGAGGGAGGTAAAAGTACGGGAGAGTGGTATTGCTGATCAGAGATCCTATCGTGGCTGCAGAAAAGGGAGAAATAGTGGAGGAATTGTCTACTGGGTCAGTGTGGGTGGAATTCAGAAACTGGGAATAATCCTATTGGGTGTATATTCTAGACCCCCATCCACGAGTGATGGAGACATTGAGGAGCAGCTCGGCAGGCAGATTCTGGACATGTGCAAATATAAGCTGTAGTGGTTCACAGTGTGAAAAAAATATATACATAGGTTGCAGTGATGGGTGATTTTAACTTTCCTGATATCAATTGGCCCCATCTTAGAATGAAGTGTTTGGATGGAGTGGAATTGTCAGGTATGTTTCCCGACACAATATAGCCAACAAGATGAGAGGCTATATTGGGAAAGGAACCAGGTCAGATCTCTCTGGGTGAACATTTCAGAGAAAGTGATCACAACTCTTGTTTTTACCATGGAGCTGGAGAAGGGCAGGAAAAGACAATTGGGGAAACATGTCATTGGGGTCAGGAAACATATGATGCGTTTGGGTGAGAGCTTAGGAGCTTAAAACAGCAGAGAACATTTGCATGGTGCTCTGCACATTGAGGCAGGGAAAGAACCATTGTGGACAAGGGATGCAGATAATCTCGTGAAGACAAAAACAAAAACTTCTGAGAGGCTTAAGAAGATAGGAATTGAGGGAGCTCCAGTGCAGTAAAAGATTGCCACAGAAAAGAGCATAAGGAAGAACTTCAGAAAGCTAGAAATGTGTGCATGGAGGAAGTGGCGGAGGTCCTTAATGAATACTTGGCTTTGGTATTCACTGCAGAAAAGCAGGAAATTGTGAGGGTGATTTAAACTTTTCAACGTATTGATGTGAGGAAAAAGGATCTGTTAGAGCTTTTGAAAACCACCAAGTTAGGAAAGTTGCTAGGACAAGAGGAGATTTTCCCAAAACTTCCGTGGGAAGTGAGAGAGGAGATTATTGAGCCATTGATAGTGATCGTCGCATCATCACTGGGGACTGGAGAAGTACTGGAGGATTGTTCCCCTGTTCAAGAAAGGGAGTAGAGATAGTGCAGGAAATGATAGACCAGAGATCCTGACTTCAGTGGTGGCAAGCTGCTGGAGAACATCCTGACAGACAGGATTTAAAAGCAGGTAGAGAGGTAGAAACTGATTAGGAACAGTCAGCATGGCTTCATCAGAGGAAAGGACGCGTCTCACGAGCCTGACTGAATTATTTGAAGATGTCAAAATGCACATTGATGGTGGCTGTCAACGGTTCATATTTTGCACGAGGTCAGTGACCAGAGGTGTTCCGTAGGGATCTGTTCTAAGACGCCCCTCCTCTGCAATTTTAGAAATGACCTGGTTGAATGAACAAGTGCAAGGATGGGTTAGTAAGTTTGCAGATGACATGAAGGTCAGTAGGGTGGCAGGTAGAGTTTAAAAATCAGAAGTGGTTCATTTTGTTAGGTTAAATGTGAAGGCACAATACAATGTGGCTGTGTGGACGAACTGAGAAACCTTGGGGTCTGTGTCCATAGGACATTCAAAGCAGCTGCACAATACCTGAGTTGACCCCAGTTGGAACATTGTTCTGTTCTGGTCACCTCATTACAGGAAGGAGGTGGAGGTGCAGAGCGTGCTGCTCCCTCCAAGCTGCGTGTGCCCGCACATGTTGCGACCCGTGCACAAAGGCAACGGTTGTGCGCACCGAAGGGGAGGGACCTAAAATAATTATACTTACATGTCACTTTGTAGAATGCAATCAGACTTGTGTATTAAAACACACGAAAACAGTTTTATTAGCCATGAGAAATCGGCTGTGACCAAATTATCTGGATGATATTTGCACAAGCATGCAGTGTGCACGCACTTTTGCCACAGGAAAAAAAAACTGGCACACCGCAAAATTTTTGAGCACACTGACTACTAAAAATGAGAGGGAACATTGGTGCAGAGGAGATTGCCTGGATTATGAGAGATTGAGTGCAAGACGATGAGAGGCACTGACAGTGAGAATGGCCAGTGGCTTTTTGCTGAAACGGTTAACCCAAGGGGCTTGAGAGTCGGTACAGGGGGAGATGCAGGGGGTTAGTTGCTCCACACAGAACGTGCTGCTCGCAACATTGGTGGGTGCAGGTACAATTGGATCTATTAAGAGACTAAGATAGGTGCATGGAACAGAGAAAAATGGAGGGTTTATGTAGTGGGGAAATACAAGGCAGTTATGTCATGTCAGCACTGTCCTGTAGATTGCTTGAGTCACTATTTCTCACAGGCCTTGGTTTGAAATCTTTTTCTCCAAAGCAAACATTCAACTGCCATGATCGCCTGAACCACCTTGATGACTGACAGGTCCACTTCATCATATTTCTGTGGACATCAATCTGTTCAGTTTCCTGCATGTTACTTGTCCTGCCGTTAATCACTCAAGCCCGTGCTCCTCAGATTTTAAGTCTCAAGCACGGAAATGGTTTCACTTCCAATCCCAGTCTCAACAGACCTTCCAAACAATCACAAAAACCTCATTTTCCATTGCCCGTAATCACTCAATCATTCATTATTATACTAGACAGCAAAAATAAGCCTCCCAGCTACATCAACCATATCTTGATTCATTCCACTGTCCTGCCTCCCTCAAACCACCAAAAACCTGAGACACTCCTGCATTCCTTCACCTTGAACATCGGCATCAACTCTGCAGCTGCTGTCTTCCCATCACCCTCAACTTTACGAAGAATCCCCTCGTCCACTGTCTCACACACTTCTCATCTTACTCCATGATCCTGCAGGATCATCTCCAATTTTAGAATATTGGGGCATCACCTGTCTTCACAACAAATTGGCATCACCCATATCCGTTGACATTCGCCTAGTGTTACCATATTTGAAATTTTCACCCTCTCGTTCAGGAACCTTCAGGTCATCAGCCCTTCCTGAATCACATTTCCTCCAACTTCTCTTCCACTGACTGCAGCATTCTCTTGCCATCCTCCATCTTCAACGGTCTCAGTTTCGCACTTTAGAATGTCCTCCAACATTCTGTGGCCCCCTGTCTCCCACCTTTGCTCATCAACCAGTTTTGCAGCAATACACTTCACTGACACGTCTTAGAGGACATTTGACCTTTTGAACATCCATTTCTTCCAATGTGGTAAACTAAACAAAGAAATATATTGCTTGCTTTCACTTGACTTGTGCCACATCATCTGCTGGTTGTGGATTCAATGAGAGAACAGAAATCCAAACAAATTAACAGTGGGTTGAAAGGTAATCAAAAGCTCAGTGATAAAGGCACATTCGGACAGCAATGTCAATGTGGAGGTTCGCACAAGGCTATTGCCGCGCCAGTGACCCAGGTTTGAACCCACTGCTGTCTGTAAAGAGTTTGGACGTGCCAGGGTTGTCAGATTCGGCGCCATAAAAGAAAAATACAAAAACGTTGTAAAAAGTTGTAAAATGTGCCAACAGGACCAAAAAGAGCCTAAAAATCTAAAACCACCAATTGGCACTTTCCACAGCCAACCAATTCAAGAAAGCGGCAAATTTATTGGCGTTTGGTGCCAAAGTAGACAAATATGGCAATCCTGTTATGTTCTCCCTGTGTCTGTGTGGGTGTCCTCCGGGTGCTCTTCTTTCCACCTACATTCCAAAAATGAGCAGGGCTGCTCCCTGACCCTAACGTGCTCACATGGGTGTATCTGAGCACTGCAGGCTTGTAGGCCGGATGAGCCTGTTATCGTAAATTAAAATAAAAATAACAACAAGGCATTGCTCAATGTAATATGATCAAAATTAATATTTTTACAAATGTTTTACTTTCACGTCAACATCTGTCTCTGCTGTGGGACACCTGATGACCAGCTCAAAGCAGGTTCAAGGTCCACAATGCCATTCTTGTTACGTGAACAAGTTACACTTCAATGCAACAGACCACTTCTTAAAAGGTATTCGTCAAACATTTCCTTACCCTCCATTTCTATCTGGGGTTCAAACGTCTCCCACCCTGCCAATGGGGGGCTGTCATCAAACAAGTTCCAGACTTCGACCCCATCCGCGGCACCAGCGGCCATCGCTGCTCCCAGGGCGGTGGTCTCTGTCATGGCTGGTTTCACTGAAAGAAAGCAAAGCACACAGCTTGCTGACTCAGTGTCTGGATGTGGCCATTCACAGCATGCGGCAGCCAGCGAAAGGCCGCACGGATACAAAGGGTTCTTTTTCAATCTGTCTATTAATCATATTATAGGTAAACAGTGCATGAGGAGACTCGGAGTAAAGAATCAGAGGGGAAAAATATCACCATTTGATTTAACATAGTGCATTACTCCACAATTAACAAAGATGTTCTCACCTTCTCCTCTTCAAAAACACGTTATTATATAAAACCCCACCTAATCTAAGAAACAAAGAAGATTGGGAGGCCCATCCTGAGAATTTATAATAAAAACTAATCATCCAGTCTTCACCAACAAAGAATAAATAATTAAAATTAAATATAGTTCAGAAGGGAAAATAATTGTACTCACTAAGTCAGGTGGAAATAATTTATAAAAGTCTCTTCAAATTTAACAGAAGGATCAAATGTATGACTCCTAACTTTCTCTGGACCTAAACATGAAATAATTTGAGAGAACCAAGGATTAGAATCCTTCTATTGAAATTGGATCACTCTTCCAGCCCACAATGTAGGAAAGGCCACAACCTGATATGTGGAAGTGGAACTCGTCCCACTCCCGCAACTATAAACTCGATGCAAAGTGCCCCAAGGACAGGTGTTTGGAATAGGAACACCACCCAGTCCCTCACCCCTTTAATAAATGTTTACCCTTTCAGTTTTGAGGTACAACTTTCCACATGAGATTGCATCTCCCGTTTCCTTGTCCTCTCTCTTAGCTGATGTACATTCCACCTTCCCACGAACAAAAGCACCAACTTTTATATCACAGGCAAAATTGAAAATATGATGTGTGCCCCTCAGTTGACATTGACTATGCATTTGACAATCAGCACCGAATCAACCCCTGGTCGAGAAGATGACCCTACAGGGAAGGTGACCACGGCAGGGGATCAGCGGCTGAAGGACCCACGTTGGCTGCAGCCGAGGCAGATGAAGGACTCACACCAGGCTGCAGGCTCATGGGAACTGGGATTCGAAAGGGTGCTGAGGACAAGGGCTCCCAGAGAGCTTTGGGCACTGAAGGCTTCCTGATTGATCGGAGGTTTGGACCTGGAGTTCGGGTTGCCAATGCTTTGACCAGGACTCTGAGGCTGTGGGAGGACTGGAGGCAAATCCACACACTCAATGACTCTGAAGGGACTCTCTTTTGCTTTGCTTTCTCTTATTGTTTGGGGGCGCGGGTAATGCTCACAGAGACTCTTCGTTTGCCTCACGAAGTATATCATGTATATTATATTTTTATGTATTATTAGGTGACAAAGGAACAAACTTAAAATCCCATGAGATGTTGATGGTCAAAAAGGTTTGATTCTAAAAATATAAAAGCAAATTCGACTCCAACTAAAATGACCCATGGGGATTAAAAATGTTGGATTTTTCCATCCACGTGGAAATTAATCTCTCAAAATTTGGAACACAGCCCTGCACTTCATGAAGAGAATGTGCCAAACACAAAATTCAATCCCTTCTCGTATTTGGGTAATTTAAAGTTTACAGACGCAGAAGAGCAGAAGAATTTTTTTCTGAGAACTTTAGAGGTGCAGGGTGGAGCAAAGCTGAATCCATTCTTACCCGTGATAATCTGAGTGAAGGAGCAGAACTCTCTCCAGAGCACAACATGTTCAATGGGCAGATGTCAGGAACGCAATCAAAACGGGGACGCTGCTGACGCAATGGGTGGGTGGACCGGTGGCAGGTCACACCACGCTCACGAGATCATGTGCACCGACCTCTTGCGTTACTGTGAGCAATGGGGTGAAACACGAAAGTCTGCAGATGTTGTGATTCTAATGAAAATACACCGAGATGCTGGAGGAACTCAGTCGGTCTTTTCAGGGTCTATTGGAGACGAGCAACAGCAACTAATGCACCTTTCATTAGTTGCTGCAATGACTCCCCAGATAATCACATCATCAACCTGACTCCAATACAATGCTTACTATTAGTTTTATGGCAGCTTTTGTGGCACTTACATAACTATAACCATATAACCACTTACAGCACAGAACAGGCCAGTTTGGCCATAACAAATCCCCACCCTACTAGTCCCACTGACCAGCTCCCGGTCCATACCCCTCCAGTCCTCTCCTCTCCGTGTAACTATCCAGTCTATCTTTAAATGTAACCAATGATCCCGCCTCAACCACGTCTTCCAGAAGCTCATTCATTATCCCTACCACCCTTTGCGTAAAGAAATTTCCCCTCATGTTTCCCTTATAATTTTCCCCCTTCAATCTTAAACCATGCCCTCTAGTTTGAATCTCCCCCACTCTTAACTGAAAAAAGCCTATCCACATTTACTCTGTCCCTTTTAAAATCTTAAAACACCTCTATCAAGTCCCCCCTCAATCTTCTACGCTCCAGAGAAAAAAAGCCCTAGTCTGCACAACCTTCCCCTGTAACTCAAACCTTGAAATCCTGTCAACATTCTCGTGAACCTTCTCTGCACTCTATATCTTTCCTATAATTTGGTGACCAAAACTGTACACAGGACTCCAAATTTGGCCTCACTAATGCCTTGTAAAATTTCATCATAACCTCCCTATTCTTGAATTCAATTCTCCAATTTATGAAGGCCAACATTCCAAATGCCTTCTTCACCACACCATCTACCTGAATATCAGCCTTGAGGGTACGATTTACCATCACTCCTAAATCCCTTTGTTGCTCTGCACATCTCAATAGCCTACCATTTAATGCATATGACCTATTTAGATTTGCCTTTCCAAAATGTAACACTTCACATTTATCTGTATTAAATTCCATCAGCCATTTCTCAGCCCACACCTCCAGCCTTCCTAAATCACCTTTTAATCTACGGTAATTTTCCTCACTGTCCACAACACCACCAATCTTTGTATCATCCGCAAACTTGCTTATCCAATTCTCCACCCCTTATCGTTAATATATATAACAAACAATAGTGGACCCAGGACCAATCCCTGAGGAACTCTACTAGTCACCGGCCTCCAATTGGACAAACAATTTTCTACCACTACTCTCTGACACCTCCCATCCAACCATTACTGAATCCATTTCACTACCTCCTTATTTATACCCAATGCCTCCACCTTTTTTCCTAACCTCCTGTGGGGAACTTTGACAAAAGCTCTAAATAGACAACATCCACAGCTTTCCCTTCATCAACCTTTTTTGTAACCCCCTTGAAAAACTCAATCAGGTTTGTCAAGCATGATCTACCCCTGACAAAACCATGCTGGTTACTCCCTATCAATCCCTGTACCTCTAAATATTTGTAAATACCATCCCTCAGAACACTTTCCATCAACTTGCCCACCTCAGACTCACGGGCCTATAATTCCCAGCTTTACATTTGGACCCTTTCTTAAACAGCGGAATCACATGCGCAACCCTCCAATCCTTTGGCACTACCCCCGTCGTCAGTGACATCCTAAATATCTCTGTTAATGGCCCCTCTATCTGTCCACAAGCCTCCCTGAGTGTCCTTGGGAATATTTTGTCCGGTCCTGGAGATTTATCCACCTTTATCTTTTTCAACACAGCCATCACTACCTCCTCGGTTATCCTTATATGCTTCATGACCTCCCCACTGTTTTTCTTTAACTGGTTCAATAGTTTTTTTCCCTAGTGAATACCGAGGCAAAGAAATCATTCAAAATTTCCCCCATTTCCTCTGACTTCTCACTCAGCTACCCTTGCTATCTACTATGGGTCCAATTTTATCCCTCACTAATCTTTTACTTTTAATGTACCTATAGAAACCCTTTGGATTTATTTTTATTCTGTCTGCCAAAGCCTCTTCGTGCCTTTTTTTGGCCTTTCTAATTTCTTTCTTAAGATTCCTTCTACACTCCTTGTAGTCCTCCTTCAAATTCTCAGCTTCTTGCTCTTTATACCTCGTACACCTCCCTTTTTCTTCTAACCAAATTTCCAATATTCCTCGTAAACCAAGCCTCCCTATGACTTCCAGCCTTTCCTTTGATCCTCACTGGGACATATCTACTCTGTACCCTCAAAATTTCTTTTTTGAATATCCTCCATTTTACATTTACATCCTTACCTGAAAATATCCTGTCCCACTCAATACTCCCCAAATCCCATCTTATTCCTTCAAAATTTGCTCTTCTCCAATCCAGAACCTCAACTTTAGGCCCCTCCTTGCTCTTCCCTAAAACTAACAGAGTTATGATCACTAGAGCCAATTTGTTCTCCAACAATAATGTCCGATACCTGACCTAACTCGTTCCCTAACAGGAAACCGTCCCGAGTCAGTTCTTCTACTAATTGATTTAGAAAACAATCTTGAACACATTTAACGAACTCTAGCCCATCCAGCCCGCTAACTGTAAGGGTATCCCAATCAATGTGAGGGAAGTTAAAATCTCCCATGATCACTACCTTATGATTCTCACACATATACGTTATCTCATAAGATAACATAACAATTACAGCATGGAAACAGGCCATTAGGCCCTTCTAGTCCGCACCAAACCAAACACCCCTTTCTAGTCCCACCTCCCTGCACAATGCCCATAACCCTCCATCTTCTTCTCATCCATATACCTGTCCAACCTTTTCTTAAATAATACAATTGACTCGGCTGCCACTATTTCTCCCGGAAGATCATTCCACACGGCTACCACTCTCTGAGTAAAGAAGTTCCCCCTCATGTTACCTCTAAACCTCTGCCCCTTAATTCTTAACTCATGTCCTCTTGTTTTAATCTTTCCTCCTCTTAACGGAAATAGTCTATCCACATCCACTCTGTCTATCCCTTTCATAATCTTAAATACTTCTATCAAATCCCCTCTCAACCTTCTACGCTCCAAAGAATAAAGACCTAATCTGTCCAATCTCTCCCTATACTCTAGATGCTTAAACCCAGGTAACATTCTGGTAAACCTTCTCTGCACTCTCTCCACTCTGTTTATATCCTTCCTATAATTAGGCGACCAGAACTGCACACAGAACTCCAAATTAGGCCGCACCAACGTCTTATACAATCTCAACATCACCTCCCAACTCCTATATTCCACGCAATGATTGATAAAGGCCAGCATACTAAAAGCCTTCTTCACCACCCTATTCACGTGAGTTTCTACCTTCAGGGAACGATGTACCGTCACTCCTAAATCTTTCTGCTCTTCTGTATTCCTCAATGCTCTCCCATTTACCACGTATGTCCTATTCTGATTCTTCTTACCAAAATGAAGCACCTCACACTTATCAGCATTAAATTCCATCTGCCATTTTTCAGCCCACTTTTCTAAGCAGCCCAAATCCCTCTGCAATCCTTGAAAACCTTCTTCATTTTCCACTATTCCACCTATCTTAGTATCGTCTGCATATTTACTAATACAATTCACCACCCCATCATCTAGATCATTAATGTATATAACGAACAACAATGGGCCCAATACAGATCCTTGAGGCACACCACTGGTCACCGGCCTCCAACCTGACAGACAATTATCCACTACCACTCTCTGGCCTCTCCCTTTCAGCCAATGTTCAATCCATTTGACTATCTTAAAATTTATACCTAAAGACTGCACCTTCCTAACTAACCTTCCATGTGGTACCTTATCGAAGGCCTTACTGAAAGCCATATAGACAACATCCACTGCGCTACCCTCATCCACATTCCTAGTCACCTCTTCAAAAAATTCAATCAGATTGGTCAAACATGACCTTCCTCCCACAAATCCATGTTGAGTGCTCCTGATCAGACCCTGTCTATCCAGATGTTTATAAGTACTATCTCTAAGAATTTTCTCCATTAACTTACCTACCACAGATGTCAAACTTACAGGCCGATAGTTGCCAGGCTTCCTCCTTGAACCCTTTTTAAATAACGGAACCACATGCGCAATGCGCCAATCCTCTGGCACTATCCCCATATCTAATGACATTTGGAAAATTACCGCCAGAGCCTCTGCTATTTCCTCCTTCACTTCTCTCAATGTCCTGGGGAAGATCCCTTCTGGTCCCGGAGACTTATCCACCTTTATATTCTTCAAAAGCCTTAAAACTACACCTTTTGTAATCTCTATATTCCCCATATTTACCCAATTTGTTTTTTTTTTAATCTCACATCTCCCAATATCCTTCTCCTTAGTGAATACCGAAGAAAAGAAACTGTTCAATATCTCCCCCATTTCTCTAGGCTCCACACACAGTTTTCCGCTCTGATTTTCTAAGGGACCAATTTTGTCTCTAGCTTTCCTCTTACCATTAACATATTTGTAGAACTCTTTTGGATTAGTTTTCACCCTGCTTGCCATAGTTTTCTCGTACCTTCTTTTAGCTTTCCTAATTCCTCTCTTAAGATTCCTCTTACATTCAATGTATCTTTCAAACATCTCCTTAACTCCATGCTTCTTAAATCTAATGTACGCCTCCCTTTTTCTTCGAACCAAGTTTCCAATATTCCTTGAAAACCACGGCTCTCTCAAACCTTTTGCCCCTCCTTTTAATCTAACAGGAACATAAAGCTTTTGCACTCTCAAAATCTGATCTTTAAAAGACTTCCATCTCTCTACTACATCCTGCCCATAAAACAAATTGTCCCAATGCACACCCTGCAAGTCCTTTCGCATCTCCTCAAATCTAGCTTTTCCCCAATCAAAAACCTCAATCCTTGGCCCTGATTTCTCTCTTTCCATAATGACATTGAAGCTGATGGCATTATGATCACTGGACCCGAAGTGCTTGCCAACACTAACCTCTGTCACTTGACCCATCCCATTTGCCAACAGTAGATCTAACACTGCTCCTTCTCTGGTTGGCACCTCTACATATTGTTGTAAAAAACTATCTTGCACACATTTCACAAACTCTAACCCATCCAGTCCTTTCACAGAATGTGTTTCCCAATCTATATGTGGAAAATTAAAATCTCCCATAATTACAACCCTGTGCTTATCACAAATATCTACTATCTCCCTACAGATTTGCTCCTCTAGGTCTCAGTCCCCTCCGGGTGGTCTATAATACACCCCTACAAGTGTAACCTCTCCTTTCCTACTCCTCAGTTCCACCCAAATAGCCTCCGTGGATGTGCCCTCTAATCTATCCTTCCTAGGCACCGCTGTAATATTTTCCCTGACAAGCAATGCAACCCCACCTCCTCTTGCCCCTCCAACTCTATCACACCAAAAACAACGAAACCCAGGGATATTCAGTTGCCAATCACATCCCTCCTGCAACTATGTCTCACTAATCGCTACCACATCATACTTCCAAGTATCAATCCACACCTTCAGCTCATCCACATTTTTTTACAATACTCCTGGCATTAAAATATATGAATTTCAGAGATTTCCCAATTTTTATTCCCTGTTTTCCCTCATCTTTAATAACAACATTATTTACTTTTCCTGCCAATTGCCCTTCATCTTCTTCCAGAGCATTTCCCTTCTCTATCACCTGCCCATCTATATTCAAATACTTACTACAAACTTTCTTTGTTTGCATTCTAACCTTCTCCTTACTGCTTACTCCCTACAAATTTGTTCCTCTAATTTTCTTGGCCCATTTGGTGGTCTGTAATACACCCCTATTAGCACCCTCATGCCTCCTTCACCCCTCAATTCCGCTCAAACAGCCTCACTGGACGATCCCTCCAGACCATCCTGCCACCTCACGGCAGTTATGTCCTCCTTAACAAGCAGAGCAACTCCTCTCCCTTTTTTTTTTACCCCCTGATCTATCACATCTAAAACAAATGTATCCTGGAATATTAAGTTGCCAGTCCTGCCCCTCCTGTAGCCAGGTCTCACTAATTGCCACAATATCATGACCCCAAGTATCTGTCCATGCTCTAAGCTCATCTACCTTATTCACTATGCTTCTTGCATTAAAATATATGCATTTCAGAGAATGACCCTCACCTATATTCTCTTTTCTACCTTTTACCCTAATCTCCATCCTACCTTTGTTATCGTTATTATTCCTATCTAGGTGGCCATGCTCCCTTGACACTACTCTCACACTCTGTTCCCCACCCCCCTGCCAAACTAGTTTAAACCTTCCCCCACAGCTCTAGCAAATCTGCTTGCCAGCACATTGGTCCCCCTCCAGTTCAAGTGGAGTCCATCCCTTTTGTACAGGTCCGACCTTCCCCAGAAGAGATCCCAATGATCCAGAAATCTTATCCCTTGCCCCCTGCACCATCTCTTTAGCCATGCATTCATCCTCCACATCCTCCTATTTCTACCCTCACTAGCGCGTGGCACGGGCAGCAATCCAGAGATTACTACCTTGGAGGTCCTTTTTTTTAACTTCCTACCTAATTCTGTTTCAGGACTGATTGCTTTAGTTTCAACATCTTTGCAAGATGTAAAACTTGTGGAAGAGAGTTAACATTTCAAGCTTCCTCAGACTGAGAAAGGGTTTGGGACCTCACGTTACCTCAGTTTCTCCTGCCCAAAACAAGTGCTTCTGACATTTTCTGTTTTCAGATTTCACTATTCTAAACTCACTCTATCGAGCTCCATTCAACACATGCAAGATATTTCTTTCTCAAACTACTCTTCAGGTTTTGCAGAAGACCACAGCAATGTTCAATTGCTGTGATTATCAGGGACTGGAACCAAGTCATGTTTTTCTGACACTTGCAAGTGAACAATGTTGGATCCTTACCAACCGGTATCCCGAGAATATCTGACTGAAGTTGCATCATTATCTTGTTGTTGGTCATGCCTCCATCCACTCTGAGAATGGCTTGAATGATTCCAGAGTCTTTATTCATGGCCTCAAGAAGCTGAAAGAAGCAAACTATGACTGGATTGGAACAGCAACATTTTCTTGCCCCTCCAACTTCATTTTGCAAACATTCCATATTCCATAAGATTAGCCTGTACATTCTGATATTTAATTTATCCTCAGCTCAAAAAATACAATACCTTCTTTGACACTTCAACTGGAACCTGCCACTCACAGCAGGGAGCTTCATGGAGCAGAGTTTAAAATTAAGGACAAATATGGATTTGTTGATTCCTTGACTGACACCAGATCTGATTGCACGGTCTCACAGTGAGAGGGCTTTATTATTTATTTGCACGGCTTCAAGGTACCGATCTGACTGCGAGTTAAGAGCACTTCACTGAATAGGATGGGGAGGCAGTGCTCAAAAGTAGCACAGCTACCAAGGACAAATAATTTCCATAAGACAAAGGAGAATTGCGGGCGGGCTCGGACTGAGAAGGATGACAATCTCTCTGCTGTTCATCTCGGGAGCCTGAGCAAATTTGGCCCAGAGATTTACTGACAATTACGTGTCGGGAAAATCGCAGAAAAAATTAACCTAACCTGCTCATTCACACTGGGCACCTTTTTAATCTGCAAATATCTGAGTGCAACAGTCAGTTGGAGGTGCAGTAGAGTGGATGACCGTCAACCAATTTTTCTAGTACGACTTAAACTGCAGGCTTCCTCCAAAACGTTGTAGGGGTCCTGCAGGATAAATCGCGGGGCAGGAACGGACTACAAATTCCTGCACATTCCTTTTCAGGCTGCCTGTGTAGTGGCAAAAAAACATAATTGATGCTCCTTGCACCTCATCCAGGTTATGTGAGCGAGGGAGAACATGACAGAAAACTTCCAATGACGAGCTGTAATGCTGGAAGTATCAATTTGATGCGATGGTCCTGAAGCTAATTTTTCAAATTTCAAACACCATCTTGCCAGTGACTTAAATTAAGTCACTCGGACCTTGCCTAATTAAAACAAAAAATCCAGACATATGCAAATATCACGGAAAACCATTTTGGCCAAAAGATTGTTTTGCCATTTCAGCTCACAATGTAGATCAACACACCACACTTTCCACATCAAAAGATATCAGGAAGGTCGGCTTCTGCATCCTTTCCCTGCTGGTGCCATTATGTCTCCATTTACCAAAGCTTCCTATAATTACCCACATTTTTAATTCTCTGCAAATAGGTCGCAGATATTTTTGGTGCTTTGTTGAAAATAATAAAGGGATCAGCAGGCATTTGTGTATGAGCATTGACATCATTGTTTTTTTTAAAGGTTCTACACACACAATACAAAAAGGGGATGAGGCCTATTTGCACTTCACGGGGTCTTCAATAAAGTGGCACAACAGAGATTAGTAAATGATCATTAGAATTTGACTGGTGTCAAAACATTTACAAATCACTTCTCACCAATGCTCAGTTTAGGTTCTGCCAGAACAATGTTAAAAGATTGAAAGTGCACCCGAAATGCACCTGAACCAATAAAGCTACGACTTACCTCGCGTGTTTGAAAGGCAACGGATTCAAGAGCAGCAAATGCAATGTGATTTCTATTTGTAAACTGGGTAATGCCGCATATTATTCTGAGGAATAAATGGAGAACACCTTAACATACAGGGGGATTAGCAACTGTGAGTATTTTACCTTAGAATGATCACGATATATGCTGTCCTGTTGTTCAGCAAACACATTGGATCACGCCACCGCTCAATTCAGTCCTCCCTGACATATTTGGGCTCTAGATCCCACACTCACGTGGACCTACCAGAACTCTTAATTCACGTTTCAGACTCCCTCGAAATGCAATTGCCTCTGGCCTTTTCATTCAATTTACTGGGCGCACTGGAGAATACTGTATTTCTGTGTAACATTTTAAAAACGAGAATCGTGTGTTCTTCTACTGTTCGGAATAACCTTTAACAGGCTAGAAAATTTGACAGTCCTGAACCAGCCAACTCCTCACCATACTGGATTATCAGAAGTTTTGGTGCAAAAGCGGAACCATCACCAAGGGATATTACCAGGAGACAGCATCTAAGTTTAAGGGGATGGCGAGGGGAGTCTTCATCTTCAACGTCTGAAGGAGGTCTTCAGTTAAAACCTGTTACAATGTTCAAAGACCATAATACTTGTGAACCTTATCTGCACTGCAGAATTCAAAAACAGAACAACATGTGTGATCCATTTCGAGGAAACACCAAGCTTGATCCAACCAGGGTAGGACATACACGATAAACCGGCGGTCCTAAGGAGTGCATTAGAACAGAAGGATCTGGCAACACTGATAAATAATTCCCTGAAAGTGGCGTTACAGGGATACAAGGTCGTAAAGAGAGCTTTTGGGCAGATTGGCCTTCATAAATCAAAGTACTGAATATAAGAGGAGTTGGAATGTTATGGTAGGCCAAATTTGGTGTTGGTCAGCTAGATATAAGAAACATATCAATAAGACTGAAAGAGTCCAGAGAAAATTTACAAGAATGTGCAAAGACTTGAGGAGCAGAGTTACAGGGAAAGGTTAAACAAGTTTGGATTTTATTCTCTGGAGTGTAGAAAAATTAGTTAAGATTTAATAGAGGTACCCAAAATTATGATGGTTATAGATAGAGTAAATACAAGCAGGCTTTTTCCACTGACGTTAGGTGAGACAAGAATAAAAAGATATGGGTTAAGGGTGAAAGATGAAATATTTATATGGAACATGGGAGGGTGGGGGTACTTCACGCAGAGATTAGTGAGAGCGTGGAACAAGCTACCAGCTGAAGTGGTGAATGCAGAGTTAATTTTAATATTTAAGAAAAAAATCAGATGGAGGATTTATGGTACAGGTACACGGGACTTGGCAGAATAGTTTGACACAGACTAGATAGGCCAAAGGGTCTGTTTCTGTGCTGTAATGTTCTATGGTTCTGTGATTCTAACATAACATAACATAACAATTACAGCATGGAAACAGGCCATTAGGCCCTTCTAGTCCGCACCGAACCAAACACCCCTTTCTAATCCCACCTCCCTGCACAATGCCCATAAACCTCCATCTTCCTCTCATCCATATACCTGTCCAACCTTTTCTTAAATAATACAATTGACTCCGCCGCCACTATTTCTCCCGGAAGATTATTCCACACAGCTACCACTCTCTGAGTAAAGAAGTTCCCCCTCATGTTACCTCTAAACCTCTGCCCCTTAATTCTTAACTCATGTCCTCTTGTTTTAATCTTTCCTCCTCTTAACGGAAATAGTCTATCCACATCCACTCTGTCTATCCCTTTCATAATCTTAAATACTTCTATCAAATCCCCGCTCAACCTTCTACGCTCCAAAGAATAAAGACCCAATCTGTCCAATCTCTCCCCATACTCCAGATGCTTAAACCCAGGCAACATTCTGGTAAACCTTCTCTGCACTCTCTCCACTCTGTTTATATCCTTCCTATAATTAGGCGACCAGAACTGCACACAGAACTCCAAATTAGGCCGCACCAACGTCTTATACAATCTCAACATCACCTCCCAACTCCTATATTCCATGCAATGATTGATAAAGGCCAGCATACTAAAAGCCTTCTTCACCACCCTATTCACGTGAGTTTCTACCTTCAGGGAACGATGTACCGTCACTCCTAAATCTTTCTGCTCTTCTGTATTCCTCAATGCTCTCCCATTTACCACATATGTCCTATTCTGATTATTCTTACCAAAATGAAGCACCTCACACTTATCAGCATTAAATTCCATCTGCCATTTTTCAGCCCACTTTTCTAAGCAGCCCAAATCCCTCTGCAATCCTAGAAAACCTTCTTCATTATCCACTATTCCACCTATCTTAGTATCGTCTGCATATTTACTAATCCAATTCACTACCCCATCATCTAGATCATTAATGTATATAACGAACAACAATGGGCCCAATACAGATCCTTGAGGCACACCACTGGTCACCGGCCTCCAACCTGACAGACAATTATCCACTACCACTCTCTGGCCTCTCCCTTTCAGCCAATGTTCAATCCATTTGACTATCTCAAAATTTATACCTAAAGACTGCACCTTCCTAACTAACCTTCCATGTGGTACCTTATCGAAGGCCTTACTGAAGTCCATATAGACAACATCCACTGCGCTACCCTCATCCACATTCCTAGTCACCTCTTCAAAAAATTCAATAAGATTGGTCAAACATGACCTTCCTCCCACAAATCCATGTTGAGTGCTCCTGATCAGACCCTGTCTATCCAGATGTTTATAAGTACTATCTCTAAGAATTTTCTCCATTAATTTACCTACCACAGACGTCAAACTTACAGGCCGATAGTTACCAGGCTTCCTCCTTGAACCCTTTTTAAATAACGGAACCACATGCGCAATGCGCCAATCCTCCGGCACTATCCCCATATCTAATGACATTCGAAAAATTACCGCCAGAGCCTCTGCTATTTCCTCCTTCACTTCTCTCAATGTCCTGGGGAAGATCCCGTCTGGTCCCGGAGACTTATCCACCTTTATATTCTTCAAAAGCCTTAAAACTACACCTTTTGTAATCTCTATATTCCCCATATTTACCCAATTTGCTTTTTTTATCCCACATCTCCCAATATCCTTCTCCTTAGTGAATACCGAAGAAAAGAAACTGTTCAATATCTCCCCCATTTCTCTAGGTTCCACACACAGTTTTCCACTCTGATTTTCTAAGGGACCAATTTTGTCTCTAGCTTTCCTCTTACCATTAACATATTTGTAGAACTCTTTTGGATTAGTTTTCACCCTGCTTGCCATAGTTTTCTCGTACCTTCTTTTAGCTTTCCTAATTCCTCTCTTAAGATTCCTCTTACATTCAATGTATCTTTCAAACATCTCCTTAACTCCATGCTTCTTATATCTAATGTACGCCTCCCTTTTTCTTCGAACCAAGTTTCCAATATTCCTTGAAAACCACGGCTCTCTCAAACCTTTTGCCCCTCCTTTTTTTTTTTAAGTGGAGCATGAATTTACTATTTATTTTTCTCAAAAAGTTAATCGTGTGGTTTTGCCTTAACCAAAGTTAAATGCATCATGGACCATTTATGACCTGACAAAATGTCACCAATGTACATTTTACATTCTGGAGATAAAAGATGGGCACAAGTGGAGAGATCTCTTGATGGCTTTGAAACATCTAAATATGCAACAATTCGTGACTTGCTCAATTTGGCATATGTGAATTTAAGTTTAAAAAAACTTAAATGAGACAAGAAATTATTTCCATTTTCTTTGCCACAACCCACACTCTGCCATGATCCAAGAGCATTAATTCACATCTCCACCGCGTAAAGGTTCATCTCAACATTTCCAAATTGTTTGCTGACTACTCCCAGCTCTGATCGAAGGTCATCAACTCTACCAAAAAAAGTTTCTATCCTGTCCACATCATGTGAAATGCACAATATAACCTGACACAAAAGTGTCTCACATGTAAATATTTCACCTGTACTTCAATGGACACATGCACCTACTGAGTTGCTGACCACACGAGGGCAGAATTGGCACTGATTGAAGAAACTGTATGAGATTTCTCAACATCAAACCATTGCAACAGCAACAATGATTGATACAGTTGAGTTGCACAAAATAAACGATACTTTATTTTGACAAGAGCAGAAAGATAAAGCTACTACCCTCTTGCGCTCGGTTCCCAATATGGTGCGTATAACCCAGAAAAGGCAGGAACAAAATAGCAACCGTGAGATGAACCTACAGATGCGGCAAGCTTTTCTGAAAAACAAAAAAAGAGACACATTCGGGCATACATAACTGAATTTAAAATACATTTTTCAAAAATGCACTTTTAGCAATTCACTCACAGTCTTGCCAAAGCTCGGTCAAACTGGGTTTCTGCATATCGAAAGCAATTTAATTATTGCAGATCTACTTTCAATTGCCAGAAAGGGGGAAAAAAAGGAATCTCAGGGTTGTATGTGATGTCATGTATGTACTCTGAGTTATCTCATCAACAAACATTGTCAATACCCAGAGAACAGTGGTGCCTTTGGCACAGTTGAAAGACATTGAGCTCAAGCCTTTTATACAGGAAAACAAAACCAAGAACATTTTTCCATTTGAGATGAAACTGTCCATCAGGAAAAAAAAAATCAGTCTTTCCATGAAACGAAGAAAAGGACAATTTTAGAAGAAGCAATTTTTCCTAAACAAGGCCTCCGATGCAAAATCTTTCTCTCATGATTTTCCACCCCAGAACAAAAGACTTGGTTTGTCTGTGGAATTTAACATTTCATTGACTGAGCAGGTTTTATAATGCAACACAATCATAAATGTACAGATCTGAAAAAACATCCCAAACTTGACTCTAATGCTTCTGTGTTCAAAGCAAAAAGTAACCCACTCGGGACATTGTCAAGAGCAGTTATCCCTTAATGATAACATATTGCATGTTGTTGCTGTAAATGAGCATCACTGTGCATTTACAAAGTGGAGCCTTACAGTAAATTGAAAATTAAACATGGGTTCATTTACGTGCATCCCTCTAATTTTAACTACTGTATCTTCTTCTACACTTGCCAATATTTAATTCAATTTTGGTCATCATTTACAGTTCTATTCATGAGAAATTGAATTAAATCCATTCCTGGCCCCCTCCTGAGGTTGAAACAGGCCAGCATCAATAACATTATAAATTTAAATTTAGACATACAGCATGGCAACATGGCATTTTGGCCAACGAGTCCGTGCCACCCAATGAACCTACAACCCCCAGTACGTTTTGAATGGTGGGAGGGAACTGGAGCCCCCGAGGAAAACCCACACAAACATGGGGAGAATGTACAAACCCCTCATAGAGAGCACGGATTTGAACCCCAGTCCTGATCACTCGCCCTGTAAATGCTTTGCGCTAACTGCTATGCTAATTGTGCCGCCCCCGATCCTGAAACGAGCATTTAAACGTAGAACAACATCTCATCCAGAGTGTCTTCTTCAATCTCTGATACATTACTTCTCTCAACATCTGACCTCAACTCACCTACTGCTTCAACGTTTGGTCACTTCTGTCACCTCTCACCAAATCTAATGCTGATCTGACTGAAATTCCATCATCCAGCCTAAACTAAAATTGGACATTCAAAACATCGCAGATGCTGTGCTCGATCTCGAGCGGTCTCCGTGCCATCTGTTTACTGCCCGCCTGTCAAACATTCCAACTCAATGTTCATTTTCTGCTTTTCAACAAAGACCTGTTGTCACTTGCTGAGTCTTTCGAGAACCACTACCCCTCACTTCCTTATCCCACCAACAGCTCCGTGCATCTTCAGTGCTGAATTCCTCTGTCAAAGCACATTCACCTTTTGCTCTCTGGAATTAAAGAGTATACATTCCAAGATTGACCTTCAAAGAATATTTAAAGACATTTAAAGAAGTAGTCACCAAAGTGAGCTATTAGATGTGAAAGTGGTAAATTAATAAAGGAAACTATAGATCCAGCAGAGATCACAAATAATTAATTACTTTGCAATTGCATCTTTGCAATTGAAGAAAAGTTGAAAAGATCCCAATAATAAAAGATGATCAAGGGGCTACTGGAACAACTTAACACCATGCCAACAACTGCAGGAAAATTATGACAAACTAATGTAAAGATAGTTGGGGGTCCAGGTATATATTTCCATGGAAGTAGCAACATGGGTAGACAGGAGGAAGGGGTGGTGAAAAAGGGGCTTGCCTACATCTGTCAGGGACCAAGTATCTTCTTCTTTAACTTGGCTTCGCGGACGAAGATTTATTGAGGGGGTAAATGTCCACGTCAGCTGCAGGCTCGTTTGTGGCTGACAAGTCCGATGCGGGACAGGCAGACATGGTTGCAGCGGTTGTAGGGGAAAATTGGTTGGTTGGGGTTGGGTGTTGGGTTTTTCCTCCTTTGCCTTTTGTCAGTGAGGTGGGCTCTGCGGTCTTCTTCAAAGGAGGTTGCTGCCCGCCAAACTGTGAGGCGCCAAGATGCACGGTTTGAGGCGATATCAGCCCACTGGCGGTGGTCAATGTGGGACATTAGGGACCAAGTATAAACAGCATTGAAAGAACGTGCACAATTTATAGCGGACGTGGGAAAATTTGAATTTGGTAATATCCTCTTGGTCTGAGTTTCATGCTATTCCAAGAAACAGGATATTCTGGCTAGAGCACTGTACCATATCAATGTTAATTGCCCCAACCCATCCTCTGAGGGAGGAGATGAATATATGAAATGACTCGGATCTGAGACAGCATGAGAATGATTCTGCCCTCTGGCATCAGTCTAACCATTCTCATTACATCAAATAAAACCATAAAATTCTCAATTGCACACTACTTTTTAGGATAGGCTTCAAAGAAAAGCTTCTTAAATCATGACAGAATTAAAATCCTGCTTAACTCAGAAGCTGGTCTTCGATCTATTTAATGTGTTGCAGCAAGATATTATCTATAAAGGGCGATCGACACCTCTGGGGGAAGTTGAACGGATACTAATTGTGGGAGATTAACTGTGACAGATAATGGGACTATTGAATGTTCCAAGTAAATGCAAAATGCTCTTGTAAATCAGAATGTAGAAAACTACATTCTTATACAACACCAGTGTTGTATAAGATTGTGTGCGCGATACAAAAATATTTTTACTCAACTTATGAATTTCTGTGCACTTTATGTGTGAAAATACAGTACATAATTTACAACACATAGAACCCTGATGTTCTTTTTCCTGCAGGCTATGGCAGAATTTCAACTTCTTAGCAGTGCAAAAAATTGTATTCAATAAAAGATATGTATACAAAAGAGAGAAATTTAAACAAACTAACTGCAATATCAAAAAATTGAATATCAGTAATAAATAATGTCCACGATAAGAGTCTCTAAATGAGTTTCAGAATTTGTTGTTTTGGAGTCTGATGGTGGAGGGGCTGCAGCTGTTCCTGAACCTAGTGTTACAAGTCTAGTGACACCTCTCTCTACCTCTTTCCTGATGACAGCAGCGAGAACAGAGCTTGTCCTGTGTGGTGCAGATGCTGCTGTTCTCCACTTGTAGATTTTCTCAATAGTAGAGAGAGCTTTGTTTGCTCTGTATCCACTACCTTCTGACGTCAGAATCAGAATTCATTGTCATAGACAAGTCACGATATACGTTGTTTGGTGGCAGCATCACAGTATAAACATTCAAATTAATCACCTTTCAACAATAAATAGAAATAGTGCATGTAAGTCAAAGTAAGGCAGCGTCTTTGGTTCATCAATCATTCAGGAATCTGACGGCAGTGGGAAAGAAACTGTCCTTGTGCTGTGCTACTGAGCGCTCACCTTTAGGGTCCTGTACCTATTTTTTCCAATGGTAGCAAAGTGAAGAGAGCATGGCCTGAGTGGTGGAGGTCCTTGAGGATAGAGGCTGCTTTCTTAAGTTGTCCTTGATGAACTCTGGTGCCCATGATGTCACAGGCTGAGTTAACAACCCTCTGGAGTTTTTTCTTGTCCTGAGCATTGGCACCTCCATACCACAGTGATTCGACCAGCTAGAACGCTTTCCAAAGTGCACCATTAGATGTTTTCTAGACTCTTCGGTGACAAACTGAATCTCCTCAAACACCTCATGAAGTATAGCCGCTGGCGGGCCTTCTTCGTGATTGCATCGACATGGAGGCTCCAGTCCGTGATGCAACCGAACAGCACACTTTCCAGCACACATCTGGATGTTTGTCAAGGTTTCCGACGCCGTACCAAATCTTCACCAAGTCCTGAGGAAGAAGAGGCACTGACATGCTTTCTTCATGATGACATTAGTGTTAAGTCCAGGAAAGGACCTTGGAGATTGTGACTTTCAGGAATGTGCTCGCCCTCTCCACCTCTGATCCTCCAATAATTACTGGATCACACCCCTCTGATTTTCCACAATCAACTCCTTCGGTGTGGTAACATTGAGTAGGTGGTTGTTGTTGGTGCACCATTCAACCAGGTTTTCAACCTCCCTCGTGTACACAGACTCATCGCCCGTTTTTATTCAGCCCATTACTGTGATCTTGTCAGCGAGTTTGTCATACCGACCCACGAAGTCATAGGTGTAAAGCAAGAAGAGCAGGTGGTTCTGTGATGCTCCAGTGTTGATGGAGATTGTGGAGGAGGAAATTCTTGCCAATCTGCACTGATTCAGATCTGGGTTGAGGAAATCTAGGAGGCAATTACACAGTGGGGTATTGAGGTCCAGGTCTTGGAGAGTGTTGAACAGTTTTGAGGTAATGGTGTTATATGGTGAAAGGCACTCGACAAAGAGCATCCTGATGTGTGTGTCTTTGCTGTCCAGGTATTTGTGCAGAACCAGTGAGATGGCATCTGCCATAGACCTGTTACTGAGGTAGGCAAATTGTCGCTGCTCAGACAGGAGCTGATATGCTTCAACACCAGCCTTTCAAAACACTTCATCACTGTGGATGTGAGTGCTACTGATCAGAGGTCATTTGGACAGGTTACCACACTCTTCTTGGGCACCACTACGAATGAGACCCATTTCAAACAGATGGGTACCTTGCCCTGCCGGAGTGAGATGTTGAAGATATCTGTGAATATATCACCTAGTTGAAGTTGGTCAGCGCAGGTTGTCAGTACTCGTCCGGTTACTCCATCCTGACTGGTTGCTTTTTCTTGGATTCACTCTCCTGAAGACAGCTAGCATGTTGTCTTCACATAATGCAGTGGAGCATCATCAGGGCACGCGATTCTTCCTTGTTCTGGTGATCAAATCGGGGGTAGAAGGCACAGTCTCAGTATTGTTGAAGCACTTCCCTTAGTGCTAACTGACAAGTCCATAATTCATCTACCCTTTCACAAAGCTAGCGTCGGGCACCAAATATCGACCAAGCCAGAAATTCCACGCAAAAAAATAAATGGACTTTGGAGTCAATTTGACTTAAAGCAGTTCCCCCCCCCCCACCCCCGAACATATTTAAGAGAACTTAAATGGCAACATCACTGATAATTATTTGAGCAGAACAAGGAAGAATGTTCATCGTGGATCTTTAAAGGACTCCGTGCAAGTTGACATCCTTCATCTTACTGCTGAAGTGCAGGAATACTTAGAAACAAAATTCTGATCAGCAGGCGTACAGATGGCACGTTATTACTTATGAGATGGAGATTGCGGGGTGATGCGATGTTTATTTGGCACTTCTGTACTTTATCCACATTTCCTGTAAATGGCCCTTGGGTGAATTCTTTACACGACTGACATTCAAAGCTCGAGTGTAAATGAAATTATACTCTCAGCTTATTCTATGCTGATCACCAAAGCCAGTTGTGAATACAATCAAATTCACTTTACATTTCTTCTTAACATACTCTGTTTCTAATTTTAAAAGAAAGTACTTGCCAATTTCTTCAGCATTATTAATGATACGAAGGTTGTCTCGTAACCAGCGCACGAGAGCACCACCTATTGCGACTGATCCCTGAGGAAATAGGAAAAAAGAGTAAAAGTTAACGAGGAATGGTATAATTAACAGAGGCAACCTCATTCTTTCAATGCGAGCAACCAGTCTATGATAAACATTGCTGCAGCTAAATTTATTTATTACATTGCACACAACAAAATTGTAAGGGAGCAGCAGCTGAGCAAGCTGGCAGTGACTTTCTCCATCTGCCATGCTAAGAAAAAGTGTCACCTTGCAAGGGTGACGATTCTGGTGAGGCCACTGCCCCGGTTTCACATTTCAGCTATTGATTTGTAGAGAGCAAGAATAAGTGCATCCTTTCTGATGTCCCGTTAAATGCGCGCGATAATCTTTTCAGGTGGATTGCCGAAAGTTGAGAAAAATATTTTTTCCGATACTTTAAAAAAGAATCAAGACCCAAGTCATGTTCCTTGTTGAATCCAAGAAATGTGAGCAAGGTTCTGCATGGATCCAGGGATTATCAAGTCATGGCACTTTTTGGCCATTTAAAGTCATTCCAAATTTATAAAAACTACTCCAAGGCCTGACTATCAGGCTCTTGTATTGTCATTAAACTCCATGTCAATCACTCACAGCTTTCAATAAAGGGACTTTGTCATCCTCAGCCAGTCTGACCAAAATGTTCCTCCACGCCAAGACGAAGTCTAAAATGGGAATACATGGATCACCTCGCAGTGACTTTGGTACCAATTGACCTTCACAGCCTGCTAACCTTGAAACATCCTCCTCATGAAAGATGGGGACCTGATGTCAAAATTAGCTTTCCACAGAATGGTCAATCTACAGACTGACATCATGGATGTTGTCTCAGAAGCAGCAAGTTTTATCCATGATTCAAGTTCCTGAATGGATCGCCACCCAATGCCTTGGTGAACCAAGTAACCGGAGGTGAACGTGAAACAGCATCTGGTGAATGCGCATTGAGAAGCCTTGACGTGGTCTTCAAATCCCACAAAATCTCAATGGTCAAACCTCTGGCCAGTTAGCGACGGGGCTTCTCCTTGTGGAACAGTGCATTGGTCTGCTCTCCCTAAATCAGTGACCACATATGTCAGGGAGTATGACCACATTGATGTCTGGGATGCCAAAAGAAAGATCAAATCAACTTGGCTTCAACCTTCGTATAGTCCTTGTTCAACCTGACACGGTAGATTCTGGGCTGAGGTTTTTCTGGGCTTGCTGTCTCCAGTCAAGAACCAGCCTCATTTTGACAGAAATGAAAACAATTCACTCAGAAAGTATTGCACCTATTGAATTCCCTACCCTAGGAGGCTCAGGCACCGAATGTATTCAAGACAGAGATATTTTGGGAATCGTGGGATAGGTGGTTCCTGACTGATTAATAGGAGAGGTGCAGTGACTTTAATTGCCTGCATCTGCTTTTTTTTCTGTTACGGAATCACAATCAATGGCAAACCACGTGTCAAACATCCCTGAAGCAGAATTTTCGGAGATTCTTTTTTTTTAAATTTTTTATTTTTCACACAATAAATCACATTAGCCATGATATACACTATTTCTTTTTCACACATATACAGTGACTTTTTCTCCCCCCCCCCCTTTCCTCCCAAACCACCCCCCCACCCCCCCCTCTCATCCATTTTAGGTATACAATCTAGGTTGCATTAAGCCAGTCAGACAATGTTGTCATTCAACAAAATTACACCAGAAATTCTACTGAGTCCATTCTTTTCTTTCCTTCTCCTTCCATCAACTTAGGTACTGTTTGTCCCCGGTAGGTTTTCGCTATTGTATTTAATGTAAGGCTCCTATACTTGCTCGAATATTTCAATATTATTTCTTAACCTATCTGTTATTTTTTCTAATGGAATACATTTATTCATTTAAATTTAGTAGTTTCTTCCTTTTAATTTGGTTATGTATTCCATTAATATTTAAAGACATATAGTTCAGCATAGCCCTTTTATATTTTGTTTATCTTCTCTTTCCGTTTTTCCATCATTACCTTTCCTCCTTTTCCATTTCTGTTTTCTTATTTTCAACTCTTTATAAGACAACATTCCAACAACATCCAACATTTTCCTTATTCTCCTATTTCTATCTTATTTATCCCCAATCTCCCCTTCACCTCCTGAGTTGTCCTTTATCCCTTGTCGGACAACCACATCTCCCCTCTCCATTTGGATTTGCGAATCCACTCGCAAGCGTCAACTGATTTTGCAGTGACCGCTATTTCCCCCCACCCCGCCTCCCCCAGAAAAGATTTCACTTTTCATATGTCACAAAGGTCATTCTTTTAATTCCCTCCTTATTCTCTCTATTCCATTACCTTCCCTTATTAATTCTTGTCTATACTATCTATATTTTCCTCTAAGTACAGATACATTTATGTATGCTCATTGTCTCTATTCACTCTTATACCTCTTTACCCGCATACATATCAATCGTGATCATTTTTACTCTCATTACCCGTCTTCATCCCTCAGTCTATTTTTGTCTTTACCCACATACATATCAATCGTGGTCATTTTAACTCTCATTACCCGTCTTCCTCCCTCAGTCTATTTTTGTAATTGTTCTGCAAATTTTCGTGCTTCTTCTGGATCCGAGAATAGTCTGTTTTGTTGTCCTGGAATAAATATTTTCAATACTGCTGGATGCTTTAGTATAAATTTATACCCTTTCTTCCATAAAATCGCCTTTGCTGTATTGAACTCTTTTCTCTTCTTTAGGAGTTCAAAACTTATATCTGGATAAATGAAGATTTTTTGCCCTTTATACTCCAGTGGTTTGTTGCCCTCTCTTACTTTTTCCATTGTCTTCTCCAGTACCTTTTCTCTTGTAGTATATCTTAGGAATTTTACTACAATAGATCTTGGTTTTTGTTGTGGTTGTGGTTTAGAGGCCAATACTCTATGTGCCCTTTCTATTTCCATTTCATGCTGTAGTTCTGGACATCCTAGGGTCTTAGGGATCCACTCTTTTATAAACTCCCTCATATTCTTGCCTTCTTCATCTTCCTTAAGGCCCACTATCTTTATGTTATTTCTTCTGTTATGGTTTTCCATTGTATCTATTTTTTGAGCTAGTAGTTCTTGTGTCTCTTTAGTTTTTTAATTAGATTTCTCCAATTTCTTTTTTAAGTCTTCTACCTACATTTCTGCTGCTACTGCCCGCTCTTCCATCTTGTCCATTTTCTTTCCCATTTCTGTTAAGGTCATCTCCATTTTATTTATTTTCTCTTCTGTGTTGTTTATTCTTTTTCTTAAATCCTTAAATTCCTGTGTTTGCCATTCTTTAAATGACTCCATGTATCCTTTAATAAGAGCAAGTATATCCTTTACCTTGCCTTTCTTTTCTTATTCTATTTCACTGTACTCTTCCTCTTCTTCTTCCTCTGGGTTGGCCATCTGTTGTTTCTTTGGTGCCCTTTCCTCCTCTTCTTTCTTGTTTCTATTGTCTTCTGTGGTCTCTTCTTGCTGCAGGTGTTCTGCAGCTGTCGTTGCCGGCTGTGGAGATCGACTCCCCAGCTGGTCCCCCCTCCCGTCGGTGTGTTTTTTTTCATTCACATCGCGCATGCGCGAAGTATCGCGCATGCGCGGTTGCGCACTTTTACTCGGCTCTGCGAGCCATTTTTGTAGTCCATTATTTACCGACGTGAGGGAGCGGGTTTCTATCTCCGCAGCGGGCCTCTTCGGACAGGTAAGGCCTTCACCTTTTTCCTCCTTTGTCTTCTCTTCCTCTCTTCTTACCATTGCTTTCGATTTTTCTTTTTTTGTCGCCATCTTCTTTCCACCTTTATACTCACTTTTCTGTAACTTTTATTTCTGTGCCTTTGTGTTTTTCTTTGTTTTTCCCGACTTTTCTGGAGAGGGCTGGAGTTCACCGTCCGATCACAACTCCATCACGTGACTCCTCCGAATTTTCGGAGATTCCACGGCATTTCTTCCAATGATTCCCCCTGATCCATGTTTAGTGAGTCAAAGTTACAGGATCTGCTCACACATTCAGCTGAATGACCACAGGCGGACTACGAGACAGTAAGGTACGTCACAGTTACAGGATCTGCTCACACATTCCGCTGAATGGCCACAGGCGGACAACGAGACAGTAAGGTACGTAACAGTTACAGGATCTGCTCACACATTCAGCTGAATGGCCACAGGCGGACTACGAGACAGTAAGGTACGTCACAGTTACAGGATCTGCTCACACATTCAGCTGAATGGCCACAGGCGGACTACGAGACAGTAAGGTACGTCACAGTTACAGGATCTGCTCACACATTCAGCTGAATGGCCACAGGCGGACTACGAGACAGTAAGGTACGTCACGGTTACAGGATCTGCTCACACATTCAGCTGAATGGCCACAGGCGGACTACGAGACAGTAAGGTACGTCAGTTACAGGATCTGCTCACACATTCAGCTGAATGGCCACAGGCGGACTTCGAGACAGTAAGGTACATCACAGTTACAGGATCTGCTCACACATTCAGCTGAATGGCCACAGGCGGACTACGAGACAGTAAGGTACGTCACAGTTACAGGATCTGCTCACACATTCAGCTGAATGGCTACAGGCGGACTACGAGACAGTAATGTACGTCACAGTTACAGGATCTGCTCACACATTCAGCTGAATGGCTACAGGCGGACTACGAGACAGTAATGTACGTCACAGTTACAGGATCTGCTCACACATTCAGCTGAATGGCCTCAGGCGGACTACGAGACAGTAAGGTACGTCACAGTTACAGGATCTGCTCACACATTCAGCTGAATGGCCTCAGGCGGACTACGAGACAGTAAGGTACGTCACAGTTACAGGATCTGCTCACACATTCAGCTGAATGGCCTCAGGCGGACTACGAGACAGTAAGGTACGTCACAGTTACAGGATCTGCTCACACATTCAGCTGAATGGCAACAGGCGGACTACGAGACAGTAAGGTACGTCACAGTTACAGGATCTGCTCACACATTCAGCTGAATGGCCACAGGCGGACTACGAGACAGTAAGGTACGTCACAGTTACAGGATCTGCTCACACATTCAGCTGAATGGCTACAGGCGGACTACGAGACAGTAAGGTACGTCACAGTTACAGGATCTGCTCACACATTCAGCTGAATGGCCTCAGGCGGACTACGAGACAGTAAGGTAAGTCACAGTTACAGGATCTGCTCACACATTCAGCTGAATGGCCACAGGCGGACTACGAGACAGTAAGGTACGTCACAGATACAGGATCTGCTCACACATTCAGCTGAATGGCCACAGGCGGACTACGAGACAGTAAGGTACGTCACAGATACAGGATCTGCTCACACATTCAGCTGAATGGCCACAGGCGGACTACGAGACAGTAAGGTACGTCACAGTTACAGGATCTGCTCACACATTCAGCTGAATGGCCACAGGCGGAGTACGAGACAGTAAGGTACGTCACAGTTACAGGATCTGCTCACACATTCAGCTGAATGGCTACAGGCGGACTACGAGACAGTAATGTACGTCACAGTTACAGGATCTGCTCACACATTCAGCTGAATGGCTACAGGCGGACTACGAGACAGTAATGTACGTCACAGTTACAGGATCTGCTCACACATTCAGCAGAATGGCCACAGGCGGACTACGAGACAGTAAGGTACGTAACGGTTACAGGATCTGCTCACACATTCAGCTGAATGGCCACAGGCAGACTACGAGACAGTAAGGTAAGTCACAGTTATAGGATCAGCTCACACATTCAGCTGAATGGCCACAGGCGGACTACGAGACAGTAAGGTACGTCACAGTTACAGGATCTGCTCACACATTCAGCTGAATGGCCACAGGCGGACTACGAGACAGTAAGGTACGTAACAGTTACAGGATCTGCTCACACATTCAGCAGAATGGCCACAGGCGGACTACGAGACAGTAAGGTACGTAACGGTTACAGGATCTGCTCACACATTCAGCTGAATGGCCACAGGCGGACTACGAGACAGGAAGGTACGTCACAGTTACAGGATCTGCTCACACATTCAACTGAATGGCCACAGGCGGACTACGAGAGAGTAAGGTACGTCACAGTTACAGGATCTGCTCACACATTCAGCTGAATGGCCTCAGACAGACTACGAGACAATAAGGTACGTCACAGTTACAGGATCTGCTCACACATTCTGCTGAATGGCCACAGGCAGACTACGAGACAGTAAGGTACGTCACAGTTACTGGATCTGCTCACACATTCCGCTGAATGGCCACAGGCAGACTACGAGACAGTAAGGTACGTCACAGTTACAGGATCTGCTCACACATTCAGCTGAATGGCCACAGGCGGACTACGAGACAGTAAGGTAAGTCACAGTTACAGGATCTGCTCACACATTCAGCTAAATGGCCACAGGCGGACTACGAGACAGTAAGGTACGTCACAGTTACAGGATCTGCTCACACATTCCGCTGAATGGCCACAGGCGGACTACGAGACAGTAAGGTACGTAACAGTTACAGGATCTGCTCACACATTCAGCTGAATGGCCACAGGCGGACTACGAGACAGTAAGGTACGTCACAGTTACAGGATCTGCTCACACATTCAGCTGAATGGCCACAGGCGGACTACGAGACAGTAAGGTACGTCACAGTTACAGGATCTGCTCACACATTCAGCTGAATGGCCAGAGGCGGACTACGAGACAGTAAGGTACGTCACAGTTACTGGATCTGCTCACACATTCAGCTGAATGGCCACAGGCGGACTACGAGACAGTAAGGTACGTCACAGTTATAGGATCTGCTCACACATTCAGCTGAATGGCCACAGGCGGACTACGAGACAGTAAGGTACGTCACAGTTACAGGATCTGCTCACACATTCAGCTGAATGGCCACAGGCAGACTACGAGACAGTAAGGTACGTCACAGTTATAGGATCTGCTCACACATTCAGCTGAATGGCCACAGGCGGATTACGAGACAGTAAGGTACGTCACAGTTACAGGATCTGCTCACACATTAAGCTGAATGGCCACAGGCGGACTACGAGACAGTAAGGTACGTCACAGTTACTGGATCTGCTCACACATTCAGCTGAATGGCCACAGGCGGACTACGAGACAGTAAGTTACGTCACAGTTACTGGATCTGCTCACACATTCAGCTGAATGGCCACAGGCGGACTACGAGAAAGTAAGGTACGTCACAGTTACAGGATCTGCTCACACATTCAGCTGAATGGCCACAGCCGGACTACGAGACAGTAAGGTACGTCACAGTTACAGGATCTGCTCACACATTCAGCTGAATGGCCACAGGCAGACTACGAGACAGTAAGGTACGTCACAGTTACAGGATCTGCTCACACATTCAGTTGAATGGCCACAGGCGGACTACGAGAAAGTAAGGTACGTCACAGTTACAGGATCTGCTCACACATTCAGCTGAATGGCCACAGGCGGACTACGAGACAGTAAGGTACGTCACAGTTACACGATCTGCTCACACATTCAGCTGAATGGCCACAGGCGGACTACGAGACAGTAAGGTACGTCACAGTTACAGGATCTGCTCACACATTCAGCTGAATGGCTACAGGCGGACTACGAGACAGTAAGGTACGTAACAGTTACAGGATCTGCTCACACATTCAGCTGAATGGCCTCAGTCGGACTACGAGACAGTAAGGTACGTCAGTTACAGGATCTGCTCACACATTCAGCTGAATGGCCACAGGCGGACTACGAGACAGTAAGGTACGTCAGTTACAGGATCTGCTCACACATTCAGCTGAATGGCCACAGGCGGACTTCGAGACAGTAAGGTACATCACAGTTACAGGATCTGCTCACACATTCAGCTGAATGGCCACAGGCGGACTACGAGACAGTAAGGTACGTCACAGTTACAGGATCTGCTCACACATTCAGCTGAATGGCTACAGGCGGACTACGAGACAGTAATGTACGTCACAGTTACAGGATCTGCTCACACATTCAGCTGAATGGCTACAGGCGGACTACGAGACAGTAATGTACGTCACAGTTACAGGATCTGCTCACACATTCAGCTGAATGGCCTCAGGCGGACTACGAGACAGTAAGGTACGTCACAGTTACAGGATCTGCTCACACATTCAGCTGAATGGCCTCAGGCGGACTACGAGACAGTAAGGTACGTCACAGTTACAGGATCTGCTCACACATTCAGCTGAATGGCCTCAGGCGGACTACGAGACAGTAAGGTACGTCACAGTTACAGGATCTGCTCACACATTCAGCTGAATGGCAACAGGCGGACTACGAGACAGTAAGGTATGTCACAGTTACAGGATCTGCTCACACATTCAGCTGAATGGCCACAGGCGGACTACGAGACAGTAAGGTACGTCACAGTTACAGGATCTGCTCACACATTCAGCTGAATGGCTACAGGCGGACTACGAGACAGTAAGGTACGTCACAGATACAGGATCTGCTCACACATTCAGCTGAATGGCCACAGGCGGACTACGAGACAGTAAGGTACGTCACAGTTACAGGATCTGCTCACACATTCAGCTGAATGGCCACAGGCGGAGTACGAGACAGTAAGGTACGTCACAGTTACAGGATCTGCTCACACATTCAGCTGAATGGCCACAGGCGGACTACGAGACATTAAGGTACGTCACAGTTACAGGATCTGCTCACACATTCCTCTGAATGGCCACAGGCGGACTACGAGACAGTAAGGTACGTCACAGTTACAGGATCTGCTCACACATTCAGCTGAATGGCCACAGGCGGACTACGAGACAGTAAGGTACGTCACAGTTACAGGATCTGCTCACACATTCATCTGAATGGCCACAGGCGGACTACGAGACAGTAAGGTACGTCACAGTTACAGGATCTGCTCACACATTCAGCTGAATGGCCACAGGCGGACGACGAGACAGTAAGGTACGTCACAGTTACAGGATCTGCTCACACATTCAGCTGAATGGCTACAGGCGGACTACGAGACAATAAGGTACGTCACAGTTACAGGATCTGCTCACACATTCAGCTGAATGGCCACAGGCGGACTACGAGACAGTAAGGTACGTCACAGATACAGGATCTGCTCACACATTCAGCTGAATGGCCACAGGCGGACTACGAGACAGTAAGGTACGTCACAGTTACAGGATCTGCTCACACATTCAGCTGAATGGCAACAGGCGGACTATGAGACAGTAAGGTACGTCACAGTTACAGGATCTGCTCACACATTCAGCTGAATGGCCACAGGCGGACTACGAGACAGTAAGGTACGTCACAGTTACAGGATCTGCTCACACATTCCTCTGAATGGCCACAGGCGGACTACGAGACAGTAAGGTACGTCACAGTTACAGGATCTGCTCACACATTCAGCTGAATGGCCACAGGCAGACTACGAGACAGTAAGGTACGTCACAGTTACAGGATCTGCTCACACATTCAGCTGAATGGCCACAGGCGGACTACGAGACAGTAAGGTACGTCACAGTTACAGGATCTGCTCACACATTCCTCTGAATGGCCACAGGCGGACTACGAGACAGTAAGGTACGTCACAGTTACAGGATCTGCTCACACATTCAGCTGAATGGCCACAGGCAGACTACGAGACAGTAAGGTACGTCACAGTTACAGGATCTGCTCACACATTCAGCTGAATGGCCACAGGCGGACTACGAGACAGTAAGGTACGTCACAGTTACAGGATCTGCTCACACATTCCTCTGAATGGCCACAGGCGGACTACAAGACAGTAAGGTACGTCACAGTTACAGGATCTGCTCACACATTCAGCTGAATGGCCACAGGCAGACTACGAGACAGTAAGGTACGTCACAGTTACAGGATCTGCTCACACATTCAGCTGAATGGCCACAGGCGGACTACGAGACAGTAAGGTACGTCACAGTTACAGGATCTGCTCACACATTCAGCTGAATGGCCACAGGCGGACTACGAGACAGTAAGGTACGTCACAGTTACAGGATCTGCTCACACATTCAGCTGAATGGCCACAGGCGGACTACGAGACAGTAAGGTACGTCACAGTTACAGGATCTGCTCACACATTCAGCTGAATGGCCACAGGCGGACTACGAGACAGTAAGGTACGTCACAGTTACAGGATCTGCTCACACATTCAGCTCAATGGCCACAGGCGGACTACGAGACAGTAAGGTACGTCACAGTTACAGGATCTGCTCACACATTCCTCTGAATGGCCACAGGCGGACTACGAGACAGTAAGGTACGTCACAGTTACAGGATCTGTTCACACATTCAGCTGAATGGCCACAGGCGGACTACGAGACAGTAAGGTACGTCACAGTTACAGGATCTGCTCACACATTCAGCTGAATGGCCACAGGCGGACTACGAGACAGTAAGGTACGTCACAGTTACAGGATCTGCTCACACATTCAGCTGAATGGCCACAGGCGGACTACGAGACAGTAAGGTACGTCACAGTTACAGGATCTGCTCACACATTCCTCTGAATGGCCACAGGCGGACTACAAGACAGTAAGGTACGTCACAGTTACAGGATCTGCTCACACATTTAGCTGAATGGCCACAGGCGGACTACGAGACAGTAAGGTACGTCACAGTTACAGGATCTGCTCACACATTCAGCTGAATGGCCACAGGCGGACTACGAGACAGTAAGGTACGTCACAGTTACAGGATCTGCTCACACATTCAGCTGAATGGCCACAGGCGGACTACGAGACAGTAAGGTACGTCACAGTTACAGGATCTGCTCACACATTCAGCTGAATGGCCACAGGCGGACTACGAGACAGTAAGGTACGTCACAGTTACAGGATCTGCTCACACATTCAGCTGAATGGCCTCAGGCGGACTACGAGACAGTAAGGTACGTCACAGTTACAGGATCTGCTCACACATTCAGCTGAATGGCCACAGGCGGACTACGAGACAGTAAGGTACGTCACAGTTACAGGATCTGCTCACACATTCAGCTGAATGGCCACAGGCGGACTACGAGACAGTTAGGTACGTCACAGTTACAGGATCTGCTCACACATTCAGCTGAATGGCCACAGGCGGACTACGAGACAGTAAGGTACGTCACAGTTACAGGATCTGCTCACACATTCAGCTGAATGGCCACAGGCGGACTACGAGACAGTAAGGTACGTCACAGTTACAGGATCTGCTCACACATTCAGCTGAATGGCCACAGGCGGACTACGAGACAGTAAGGTACGTAACAGTTACAGGATCTGCTCACACATTCAGCTGAATGGCCTCAGGCGGACTACGAGACAGTAAGGTACGTCACAGTTACAGGATCTGCTCACACATTCAGCTGAATGGCCACAGGCGGACTACGAGACAGTAAGGTACGTCAGTTACAGGATCTGCTCACACATTCAGCTGAATGGCCACAGGCGGACTACGAGACAGTAAGGTACGTAACGGCTTGCTTCGTGATTTCAGATTCTCTGAGTGATGTAAAAAAAATACACACAAAGTGCTGGAGAAACTCAGCAGGTCAAACAGAGTCTTTTATTTAACAAAGGTGACCGATGTTTTGGGATTAAGACCTTCATCAAGGTATGAAAAATGTCAGCAGGCGTCCAAGCAAAAGAGTGGGGTGGGGGGGGAGGTGTGATTGCAAAGGTAGGAGGTGATGGGTGGAGAAGGGAGAGAGAGGATAGCAGCGATCAAAGGGAGGATGGGGGAAGGGAGGGAGGAGAACTGGACAGGGGAAGGGAAGGGGGGAGAGGGAAGAGGAGAGCAGGTTAGCAGAAACCAGAGAAGTCGACGTTAATGCTGTCTGGTTGGAGAATGGCCAGGGGTAATGTTCTTTTTTTAACCACATTATTGATGCGAATTTTAAATGTTTTAAAAAATTTCAAATCCTGGCCAATTTTGACAACCATAGAGCAAAAGGGTGCACCTTGGGGTCTTCAACCACAAGTTTGCAGAGAGGCTTAATGGTCAGTCTTGTTCTGACCTTAGCACTTCACACTCTGTCATTGAAGACCATCCCAGTGCTCTCTTTGGCTCTTCATTCGTGAGCATGGTGCTGCTTATAAATCTGCAGCAAGCACAATCAGAGTGGTGGGAGACCAACGAAACAGAAGCAATGGCTACAATGACACCTCTCACTTGTGGAATTCCAGATCTATCTTTTATGGGGTGAAATTTCCAGTTATTAACACTCCATGATTTGGTACCCAAGCAGCTGGTCAATCTGATCGCAGCACAGGTGGGTGTCAGTGAGTTCTGGAATGCGGGATTGAAAGGGTGACATGCCCCCTGAATTCTTATGTGGGAGACTTCACTGACCGGAGGATAGTGGATACTGATCTGCACATTCGGCGTACACACAGCACCCTCACAATAGGTAAAAATGACAAGAAGTTTATGGAAAATTGCATCTCAGATTTAAAAAAAATCACAAATCATTTATAAAGGCCTCCCAGTGATATCATGAATGAGTCCACATTTCAATGCAATCAAAATCAATAAAAATCACATTTTAATGTCATAGTCTTTTTGGTCAGGTGATTGTCTGCTTCTTTCATTCCTTCATATTTCAAAAAATGACACGAGAGGGGCACACCATGCTCCAGATTCACAAAACATTATTCATATCGTAAGATGACACTGCAAAGAGGCAAACAAATCCTAATATGGATGCACAAAGTCACACAGTTTGATGTCAGAAATAAGGATTCAGTTTTCGTAGTCTCGCAAATAATTCAAAGGAAAAGAAATATTAAACAATGAGACGACTGAAAACAGAACACAAGCAAAATAAATTATACTAAATTTGATGCAAGCTACATTTAACTAAAGCAAGCACAAAATTACTACATTTACAGAATAATTTTCATGCATCTTTCAAAACGGCTCAAAGCCTTTTAGAGCTGATGAAAAGTATTTTGACAAGCATTGGAAGAAACACAGGAATCCATTTTGCTCCTGTAAGATTCTCCTTCCAAATCACATGCTTTGTGATGTTGGCCAAGGAGTGAACATTCTGGTAGACATTAGGGAAATAACCTTCACTCACCCCTACTCCTCTTTGAAGTGCTACAATGAAATGGTTCCAGTTTCAGTCCTTCAATTCCTCTGCTCAACTTTCTGACATGGGACACAGAAAGAGCTTCTGCTGCGATCTGCTTCAGATTCCAGGTGAGAATGCATCCAATTCAGCCTCAGATGTCAGTCATTACAATATAGGAATTGTTTTCTTATGGCAAACGATAACCGGGCATAGCAGAAAGTTTGTGTGTGGGTTGGGGGGTGGGGGGGGGGGGGGGGGGGGGAAGAAATGTCGAATCTGATGGACTTGAGAACCTTTTCCATCAGAATCTATTATTCTTAAGATTTTTCTTCTCCACTACTCTGTTTCAAGGTTCTCTTGAAGAATAATTGGTTTATCAAGATGGATGTTTGAGATTGATGAGCAGGGGACTGCGTGGTGCACAAGAAAACAAAGGATACAAGTGTAAAACAGTGAGACATTCCATCAGGAATTCAGGAAAAACATTGCTTTGCAGCTGGAAAGCAAAGTTATGCAAAATAAAAGTTTCATAAAATCGAGTGAGAGGTAGCTCAAAACAAGGTGAGAAATCATTTGCTGTGTCTAATAACTGGAATTTGTCTGTATCTTCTTTTCAATGTAAATGAGATGTGAGAAAAATACATTGGACAAATTTGGGTAAAAGAGAAATGCAACTTACCTCTAGTGCGTAGAATGTGGGCTGATCCTTGCCCAATTTATATGCTATTGTTGTCAGAAGGCCATGCTCAGACATCACTGGCTGCAAAGAACAAGTTCATGATTATAAAATTTTGCAGAAAGTTGGAAGAGGCGCTGCTTATCACAATGCCCAACCACACAATATTATATCATAAGATCAATACCAAGGCAGATTTTGGCCACCAAGAATCATCAATATCTCACAGTCGGTGCTTCATCTTGAATTCGTACATACGAGTTCTTAGACAACACATGGATGAAGGAAAAGTTATTTACTTTAATGTTGTTGTAAGCAGCCCACGATGCAAGCCATGAGGTTTTCAAGACTCCATTACAGATTTCTCCATCTGTGTGAGCCCCCTGCTGGCAGCCAAGTACGATCAAACAGGAACTATAAGACATTGCTCGTTGCATTGCAAACGTGATCACCAACCATCATGACAGTCAGTGCTTTAACTTTTCTTTAATACAGCTCTCAATTTTACCCATAGACAATTAAATACACACTAACCTTCTGACCGGTGTTACTCAAGAGAAAACAACCTGTCCCATATCTAAAGAAATGTGGACAGAAAAAAAACCACAAAACAATACATTAGTTCTCAGTAATCGATGATGCTAATTAAATTAATGCATTGACACAGCACCTTAGTTATTTTTATTTGATGCTACTAATAGAAAACACACTTGCAGAATTACATTCGCCTACTCATCAAAAAATACCACCGAATGAATTCCATTCACCTCCAAGGCTTCAATTTAATGCCTTGGAATAAAGTGGTAATTCCCCAAATACTCCAGTTTGCACAACACTTAAAAAAGAAAAAAGGTATTTAATCAGGTAACACCCTTAATAATCTGATTGTCAAACTATCACGATTTCAATCCGCAAGTGCACTAATTAATTCAAAACTGAAGAGATAAAATGTGAAAAAGACATCACACTAAACTTGAGGAAATTAGGTGACCACAAATTGGAAAAGACACTTCAATATGTTTTTATGAATAATTAACCTGAAACATTTGAATGGCTAAATGAGAGCAGAAGGAATGCCTGTAAAAAGTACATTTTTAAAATATTGGCATTAACTGAGGGCTTCTTCACTCTGGGCAGAGCCAGCATGAAGGAAGGTGGCCGAGAGGAGACAGCGATTCTCAAATCTGGCAGTAGAGCCGCCAGGGGAAAAGGTAGCTTGCTGCCAAAAGCTGTGACATATAGATTGAGAGACAACAGTAAGGACAAGCTAAGAGTTGAACCAGTCACTCCAAGTTCTGCGAATCATCTTTTCCTTGTGTAGAAAATACAAGACATGCACGAGGAGGAAACGTTAGACATCAAAAAGTCATCTTACAAATCGAAACAGCTTCCTTGGAGGAGACAGAATAGCTTTGTTTTGAGAATACTGAGAATCAAAACTAAGATTTGGAAATAAATTCTGGATGAAGATGGGATGGTTAAAGTTTACAAAAAAAAACCCCAACAAATTCAAAGAAAACTAGACAGGGAACTGATGAGAATTAACCAGCACTTTAAAGCCAATGAGAGAATGCACCATAAATATGAAATAAAAGATTGAGATGAACAAGCAGCATTACTGAAACACAGAGTGAATGCTTCAGGTCAAAGACCCTTCTTCAGAACAGGGAAATCGAGAAAAAAATGTGAAGGAGAGGAAGAGGGACAGACAGGCAAACATTGAGATTGTCTAACCTGCTGAGTTTTTCCGACACATTCTATTTTGGATTTCCAGCATTTGCATTTTTTTGTTAAATTACAAATCCAAAATATTTGGGGCTTAAATGATGACAAAATAATGACGTAAAAATGTGCATTGCTACTGTCGTGCAAACTGGCCGCCAAGTTTCAGGGAATTAAAATAAAAACTGAAGTTACCTGTCCCTAGATTTGCACGCTAATTTCTGTTAATTGCTGTTAAGCCTTTCAGTGAACTTTGGAATTTCTTGACGATCAAAGCTAATTCTGAAAATTAGTGCAGCAAATGAGCGCCCAAGGGCATTGTTAAAAGATATGTTATTTGTTAACAGAGTATCAATTAACATCTCTGACCAATCCTGCCAGAAGTTGATTGCTGTCCCACACTTCCAACAGGTCGTCATCAAAAGGGCGTTGCTTGCAGCGTACTTGAAATAGGCTGCAGAATTAAATATATACCAACAAGGTACAGATAATGAAAATCAGGAAGTTACCAAGCAAATTTTTACACTCCTGTGTTGTTCTATTTCATTCCTGTTTCTCAATCTTTCAATGCCAATACAGAAATACTCAACTGCCCTTGTGGCTCACCAGAGTCACAGTGGTCTGACTCTCCTGACCATAAGCAAAGCTTGCAGCAAATTTCAATTTGAACCTGGAGGATGTAGAAAAAGACACAAATCGCTACTTGCCTGTAATCTGAACCAATGTTAAGATACAATCATCAATGCAGCAATTTTAAGAAAGCTGAAGGAAAGCATAATCCTTCAAAGCAGATCTTACCTCCTTCACGATCTGTGGCAAAACACTTGAATGCTCAAACTTACGTATTCTTTGATTCTCCCGGTTTGAAACACATTTGGCCAACCAAGGCAGCAGATTGGTCACCTAAACACTGATAAAGGTAACACCATTAAAACCTGGAAAAGGTTTCACACTGCAAGCACAAAATTTTAATTGAAATTTATGACGGAGGATTCGCCTCAAAATAAAGAGCAAATCACGACAAGTTCCACCAAGGGAAAAAAAAAGTCATTATCAAAGCTAACTCTTACACAAAATAATCTCTTCTGTGCACACGACTTTTTCATTTATTTTTGTAACTTTTGTTACTTAGATGGAAAGGCAAATTTTTCTCTTGTGCTCCCTTGATCTCACCAAAGTTGGTTTTCCTCAAATCACTAAGAGAGTTTAAAAAAAAATTTAATCATACTTTGGTTTGGACCAATTAAGAGGTTTAAAATATCTGCTGGATACCACGGCAATTTGGATTTTTTTCTTAAATGTTGGGTTCCTAGTTAAATTCTGATTTCTAGCATTTACTGATGGTCTTTAAACAAACAATATCATGGAACAAATTTCACTTCATTTGTCTGTCATTGATAAGTTCTTTTGTCAAACCTCCACGCTTGAACAGAAACATAATGTTTACAACACTATTGATATTAAAACCCTTGACGCTGAACAGAAAAATTTACCTATTTTTTTTTTATTTACCTATTCTTGATGATACTTGTGACAATGTTTAATAAAAAAAGATCAATGAGTGCAAGATCTCCATGGCAGCAAGTCCAGGACATGGCCCTTGAGGCTGCAAGATATCAAAGATCACTAATGTGTGGTGAAGTCAATGCAGACATTAGGATTGTGGAGCACGCACATTTTGTCACTGAAACTGCCTAGTTTCTGCTGGTGCTTTGATCCCATCCACAAGCTACACCATTTTGTCACTGAAATTGCCAAGTTTCTGTTGGAGGTTTGATCCCTATCCACATGCTACATCATTTTGCTTCCTTCTCTGCCATATACTATCCAAGTTAGAACTGAGGCCACCTTAACCAAATTACAAACAAGTCGTGGAGATGCGCTGCACTGTCGCATAACATCCAAGTTTTATGAAGAGGAAGACCAGTCATCTATTGATCACAAATTGTGGGCCCCATAGCACATTTTACATGTACAAAGAATACTTTAAAAATTTCAATATTATTAATTTAAAGTTCAATTATTGAGCAAAGTAACAAATATTGGAGCAACTGTTTTACATTTTATTTATCACCCTGTAAAACTTTAAAATTGAATAAAAACTGTAGGTTTTCATTCTTGGTTTGCTGTTAGAAGTTTTGTTTTAATGTGAGTGATCACTTGTCCAACTTGATAAGATTGTGCCTGCTCTTTAAGAATCGTTCTGAACTGACATCTGGAGTTATAAATGAGGTGATCTGTGAGCACTGACTCAATGCAGCTGAATGCAAAATCTCAGGTACAAATGACTTGGGTGAAAAGATAATTTCTCTTGAGAGTATGAATGTGCAAAATACTTACTCCTGAAATGGGTACTTTGGCCAGCCTTCCACATTTCTATATAAAAAGACAATGACGTTACCAAAGTTAAAATGTGCACATTCATTTTAAACAATGAGTGACTTGATTTAAAAACAAATTTGTTCAACATTCTTCTGACGCCACACAAGAAGCCTCGTGGTTCGCTCCCATCTCCACGATGAAAAAGAAATGTGCTTTCTGCACTTGAATGCTAGAGATATGGTTTGACGTTGAATATAACCACAGCAATGATATATCAGTTGAATATAACTAATCACAGTAATTTTGCCTTTTAATTCATACTAGTTTGCTTTGAACTTGGTTGGTTTTCCTCCCCTCGTGGAAATAGCCACTCCCTTTCCACTCCATAAAAGTCTTCAATATTCTGTACACTTCTAGTATCTCGACACTTCAAGTTCTGCACTTCTACATCTCTGTCATCATTGTCAAGGCCTTGACACCCTTAGTCCTCAAAGCCTCAAAACGAATCAGAAGAGATTTATAGAATTATATAGAATTTCTTGCTCAGCCTCGATTTCCATTTCTTTTTTAAACAACTCGATTAACATGTTTGGCCAATTTCAAAAAAACAGGTTTATAAATGTCTCTCTCCCAGATACTTCAACGAGCAGCCAATTGCACCAAATACAATTAAGATCTATGCTCATTTTACCAAATTAGCATCAAATGGTTGAGAAGACCCAAAGATCAACTCAAAGCATTCACAATAACCCATAACAATATAGCTTTGAATATCTCTCTCTCCCTCAGAACATTTTCTTAAATTGACCCTTTTCTGGGATGCCAGTGAGTACAGAATTAATGATTTCTTTATATCAATTAATTTTGGTGTGCTATTATTTGTAGAGCGTCCACAGAAAATTATTATTGCATAATTTGCAGTGGAGTGTCAAAATATGACCAATAAAATTATTCCTGCAGTATTGTCCAAGATTTTACTGTTATTGTAATATCCATAAAACAAATAGATATTTAACATGTTCAGTTAAATCCTGAAATTATGGTAAAGGTTACTGACTGCACGGGTTGAGGGTTGCACTTGCTTTGTTAACAACAATCCTAAAAACATTTCAAGTTTCCCCCCCCCCCCCACACTCTCATTGCACCTTTTCAACTTATCTGGTGCATCTGAAGAGAACAGTCAGGAACAGTGCAATGGCAGTGCTTTATGGTTAGAGTAGTTCCTGGCAGGAATGACTGCAGTAGCCAATATGGCAAGGAAACATTCCAGGAATCCAGTGAATAGCCTGGAGCTGCAGTTCAAATCCTGTAATAATTACTCTTTGTCTGATTGCACATCTGATGAGGAGGGTCCATGCATGTTTTCTGCCTCATTCCTCTTCAACTAACTGCTGCAAGCATTGTGCACACGAAAGAGTGAGATTGGAGATGATGATGCTTTTGGACATCCTCTCTTGAAGGCGAGGTCAGTCATTTACATTGAGGCTCCAGGAGCCCGATTGGTTTGCCCCACATGTTCAACAACCCCATTGCTCTTACTGTGGGTGAACCCTCTGGCATTTGTGGCAGCTTGGAATGAACAAGAGATTCACAGATACAAACAGCCCGTGTTTGTAACAGCAATAGGGCTGTTGCAAAGGTATGACAAACACAGAAATAAAAAAAAATATGCAAGATTACTTAACGGACAACTAATCAGATCATTTATGAATTTTACACTTGCAAGGGGTGATAGCAGTCCCTTTTCGTGAACCGGTTGGTATTTCTCATTACAACCCACTTGGCTCCAACAATTTCCCCCTTGGGCGGCACAGTTGGCGTTGCAGTTAGTGCAATGCCTTTACAGTGCCTTCGAATCCCGCCTTGTAAGGAATTTATCTGTTCTCCCCATGTCTGCATGGGTTTTCCCTGGGGGCTCTGGTTTCCTCCCACAGTTCAAAATGTACCAGGAGTGTTGGCTAATTGGCCGTAAATTGGGTGGCACAGACTTGTGGGCTGAAATGGCCTGTTCACGTGCTGTATGGCAAAATTTAAAATAGAAAGTGGGTAGGCTTCTCATCTGTGCAAATCAGCCCCAACATGAAGGGACAACCTGTGATATTGTGATTGCATCTGTGACGCGAGTTGTCCTCTAGCTCAATTACTTGCAAGTTTATTTGACACGATGTGAGTGTAGAGTTTCTTCCCCAGCTTCAGACATGTTTTCTGCTCCTTAAGTTCACAGTGTGCTTAGTTCAACTTTCCTCCCCCAACTTGCAGGACTGACATCAAATTAGTTGTGCCCCGGGACTTCTGTAGTCAGTATTGCCCATTCTGCAGTGATCTGGGGTGAGAGGGGGTGCACGTGTGCTGGCATAGCTGAGCATAACGCACACAGAGCAACTCGATTCAATTTTAAGGACACCCCTCAATGCCATAATTGCAAACTATCATTGGAATTGCACTCACATCAACACCCAGACCAAACAGTTAGCCAAATGCTGTACTATTTCTTGGCCTCAGAGCCTCGAATAATGAAGGATTTGTAGATGATGATGATTATATCCTCAATCCCCCTATAAAGAGCCAAGAGATAGCACATCACCACCCCCTCCCCCACGTTTTCACTCAGGCACCTCCGCGTTTTTGTTTCTATCTGAGCCCAGGCCCAACACATTATTTACCATTTACTTCTTACGTATGGATGTTGCGTGACCTGTTCAGTACCTCTAGCACATTTGTGTATTGCACTCGACCCCAGCATCTGCAGGGTTTCTTGTTCAAGTGTACTAGCGCATCAGCAAGAGAGATGATATGGAAAACTTGAGCTTTTCATTTTACCTTTCAAACCTCCAATGCAATTTAATATTATTCTACATTTGGGGGAGATTAATAATGTCTAAAATGAGATCATCATTCATACAATAATCATGGGACATCAATTCAGTCACCTTTCACACAATAAGATTCCTCAAAGAGAAACAATAACATTTGGTATCCCGAATCAACGAACAGGTCACTATTTATGACAGGAATACCACAGATGCCAAAGATGTGTAAGCTATTTGGTTTGGCTCACCATTAGTCCATAGATTTCTGATGAACTTCTAACTGCTGGGAGAATACTCATTGGAATGTCGAAGAACCTAAAGTAGTAAACAAAACAACTGTAGATCAAAACACAAAAGAACCAATTGATCGTTTGCCAACTGAGGCAACACTCTGCAAGCAATTCAAATAATGATCACGAGTTTATGGTCATACACAGCGAACCATGTACACATGCACCAAAATTCTTACTTGCTGCAGCTGAACAGGTTTTTAAAAAAACTGTAAAAAACATCTACAATAGTATGCTTATATACAAGAAAATTGATCGATAATAAATATTCGCAGACTTGTCCAAATTTTTCAACTGTTCAAGTTAAAACAAACGTCTGGGTGCAGTCTCCAGCTGCACTTGAGAACATGATAACCTGTACTGAAAAATGCACGGTCTCCGCAGTAACATCACCAAACACTGGTCGATTTGAAACCCTCCTGAACAATAGCAATTGATCTTGTGAAGCAGTAGCCACAATGCTGGAACTGCCAAACTGCTATGGAATTAGATAAGGAAAAATTTGTTGAGGGTGTTCAGGAAAGTTTTGTGAATCAATATATAGATCATCCTCCTAGTGATGCTCAGTTTAGTCTCTTTTGTTCTGCAAAATGGAGGAATCAGAAAATGTTACAACATTCTTTTTATTGACCATCTAACAACAGGACATTTCACGTCAGTCCTCCGCCTTGAGACTGGCTACAGGAGCGGATGGAAACCTAAGAACTGCAACCCAAAAAGGCTGCTCCAGCGACCCATTCCTATCCAGAGGTGCCTAGTAGCGCCCTCCGGATCAGAGGCATCTGGTGCCGTAGTGCCACCCATCATAAATACATGGCAGAGCAATGGCCGTCTTCCCTACCCATAATCCCCCACGCAGCTGGAACTGTTCTGGGAAATACAGAGCAGTTCCAGCTGCCTGGGGGGGGGGGGGGGGGGCAATTATGGTCGAGAAGACCGCCATTGCTCTGCCATGTTTTGAGCAGTAGAGAGCGGCCCCGAAGACTGAAGCACCCAGTGAGGTGCCGGAGCAGCTAGTGGGGCTGTCACAGCCCACACCGGCTGCCCCCTAATGTCCTCTGCAGGCCTCCTCTGCCCCGCCAACCACCCCTTCCCCGCCCCAGTGGCCCCCACTGAACTTCCCTCCCCAGTGGAGCAGGGGGCTGTTAGGCATCGTGGGGAAGGGGCTGTCAGGCATCAGGGAGTTTGGCTGCGGGCTGATGGAGTCATTAGCCCACCCCTAAACAGCTGCTTAGCATGGCTGTACATTCAGATCGATCGGCGGATCACAGTCCTCTGTTGATTATCCCTCTCCAAGAGGTATTAGATTATGCGGCACATTCAGAGAGATACATGGTTATGCATTTTGGCGGAGGTTCTCCACCTTTACGTTTGGACTTTTGCCCAATCTGAAAGGGCCTCACATTTTAACGGCTTGTAATAACATATGCCAACTTATAATAATGGTAACAATGTTTTATATCATTTAATAAACATTGGAAAGCTCAACTTAATTTTAGTTTGAATTTGTTTGAATGATTCAAAGACAACAATATTTTTTGATCCTCCAAGTGACTATAAAGGAAAATAGTTGCTACAAACACAGTTGGACGCCTAATTTTATGTCTTTATTTTCAGTTTTTACTTCAGATACACGACATGTGAAAGGTTTTTTAATTGTTTTCATTTCTGTAACCTTGTTCAGAAAATGTAATGAGATTAAGTTAAAATCTTATAGCTCATAATTACTCCAACACAGCTCATGTTGCACAATACCTTCAATTTTACTGAATGAAATGAACATACTACTTTTGAACTCAACTTTATTTCAAATAAATTAAGATATTGCCAATTGAAAATAATGAGTAGATTATCAGTTCACAGAAAGAAATTCAGAAGGCATTTCTACCTTTTCTGATTCATTATATCATGATGTTTCAATAGTTACAACTTACTTGCAGAGATCAGGGTCCCACTGAAGGGTGTTGATGTTGAACAGCATAGTTCTGCTGGCATTGGTCACATCTGTGCAGTGAACACCACCATCTTTTGCACCTGTCAAGCACTGAACCCAGTGACAGCATTTTCATTAGTAAAGTACAAATTCTTTCCCCAGACTTGCTTAAGAACATGGAATAAAATATCCAACTTTCTGCAAACAAAACAATTCAGTGCAAGGATTTTTTGCAACTGAAGTTTGCTTCTTGTGAATCACACTATCCAAATTGGAATATTTTTGTCTAGCAACTTTTGTAACTCTTCAGATCTGAACTCAAATTTAAAATCTTGATTAAAGAATAAGTGATTTTATTTGCAATAGCAGAAATAGGGTGCGAACTGGACAATGCACTTGCATCTTTCATAAATCCAAATTTCCTCTGCATGTCCAAAATTTCCCTTGGGACTAGGCAATAGTATTACACATTCCACAAGTCTTCATGCCAGCTGACAGCAATGTTGGACAGCGATTCCAGATCATTAAGATCCTAATGGTGCCCACATTGGTATCTTGTCAGAGGTTAAATGGCCAAGTAAATGTGGACAATAATAACCTGCAACTTGGTCGGTGTGTTCAGTGCCAAACCTTTTCAATTTTGCATCCCTCTCCTATTCTCGCATGGTCTCGTGTACTATCCCACCAAGACCACCCGTAAATTAGGGGAACTTTTCTTCTGGGCACTCTCCAGCCAGATGGAATCAACATAGACTTCTCTGGTTTCTGTTAACCTGCTCTCCTTTCCCCCTCCCCATCTTCTTTTTCTCAGCTCTCCATTCAACCAGCCATCTCTCCTCCCCCTGCTTGATGCTGTGCCCTCCATCCCTTCTCTACCTATTACCTCTCGACTTTGCGACCATGTTCATTTCCTCCAAACCTCCCTCCTTTACCTTTTCATTCAGTCACCTGCTGACATTTTTCCAAACCTCGACGAAGGGCTCAAGCCCGAAACATCAGTTATGTATTTATTTTTAATCTTTGCTATATAAAGTTCAACCTGCTGAGTTTCTTCCGCATTGTGTTTTTACTTCATCCACGTGTCTGCACTTTAATGTTTTACTTCCAAATCTGCTCAACTGTTCTTTAACAGCCACATTATCTCATTGTACCAGAGGTTTCCTTTGCTCCATTCAATGTCCTACTGCACCTCATCTGCTACCCCAACAAAGTTGTTTCTCTCTTTCCTAATTCTGATAGTAAATCTCAGGCCTAAAATGATGATTGTTTCTCATTCTCCAGATGCTTCCCACCCTGACGTATTTTTCCCAACATTTCTATTCCTTGCAGTTTTTTTTCCCCATCACCTTCTTTTGTGCCTTTACCTGCAACCCAGCCCAATTACTAGATCAACTCTTAGAAAATTGGTCCCACTATGAAAAAAATCAAAATCTCGTCTATTTCTTGACATTGATTTTAGTTAAAGGGAATGACTCAAACCACAATTTCCTCCTCTACATGATCTCTTTCCTGTTGTTGCACCAAGCCAGTGGAACTGTATTTTGTTGAAACAAACAAAAATCAAAAATAATCAAGAATCAAAGTACACGCTCATAACAGTTGCTGGAATTTCAGAAGTATTGGATATCTTACCCATATAAGCCAAGAATCAACTGTTCCAAACATAGCCCGATTATTGGCTACCGCTATCTTGACTGCCTCCACGTGGTCAAGGAGCCACCGCAATTTCACAGCGCTGAAATAGGTGCTGATTGGAAGCCCTGTTTTTGCCTAACAGGAAAAAAGTGAATGCAAGAAGGTTAGTCCTATCAAAACCCAGTTACACCTTTGTGATTTTACAGATGTTCAGAGGCAATTCAGCAAATAAAAATACAGTGAAGATAGGAACAATATGTTTTGCGTCCACTTTGAATTACAAATCACCACTATCTCGATTCTCCGGTTGCTGGTTTCATTTCTATCAGCTGTTCATTCTTGCCTATATGCAGCTGAAAGTCAGCTCAGACTAACAGTAAAGCCTCAATATTTGTCTTACCTGCTGCATTCTCCAACAGGAACCGTTCTTCATCTCAGCAGTTTAGCCATGATCAACATTTTAGAACATAGAACATTGCAGCAGAATTCAGGCTCTTTGGCCCAAAATGTTGTGCCGACCTATATAAACCTACTCCTCAACAATCTACTTTTTCCATCCTTCATTTTTTCTTTATTTTTCTAAGATTGTTCCTATCCGAGAGTCTTTTGAATGTCCCTAATGTACCAGCCCCACCACCACCCCTGACAATGTATTTCAGGTACCCAGCACTCTGAGTAAAACAACTTATCTCTGACATCTCCCCTAAACTTTCCTCCACTCAACTGCCACAGATGTCCTCTGGTATTTGCTATTGTCGTGCCAGGAAAAAGGAGCTGGCTGCCTACCCTATCTAAGCCCCTCAAAATCTTTTATATTTCAGTGGTGCAAGCAAACACACTGAACTGAAAATCTTTGGACACAAGCTTCGACTAAATCTGATAAATCCCTCACCTGCAGAATATTCTTGTCTTTCTTTGGTCCTCGGTTGATGAGGTTTTCCACAGTGGACTGTGTCCTGAGGTCAAGCCACACTGTTAAGTAAAACACAGAAGCCATAAAGTGCTGCAGAGGACAATTAGGCAATTGATCTCACAAAACGATTATACTGGGCCACTTTAATGAGCAAGCATACATTTGCTCAAATGTTCAGAATCTTAATGACAAAAAAAACTTGTCAGCTTACAAGCACCAACTTGAAAGGGAATGAACGGATGGAAATGCATGAAGATCCTTCTCTAACTTTGAAACCAAGAATGTTCTCATAGTTTTCTATGCCAAGTGTGTTTGTTACCTCTTCTGTCACCAAGCAGGATCAAAAGATCTGACTGATGTTACCAAACGACTTCAATTCAAATTTGCTGCAAATTTAAAAACTGGAGCAAATGGAAGACGACTTAATGATGCCCAATTAATGAGTTTATTTGAACAAGTGACCATATTGCAAGAGCCATGCCCGGCACAAACCTCACTGCTTATCGCTATGGGAGCAAACAAGAAAATCCGCTGATGCTGGGATTATAGTGCAATGCACAAACGTGGTGGAGAAATTCAGCAGGTCACGCTGCATCCATAGGAAGAAAAGAGTAACCATTGTTTCGGGCTTGGGTCCTCAATCCAACCAGACGACATTAACGTCGACCTCCAATCTCCATTAAAACCCACCCCTGGTCTCTCTTTCCCTATCCCTCTGTCTCCTTTCTTCCAGCTTCCCACAAACCCCCCTTCTATCAGAGAGCTCCTCGACCTTCTTCCCCCCCCATCATTTCTTAGATTCCTTCTTACCTGTTAGCCAGTGCCCCTCTGCTGCCCCTTCCTCCTTCCTCCCCCACCTTTTAATTCAGACATCTGCTGGCTTTTTCGTTTTCCCTGACGATGGGCCCAGGCCAGAAACGTTGGTTGTCCTTTCCTTCCTTTGTGGATACTGTGTGACCTGCTGAATTTCTCCAATACATTAATCTCTTGCACTGTTGATTACAATGATGCTCTATGCAGGCAGTAAATATGAACCTACCTCCTGCCACTTTACACCGCGCAGTCATCTCTTGATGCAAAGGAGCTGATCTGGAAACAATTTAAGCTTTGGGAAGGTGGTTTACAGCCCATATTGGAGAGAATGCCAAGTACAGAGGAGAAATCCTCCATGCATACAATCTCTCAACCCCCCCCCCCCCCCCCCCGCCCAGCACATTAATCATAAAGGAATCGTGAACGACACCAACTATGTTGTGGTAGGCGCAAAAGAATTCGTTGCCCTCACACATACTGCCTCATCAAATAGAATTGTCAACAAATCCATCCTCTCTGCCTTTGAACCAACCACTACTCTCGGACTGAGCTCCATGTAACACACATCTATCAGTTCCTCCAACAACTGAGACAACCAGAAGTCATATAAAGATCATCTGCCTGCAGTTCCAATCCATCAAAAAGTCAAAGCACACCAGATCCACTCAGTAAAAAGAAACCAAAATGCTGGAGGAACCACAGCCGATTTTTTCCAGCATCCATAGGAGACAAAGATATATTGCCCTTCTTCAGGGAAAAAGAATAGGAAATGCTGGCTGGGGGAGGAATCCAGACCAACAAAAGGTGGTAATTGGATAAAGATAAGGGACAAGATAAGAATTTATTATGGTTGTGGAAAAGGAAATGGAATGCAGGGACAGAGCTGAGGAAGGTGACGGGGGAAAGTCGATTTTAATGTTGGAGGCTCCCCACTCAGATGATGTGTTGTTGTTCCTCCAATTTGTGGATGGTCTCCATCTGTCAGTGCATGAGACCATGGACAGACATGCCAGCAAGGGAATGGGATGGAGAAATGGGTGACCACTTGGAGATCCACGCTATTGCGGCCTTCAGAGCTGAGGTGCTCAACAAAGAGATCTTCCAGTCTGCGTCCAGTCTCTCTGACTGAGAGGAGACCGCAACAGAAACACCGGATGACCCCGGCAGATGCACATGAAATGCTGCTTCACTTGGAAGGGTAGTTTGGGATCCTGAATGGTGGAAAGGGAGGAAGCATGGCCACAAAAGCATCTCCTGTGAGCACAGTTGGTCCCAAGGGGACAACTGATGGGAGTCACGGAGGGAGATAGGGGAGGAGAGGGGAATATATGTCCAGTGGTGAGATCACGTAGGAGGTGGCAGAATTGGCAGAGGAGGATGTGCTGGATGGGGAGGCTGGTGGGTGGAAAGTGAGGACGAGGAATCCGGTCCTTGGTGCACTTGGGGCAGAGGGGGGGTGGGCAGATCTGTGGGTAAGAGCCCAGTTGATCATAGTAGAGAGAAAGCCACATTGTTTGAAGGAGGAGGACATCTCTGATGACCTGGCATGGAAGTCCTCATCCTGGGTGCAGATGTGATGGAGACAGAGGAATTGGAAGAACAGAATGGAATGGAATCCTTACAGGGGACATGGTGGAAAAAAGTGAAATTGAGGTATGTGTCAGGTCACTCGTCTGAGTGCTACTGGTACCTTGTAATCCAGTTGCATGGTCGGGTGGTCGGCGACTAAACTAGCTTCCCCACCAGGCTTGCCTGGTGCAGAGCGGGGCAAGACACCCTACAGGATGAAAAAAAAGACCTCTTGTAGGGTCAACTGCCATCTCGTAAACACGTGCCATGAAGCGCTGAAAGGGTATCCCTTGCTTCGAAGACTGGTCTGGCCATTCACTGTAACAGAACTTCCCCCAGCCATCTTGGACCTCACCATGCCGCAGAACCTGGGAGAGGGAAGGTCTGGACCAGTACAACCCCTACTCACCTACATCCATTCACGCACATGTTGTTCTTTTCTGAGGAGTGGGGTATCCTCATATCAAACCCAACAAAGTGAATGAAAAGAGCCATCCTATAGGATGGATAGCCAGAAGAAGTTGAGGTAGCTGTGGGAGATGCTAAGTTTATAGAAGATGTCTGTCCAGAGTTTCTCAAGATAGAGACAGAAAGATTGAGGAAAGGGAGGGTGTTGCTAGAGATAGACCAAGTGAATGTGAGGTCAGGGTGTAAGATGGCAGCAAAGTGGATGAAATCAATGGGTACATGAGGCAGCACCAAAATAGTGATCGATGCATCAGAAGAAGAGTTGAGCCTTGCCTTTGTCGGCTTGAAACATGGTTTGCTCCACGTAGCCAACAAAAAGGCAGGCAAAGCTGGGGCCTATGCGAGTACTCATAGCTACCCCTTTAACCTGGAAAAAGTGGGATGAATTAAAGAAGAAATTATTGAGGGAGAGAGGTTCTGCCAGTTGGACAGTGGTGGTGGTGGAGGGGTACTGGTTGGTTCTATTTCCAGAAAGAAACAAAGGGCTTTGAGGCCTTCAGTTTTGGGGATGGAGGCTTATAGGGATTGGATATCCATGGCAAATATGAAGTGATAGAGCTCAGGGAACTGGAAGTCGTTGATGGAGGGCATGTGAAGTGTCCCAGATGTAGGTGGGGAGGGAATGGACCAGGGGGCATAAAACAGGGTTGAGGAGACAAATTTGGTGGGGCAGGAGCACGATGGGTCTGCTTGGGACAAATGTGCCCACTTGTAGATATCAAATAGGAGGTAGAAACGGGCAGTACTGGATTGGGAAACAATAATGTTGGAGGCCATGCCAGGAAGGTGACTGGAGATGATGAGTTCAGAGATGGTGAGTGATCCAGGGGTTTGAAAAGTTTAGGTGGAGTCCTGTGGGAGGGGTAATTAAGAAGAGGTGTCTGAGAGTTGTCATCTGGCTTCAGCCAGATAGAGGTCAGTGTGCCAAACCACAACAGCACCATCCTTGTCTGACCAGGTTTGATCGTGAGGGCTGGATTGTGCAGAGAGAGTAGAGGGCCAGGCGGTCTGAGGGGGTGAGAATGGAATGACTGACAGGAGTAGAGAAATTGAAACAGTTGATGTAATGGTGGCAGTTGGAAATTATAAAGGTCCAGAGCAGGCAGAACACTGGAACAAGGTTACCAGGAGAAGGGAGGTTTAAAGAGGGAGAAATGATCTGTAGAAGAGGTTGGAGAATTGTGCCGTGGAAGTAGGCATGGAGATGGAGCCGACAGAAGAAGATTTCAGCATCATGGCGTGCACAGAACACATTATGGTGTGGGCGAAAGGGGACGAAGTTGAGGTCTCTACTGAGGACAGTCTCTGAGAAGGGAAGGTCGGAGGGGATGGAGAAGACCAGACAAGGGTTAGGGGGAGGTTCAATGTGGTGGAGGTTAGATCAGGGGGTGGATTAGGAGTTGGAGGGTAGGAAGAGTTCAAATGAGGGAGGAGAGTGTTGGTAAAGTCAGAGGGTGGAGAGAGATAGAGAGGCACATGTGCTCCAGGAGCCAGGTGGGAGTTGCCATAACCTGCTACAAAACCAAATCCGGTGAAGGAGCAGATAGCAAAGCTTCACTCCCAGATGGACAGTGCTTTCTATACCTGATTTGACCACAGTAAGAGCGAAGAACCACCCCTCCATACCCCCACATCCCCTGATGATCCATCCTGTCCAAATCTGAGGTTGATGTGTGTGCTGCCTTCAGGAGAGTGAATCCAAGGAAAGTATCTGGCCCAGATGGAGTACCTGGCCAAATATTAAAAAATCTGTTCTGACCAACTTAACAATGTATTCAATATCTCACTCCAGCAGGGCATGGTAACCACCTGTTTCAAACAGGCATCAATCGTATCAGTACCCAAGAAGAGTGTAGTAACCTGCCTTAATGACTTTCGACTAGTCGCACTGACATCAACAGTGATGAAAGCTGGTGATGAATCAGATCAGCTCCTATCTGAGCTGCAACATGGATCCATTCCAGTTCACCTATCGTAGTAACAGGTTGATGGCGGGTGCCATCTCAGTAGCTCCACACAAACCCCTGGAACGTCTGGACAGTAAATATGCATTCATCAGGATGCTGTTTATCAACTACAATTTGGCATTTTAACACCATCATCTCTTCAAAAGTGATCAGCAAACTCCAAGACCTGGGGGTTAACACCCCACTGTGTAAATGGATTATGGATTTCCTCACCTCCAGACCACAATCAGTGAAGATTGGTAAGAACTTCTCCTCCACAATCTCCATCAGTACCGGAGCAACACAGGGCTGTGTTCTTAGCCCCCTGCTCTACTCACTTTACACCTACGACTATGTGGCTTAGTACAACAATAACACCATCTACATATTTGCCAACAATACCACGGTAGTGGGTTGTATAACTAAAGATCAATCAGCATACAGGAGGTAGATTGAAAACTTGGCTGAGTGGTGCACCAACAACAACCTTGCATGAAATGTCACCAAGGACCCGACTGTTGACTTCAGGAAGGGAAAGGCAGAGGTGTACAGTCCAGTGATCATTGGGGGATCAGAGGTGTAGAGGGAGAGCAAATTTAAATTCTTGTGAATCACTATCTTGGAGGATCTTTCCTGGTCCCAACACACTAATGGCATCGTGAAGAAAGCACATCAGCACCTCGATTTCCTCAGGAGTTTATGGAGGTTTGGTATGACACCAGAAACAATGGCAAATTTCTCCAGAGATGTGGTGGAAAGTGTGCTGACCAGCTGCATCACAGTCTGGTATGGGAGCACCAATACCCATGTGTGTAAAGCCCTCCAAAAGAAAGTGGACACAGCCGAGGACATCACAGGCAAAACCCTCTCCACTATTGCGAACAGGGAATGCTGCCATCAAAGAGCAGCAGCAATTATCAAGGATCCAGATCACCCAGCACATGCTCTATTCTCACTGCTGCCATCAGGAACGATGTACAAGTGCCACAAAACTCACACCACCAGGTTCAGGAACAGCTGCTCCCCCTCCACCATCAGACTCAACAACAAACCCAATCAGAGACTCATTTAAGCACTTTATTGATCATTTTTTTCCAATCTGTATTGCACACTTGGTTTGCATTCCTTTATCTGTTTACAATTCTTTATTTGTTTACATATGTATATATATTGTGTAGTTTTTTTTGCACTACCAAGAAGTGGTAATTCTGCCTTGCCCGCAGAAAAATGAATCTCAGGGATGTATGTGATGTCATGTATGTATTCTGACAATAAATCTGAATCTGGTTAGCATAGCAGTTAGTGCATCGAGTCCACGCTGCTGAAGATCCAGCTGCGCTGGATGGGTCACGTCTCCAGAATGGAGGACCATCGCCTTCCCAAGATCGTGTTATATGGCGAGCTCTCCACTGGCCACCGTGACAGAGGTGCACCAAAGAAAAGGTACAAGGACTGCCTAAAGAAATCTCTTGGTGCCTGCCACATTGACCACCGCCAGTGGGCTGATAACGCCTCAAACCGTGCATCTTGGCGCCTCACAGTTTGGCGGGCAGCAACCTCCTTTGAAGAAGACCGCAGAGCCCACCTCACTGACAAAAGGCAAAGGAGGAAAAACCCAACACCCAACCCCAACCAACCAATTTTCCCCTGCAACCGCTGCAACCGTGTCTGCCTGTCCCGCATCGGACTTGTCAGCCACAAACGAGCCTGCAGCTGACGTGGACTTTTTACCCCCTCCATAAATCTTCGTCCGCGAAGCCAAGCCAAAGATTATAGAACCAGCGACTGGGGGGTTGAATCAGCTGTCTGGAAGAAGCTTGTACATTCTCCCCATGTCTGCGTGAGTCTCCTGCAGATTCTCCAGTTTCCTCCCACCTTTCATAATGTATGGAGGTTGAAGGTTAATTGGAGTATTTGGTGCCTCGGGGTCGTGGGCTGGAAGGTCCTGTAACCATGTTGCATGTATAAATTTTCATTTAATCTGACGTCTCAAGCAAAGCAGCATTAAAGACAAGATGTGGAAGGTATGTGACTGTCAAAGTGAGCTCATCCACGTGTTTATAACTTTAATTGGTCTGCTTGAAACTGAGGTATTAAGAGACTAATGGAACATCAACAGACCCCCTCGGTAAATGATACACACAACAGGCAGGGATGAGAAAATGGCCAACAAGCTAGACATTAGAACCTGTGCTATCTGCAGCTCAATACCCATATCAGTTCATGTCAACAACCCAAGTAAGATCCTTGCTGTCAGAACTGCGCCACTCGCCTGACAGGCCAGGTGGCATTTTATTTTCTATAACTATGATAAGAAATCACACATTCTGAATGGACTGCACAATAATCTGGATAAGAGAGGCACAAATCAGGCATTGCACTTCTCAGCCATTTACAATTACAGCAGGTTTGAAACACTGACATATCTCGTCCGAGTTACATAATCATAACTGACAACCAGCACTGCCTTTAATCTTGGGTTTCTCCTTTCAGTGCCAGATTACCAAGTCGGAGTAAAATCAAACCCCGAAAGCTACTGCATTCAGTCATATTGCTTGAAACTTAAATGCAAATGCTAGCCCTGAATAAAGCAATAAACCAAGTTTCACTTTACAAATATAATGATTATTCCTTTTTAGTGGAAACAGGCAACTTTGTGAAGAGGTATATTGGCAACACCTTACCGATTGCATTGTAGAGGGGTAATCCTGTAATTTTGTCCCAGACGATGGTTGTTTCTCTTTGATTGCTAATTCCAATTGCTGGAATTAAACAAATGAAAAGTCAATTGTTTAATCTGGTATTTTTCTAAATTACCTCCACAATGCCTTTTACAAATAAAAATGTTTCACTTTCCTTTCCTCAACATGTGAATGAGCAAACATTATCGGCACTAGGAATTGATAATGGGAATGGGATGTCATTGGGGTCCCCTTTCCTCTATTGAAGAATACAGGGAAGGCCCTTTAGGGCAGAGATAAGAAATTATTTTATCCAGAGAAGTGTGGATCTGTGGAATGCTTTGCCACAGAGGGTGGTGGGGGCAGATTCGCTGGATTTGTTCAAAAGGAAGTTAGAAACGGCTCTTGTGGGCATAGGAGTTAAGGGTTATGGGGATAAGGCAGGGAATGATTATTGATGGAGAATGATCAGCCATGATCTGAAAAAGTTGTATTAGTTCTTTATTCCGGATTGTGCTTTCATTTCCCTCGTCTTCTTAACTCTTTGATGGCTCAATGCAGATATTATTTCAAGCCAAATATTCAGTTCAGTACAAACCACACTTTTGGACAAACTTCATGAACAGCTCAGAAAGGTCACTGAGAGGCTATCCAAGTCAAACAAATATTTAAGCAACTGTTCCACACAAAAACACAAGAAAATTGGACATTTCAGAATCAATTGTTGTGAATGAGTCACGAAATTCGGTGTTTTGCACCAGTACCATGATGCAAACATTCATATTATGAACCATCTTACAACAATAATGTAAAAATTAAAAAAAAATAATAGTGCATGAAAGGTCAGGCAGTGTCTTTGGTTAATTGATTATTCAGGAATCTGATGGCAGCGGGGAAGAAGCTGTCCTTGTGCCATTGAGTGCTCGAGTTTAGGCTCCTGTACCTTTTTCCCCAATGGTAGCAGAGTGAAGAGGGCATGGCCTAGATGGAGGGGGTCTTTGATGATAGAGGAGGCTGCTTTTGTAAGACACTGCTCATATGGATGTCCTCAACAGAATAGAGTCTGGTGCCTGTGCCGATTTAACAACCCTATGGAGTTTTTCCTTGTCCTGAAATTTGGCACCTCCATACCAGATAGGGATGCAACCAGCCAGTGTGCTCTCCATAATACTCCTATAGAAATTTTTGAGAGTCTTTGTTAACATCCCAAATCTCACAAAGTATATCTGCTGGCGGGCCTTCTTCACAATTGCATCAACATGGAGATGTTGACACCCAGGAATTTGAGGTTATTGACCCTTTCCACAGCTGAGCCCTCGATAAGGACTGGGTCATGTTCCCCTGACCCCCTCCTGAAGTCCACCATCATCTCCTTGGTTTTACTAAAGTTGACCATAGGGTTGTTGTTGCGACATCAATCAAAAATACTGTGGGAAAAAGTGTTGGCGGACCTGCCCTCTTTGAATTCCATGCAGCAGAGAAACCCTCCAGGAGTGCTCCATGCATGCAGCTGTGCACAGAATTCTGGGAGGGCAGGTCCCAGAACTCCCTAGTCTTTATATATTGTGCACGATAGTGTAACCAACTTTCCCAAGCTGTTTAAAAAAATGTGCACTGTTGCGATTTATTGCTAGCACTTTCCCACTAAACCTTGTAAAGGTTTATATAGGTCGACACAACAACAGGGGATGAAGGACTCGTACTGTGCTTTACATAAAGCTTCATTATATTATAATTAGGCATGATTAATTTTGTTTAAATATAAGATCATAATACATTGATCAGGATTTAGGACAGCATCAGTACTCGATGCGTCATGACGTCCCTGGTAGAAGGTAGAACACTCCTATCCTCAGGGATGGCTCGTGGCGAGTATGAAAGTGTGTAGTATCCTGGTTAAGAGTGGTCAAGTGTGAACAGCAAAAATGCCATTCCTAACTGGGACATTGAACAGTTGATTTACTGGGAGGCAACTGTAAAAAAGGCTTATATTCCCCCTTGCTTCTGATTCTCAAAAAGGCCAGTGAAGAGACTTTTTTTGGTGAAAAGGCTCAACTATTTTCATTGCTAAATATATTCCGAACTTCTCTTCAACCGAATCTCTTGGAGCAATGATTCTTTATCTCCAACACATTAATACGAGTCCATTTTATCATGCTCAGATTTACAGTTTAAAAACTATAAATACCTTTAATACTGTAAGTATCTATCCCAAGTTGCTTCAGTTTGTCACATGCCTTCTCAATACATTCAAAAACAGAATGCAAAATTTCCTTGGGATCCTCTTCAACCCATCTTTAGCAGAAAACCAAAAACAAAAATGAAGTTAAGAACATAAACAGGAACAAATCATACAAACTCTTCTGCATATGACAAATGAGAGATCGATTCAAGAGTATGTACCCTAATAGAGTCTCCCAAATTTGATAGGACTTTTTTGAAGAGATGACCGAGGTGATTGTTGAGAGCCAGGCAGCAGACTGTATGGACTTCAACAAGCATTTTGACAATATGATTGCATGGTCAGCTGGTCCAGAAGGTCAGATTAGTGGGATCACCAGGTGAGCGAGCTAACTGGATGCAGTTTGCCTTTATGTCAGGAGGCAGAGGATACTTTGCAGATTGATTGCAACTGCTTGAAAGGATCTGTGCAAACTGCGAGATAAATTTTCCTCAAATTAATTCAACATGGAAACTAACAGGAAATAAGATCAAACAGTGTAAGATAAACTTCAACAAATAAGCTCCCTTGAGGTGGACAACTTTACTTTCACGTCTGAACGAGGCATTACAAATACAGGCAGAGAGGTGAGAGTCACCAGTTGTGGAAAAAAAGCCTATCTGACTAGGACAAGTCCTTCAAAGATCAAGTCCAAAGTACAGTCATCAAATTTACGTCAGCTGCTCCTCTCCACAAAATTGCCTTCTTTGTTCCACAATAACTTTTTGGATCAGCTTGGAAGACAGCAGAAGAATGAGCGATGAGCTCTTCAGTCTGACCAAGCAAGAAAAGATTCAGGTCAGCAGTGACATCTGCCTTGAAATGCTTTTCTGACCATATAAATCATATTGCAAGTTATCGTAAATAATCATGCTTTTAGTCCAATATTAAAATTAGCAGACAACATATCCCCCCCCACCCCCAACTCTCTTGTTTCGAAGCCTGCTGACATTTTCCCATACTTTGATGAAGGACTCAAGTCTGAAACATCAGTTATGTATTTTTACCTTTGTTAGATCAAGGGCAGTGTTTGACCAGCTGGGTTTCTCCAGCTTTGCGATTTACAACATATCCATTTTAGTTCGTGATACCCAAAAAAGACCACTTGCAGCATAAAAGTATCATGTAAAGGTGACAAGTTTTGGAGGAGTATTGCAACAAGGCCTCTGCCATTTGATGTAAATGACCTCTGTTAGTTCTTGAAATGCCAGGTGCCATGGGATCTTTTGATCACATTTAGTCGAACAAAATTCTCATTGTGTGATCTAGTCAGTGAGAGAGGGAGGAGGAGTAAGAGGTAACTCTCCCCTACCCCCCCCCCCCCAAACACAGGTTAAGTAAGTAAATAATTCAATAGTGATGTTAGAGTTTGATTCTATTTTCATGTTAAAGATAATTAAAAGCAACTTTTGTTTAAGTAACCATTTGTCTTGGTGAATATCTATTGCTGCTGGGTTTTGGGGACCTCTGGGCTCGTAACAATTTGTTCTCGGTTTAAATTATTTTTTTTCCGTCTTGCCATGTGCTCTTTTGTTCATTTTCCAAGTAACATATCCACAGAAGTCCTAATGACCATAAGGACTAGAACTGACTTGTCCACAAACTTCAGCAAAAAACGCACTTGGGTTTCGCAATGAAAGGAAACTTCAGGCATTTCCAGAATTATTGCAGCAGCCAGGGGAAATTAATGCATGAGGTCGTTCAAGAGTTAGTGTCGGGAAATGGACTCTGGAGCAACTGATTTTGCATCAGGTTTCAAGCATCTATTTCTACTGATACTACATTAAACCAGTCATACAGGAGAATGCAGATGCTGGAATCCGATGCCAAACCCAATCTGCTGGTGAAACTCTGTGGGTTGAGCAGCATCAGTGGGAGAAAAAGAATGGTTGATGTTGAGCCAAAATGAGCTTGATGAGTAATTTTGGCTCGAAATGCCTGCTGACTGTTCTTTCCCCCCAGCGATGCTGCTGAACCCGGAGATCCTCCTCCAGATTGTACTGTACCCGGAGTTCCTCCTCCAGATGGCGCTGAACCCGGAGTTCCTCCTCCAGATGGCGCTGAACCCGGAGTTCCTCCTCCAGATGGCGCTGAACCCGGAGTTCCTCCTCCAGATGGCGCTGAACCCGGAGTTCCTCCTCCAGATGGCGCTGAACCCGGAGTTCCTCCTCCAGATGGCGCTGAACCCGGAGTTCCTCCTCCAGATGGCGCTGAACCCGGAGTTCCTCCTCCAGATGGCGCTGAACCCGGAGTTCCTCCTCCAGATGGCGCTGAACCCGGAGTTCCTCCTCCAGATGGCGCTGAACCCGGAGTTCCTCCTCCAGATGGCGCTGAACCCGGAGTTCCTCCTCCAGATGGCGCTGAACCCGGAGTTCCTCCTCCAGATGGCGCTGAACCCGGAGTTCCTCCTCCAGATGGCGCTGAACCCGGAGTTCCTCCTCCAGATGGCGCTGAACCCGGAGTTCCTCCTCCAGATGGCGCTGAACCCGGAGTTCCTCCTCCAGATGGCGCTGAACCCGGAGTTCCTCCACCAGATTGTGCTGTATTAAACCCACTTTGATTCTTCTCCTCACCCTAGATTCTTCTCCTCACCCTAGATTCTTCTCCTCACCCTAGATTCTTCTCCTCACCCTAGATTCTTCTCCTCACCCTAGATTCTTCTCCTCACCCTAGATTCTTCTCCTCACCCTAGATTCTTCTCCTCACCCTAGATTCTTCTCCTCACCCTAGATTCTTCTCCTCACCCTAGATTCTTCTCCTCACCCTAGATTCTTCTCCTCACCCTAGATTCTTCTCCTCACCCTAGATTCTTCTCCTCACCCTAGATTCTTCTCCTCACCCTAGATTCTTCTCCTCACCCTAGATTCTTCTCCTCACCCTAGATTCTTCTCCTCACCAACACTCTTGGGTGGAATTTACAGCAGCGATTCACCTCAGAAACCACAGAGAATACCAAAGCACCAGAATACCTCATACTTCCAGAGTGAACATGCAAAATTCACAGAGACAACACCAGATGTCAAGACTGATCCCGAGAGGCTGAGACAGCTGGTCACCCAGTGCAATCATTTTAAAGAGAACTGGTGAGGTAGAAGGGAGCAAGAGCTATTTTCTGCTGATCTAACTCCAGAAGGGCAGACTGGCCCCAAGTTGGTAATGACACTAGGTAACATCACCATCTCCTGTGCATACTTCAGGGAGACACTCAGAAGATACAGAGGTGAATGTGCTGTTTGCCAGTTTGCCTGCCCTACAAGTAACTGCACACTTCAAATGCTATAGTGGAGATCCAAATACTCTCAGTGCCCAAACCACAGGTCCAAAGATACTTGTTTGGAATGCAATTTAAAAAATAAAACACAACTTGCAAATGGTATGAACTTCTGAAGGGGAAATGGCCAAAAGACACATTACAGTCACACGTCAAAAGCAGATCACAAAACGATGAAGCTACGGGGGAAAACAGGATATTAATCAATGAGTATCTTAAGAAATAAAAATCCCAGGAGAGCAAATGAAACTTGTACAATAACCAAGTTGAATGGTTATTAGTCAAACACACAAAAATGAAGGAGGAATTCAGAGATGACCAAGGATTTTTCTGCTTGTACTATAATAACAACATCTGTAGACTTAAGGAAAATTACTTGATAATGCAATGGTTATTTTCATTAGCTCTCACTTCAGACGTTTTCATTTCTTCCATTTATAAACCACAAATGTGAAAGTGGCAGGATGTTGGTTGAGATCCTGTTAAATACACCATCTATCATTTTAAATAGTGCTTAAAAAAAGATCAGCCTAAGAGAAACCATACTGTGTACTTCAATGACCATTAGACACGTTTGTATCGCATACAATTAACATTAGTCAGTGGTTCCCAAACTCACAAGTTTTCACAACAAAATTCAGAGTTTACAGCAGAATATGAACAAAATACATTGCTGAAACTTTTTCTTGCAGTTTTCAGTGACTGTCCAATGTTCAAATAATTTAAAAGTACTTTGTGCAGCACTGGCAAAGCTAACCCATACCTGTCAAAAGTTTAAATTTTAAATTTAAATTTAGACATACAGCAGGCCATTTCGACCCATGAATCCGTGCCGCCCAATTACACCCAATTAACCTACCACTACCGGTACGCTTCAAAACTGAAGTCCTCGGGAAAATCCCACGCAGACACAGGGAGAACATGCAAACTCCTTAAAGACAACACAGGATTCGAACCCCGATCCTGATTGCTGGTGCTGTAAAGGCGTCGCGATAACCCTCCAAACCAAGCGTGCCACCCTCACAATTTCCCAATCCAAGATCCATTTCTGTCTATATTCTACTGCAGACTTATTTTATGTAATGACATCCTAAGTAATTTAATCTTTAAATGTTATGGTCATTAATATTTATTTTCCATATTTAAAACAACACTGACCAATGTAACTAACTGCTGGAAGCAAGTGAGAAAACCAAGTCTGCATCTAAGTTACTTACCCTTCTGTTGGAAAGTGTTGTGTAATTTCCACTTGATGTTGGGCAACAATCTGAGCTGTCTTGGGATTGAAGAGCTGTAAAGGAGTTGTTAAACATCTTAGTTTTCTCAAAGACCTCAATAGGCATTGAAACATACTTGCTAATTTTCAAAGCTACTGTACAACTGCAAGCATTTGCTGCCTGCTCAATTGCCTTGTGATACCCACGGGCAATGTGGAAATCAACACGAGCAAATTGAAATGCATCAGCAACTCAATACTTCAATAAATCAAACTGTAAAGAACAGTTATGATATCATCTCAAAGAGGGGTAGATGAGCCTTGTTGGAACATTAAATGAATATTTTGTGCAGACTGTGATCGATCCAACCTAGTCCCTACATGGTTAGCGTAGACGTGCAATGCCTTTACAGCGACAACAATTGGTTCGAATCCTGTACTGTCTGTAAGGAGTTTGTATGTTCTCCCTGTGTCTATATGGGTTTTCGCCAGAGGCTCCAACTTCAACCCATCGTTCGAAACATACCAGGATGGGGGCGGGGGGATGTAGGTAAATTGGGTGAAATGGGCTCATGCGCTGAAATGGCCTGAGTTATTGTATATCTAAATTAAAATAAAATCAAATAATTCAGCCAGTCACGAGTGCAATTATCCCAACGTTTGCAACTACCATGGGCTCAGAAATGTGCAACTGTGAATAATTCAACACATTTAAAACAACTCAAGAAAGAATTTGAAGAGCTAACAAAGTGCTAAAAATAATAACAAATTTACTTCCAGTACCTTATAGTGCGATAAGTAAAAATAACAATGCAGAAAATCAACTTGCCCTTACCTTGTCAAGCAAGATAACTCTATTCAAATGATTGCACAATATGGCTGACACAAAGTTTGAGGGCCAAGCGCATTTGGACCTGGGTTTTCAGCTGCACCAAGCCAAGTTCAATTGTCAAGTGATGGGTCAGTGCTGGCAGCTGACTGCCAGCTGCTCTGATTTCACTGCACACAAAGCAAGTTGGAGAGAGGCTGGGATATGCAGAAGAAAAATTGCAGTGGAAAGTATCAGAAGATACAATGGGTGAAAACTGTCAAGTTAGGATATTTGGGAAGACTACCTTTGTTCAGTGGTGGATTGGACTTGACAGTTGGAGGTGTTACCAATGGGGAAACCACAAGCGGTTTTGCCCAGCAATTGTGGGCAAAGGAGGCAGTAAGCGCAAGCTGCCAGTTGTGTGCGGGGCTAAGGACTCACGGACACACTAGTGTTATTGTAACAAAATGCACCACAAATCTGTTTCTAAAAATCTTAAACACCCAGTGCAATCAGACAAAGATGGGCCAGTGACTGCACAGGTACAGCTTGGGGGTCTCTCACAATCTGGCAGGTTTAACAAATAAATAATGGAGAAATCCTGGCAGAGCCCCTGGGGAAAACTCACGCAGACATGGGGAGAACGTACAATCTCCTTACAGACAGTGTAGGATTTGAACCCAAATCTCTGGTGCTGTTGCCTGCCTGGGGTTAATGAACGTCGTTTTAATAAGCTGGCACTGTTACAAAGCGTCAAATTTACGGTTCTATAACCAGTGACAAATTAATCATTAGGCTGAGCATTGAACCTCATGGTCTTTGTTAAGTCAGTTTAATCAGACCATGATGTCCTCAGATTTTTGGGAATGAATATTTTAAAGATGGTATCGAGATTGAACATGCCCATAGGGCTTTATGATCCAAACCCCTCCCGAACAGAATCCAAGGTCTATAATAATGAAATGTCTTCAATATCAAGTATATGAAAATTTTATTAGAGTTAGCGGCAAAATAAGGTAAAGAGAGAAAAGCGCTGCTTTTTCATCTATCCTGCTATTAGTATGGAATTATTGAAAAAAACAGAAGTTTTAATTCAATTAAGAACATTCTGTGGAAGAAAGGTTATATTTTTACATTACGTTATCTAGCCACTTTGAAGATATTTTTACAAGGCCAACAAAATCTGACTTTTTGGAATCCAGATTATGCGCGAGAATTTGTAGAAAAATTTACCAGATTTACGCCAAGAAGTTGGCAAGAATGATACTCGAACTGAAAATTATATTCTGGGGTTAGTTATTGATGGTGAGTTTGATTTTCTTTTATAGATGGACTGAGTTTCTCGAGGGAGCTGGAGGGATGGAGAAACTGGTTGCTACAGAGTCACCAGCGTGAATGTGTTTTTCTTTCATGTCCCGGACAATAGAGGGGCATAGCAGTTGTCAAGAGAATATTTGGCAGTGCTTTTGGGGGTGGGTGGGGGTCTTTTGTCTATTTCTTTTCTTTTCTACCTACTATATTTATACATGATAAATGTTGATGAAATTAGTCTTAAATTTAGGATCATGGATTTGGTGAGAAGTCAGGAATTGACATATTGTTTATTATTAAAGACCCTTTTGTGGAATAGTTTACAAGATAATTAAAAACGTATTAGTTTTAATCTGAATGGGCTCCATCACCCTATAAAAAGAAAGCGAGTTTTAACATACCTTAAAAAAATTTAAAGTAGATATAGCTTTTATACAGGAAACCCATCTGACTGAAGAACACCAGAAATTAAAGAGAGATTGGGTAGGTACAGTTGTAGCTTCACAAGGCTAGAGGGATTGCTATTTTGATACATAAAAATTTACCTATTTGATTAAAAAAAAATTCTAGACACATATGGTAGGTTTGTATTTATTAATTGTCAATTTTTTTGCAGAAATATATCTATGCCCCTAACCTTGATGATTTCTTCAATTGGATGAAGCCCAATGATAACATTTTGGTGAGGGGGGGTGGAATTTTAACTTCTGTTTAGACGCCTTGCTGGACAAGTCAACAAGAACAGTGTGAAACTCAAAATCGGAAAAGTTAACACTGTTTATTAATTAAGGATTTTAATTTGATAGATGTCTGAAGAAAGAAATATCCTAGGGAGAAAGATTATTCATTTTACTCTAATCGCCACGACACATATTCTTGGATAGATATATATACCTAGGCTTATTTCAGATCCCTCTCCATTGTATATGGTACTAAATTTAGAGGATAAAAGAGCAATAACATCGATGGAGATTTAATAACATGTTATTGAAATGAGAAGAATTTTGTCAATTTATTAGAGATCAAATAAAACAGTTTTTAATATGTAATGGTAGTTTCATGGATAATAAATTTGTTCTTTGAGATGCTCTTAAGGCTTATATTTGTGGTCAAATAATGAGTTTATCCTCTAAATTTAAAAAAAAATTATTCCAGTTGATAAATTGGAAAAAGAGATTCTAATTTTGGAGAAACAATTACATAAATGTCCGTTGCAAGAAAGGAAGAAGATTTTATTGAATAAGAAGTTACAATATAATACTTTACTGTCATCTAGAATAGAAAAGTTGCTTTTAAATAGTAAACAAAAATATTATGAATTGGGAGAACGAGCAAACAAGATCCTAGCTTGGAAATTGAGAAAGGAATGAGAATCTAGAGTAATTGCAGCTACTTGGCTTGATAAAAATTCTGTTTCGTATAATCCTCAAGACATAAATGACTCTTTTAAACAATTTTACACTAAATTATATAAATCAGAATTAAAGAAAGATGAAGACAGAATTGACCAATTTCTAGACCTAGTTAATTTACCTCAACTGGATCAGGAGGAACAGAAGATTTTGGGAACTCCATTCTCAGTTATGGAAGTTGCAAAAGTAAAAAAATTCATTACAGAATAATAAGACTCCAGACGATGATGGCTTTACCTCCGAATTCTATTAGGAATTAAAAAAATGTATTGATCCCATTTTTTGTGAAGATATTATTACAGCTAGACCAGACAGGAATTTTATCAGATTCTTTTAAAACTGCTATTAAAACAGTTATTCCAAATAAGGGTAATTATCCTCCAACAGCATCATCTCTTTCTTAAATGTAAATTACAAAATTTTAGCTAAATTATTAGCAAATAGATTGGAAAATTTCTTACCAAGATTGATTCATAGAGATCAAACAGGATTTATTAAGTACAGAAAATCAGCAGATAATGTGACTAGACTGATTACTTTGATCCACTTAGTTAAAAAAAAGGACAATCCAAGTGTTGCAGTAGTACTTGATGCAGAAAAAAGCTTTTGACAGGGTTGAACGCTTTCTTTTTAAAACACTTGCAAAATTTGGGTAAGGTCCAACATTTATAAAATGGATAAAAGCACTGTATGTTGATTCAAAGGCAAAGGTAGTGACAAATGGGGTTATGTCTGGTTTTATTTATTTGACAAGATCAAATAGAAAAGGATGCCCATTGTCCCCTGCTCTCTTTGCACTAATAATAGAACCTTTAGCAGAACTAATTCAGTCTGATCCAAATATTAAAGATTTATGAACACAAATTAAGACTATTCGCAGATGATGTGACTGTATATTTAACTGATCCGAAAGAATCGTTTGCTAATTTACAAATAAGACTACACCAATATGGTATAATATAGGGATATAAAGTAAACTGGGTCAAGAGTGAAGTGATGCCATTGACATTTGGAGATTACTTTGGATGCAAAAAAAATTAAATGGCCTGAAGAAGGAATCAAATATTTAATTAATCCATACTTAGATACCTTATGCAAGATCAATTTATGGACCATGATTTAAAAAAAAAATTGAAGATGATCTAAAACGATGGACGGAATTGCCTATTATTTTGATAGGCAGGGTGAATTGTATTAAAATGAACATCTTTCCTAGAATTCAATACTTATTTCAATCCCTCCCTATTACTATTCCTAAAATTTTTTAAAGAACTTTTTTTGAAACTTTATTTAAAGATTTTATTACATGAATAAAACAAAGAAATTACATTTAAAGAAAAAATAAAAATAAAGTAATTATTGCAACACAACATTAATAACCTAACTTAAGTCAATCTAACCCCCCACATATACGACCACTAAAAAAAACTATATATATAAAAAACCCCACCCTTCCCCCCAAAATAGTGAAGAATTAATAAAGTTAGTAATATTATATATTAAAAAAACACAAACAAAAGAAAATAACAAAAATATTAATAAAAAAAGTTATCAAATCTAAAATATCACACATAAAACATATTTAAATCAAACTTAATTGCAAGTACTTAACAAATGGAGTCCACTTCAGCTTATAAAAAGACATCTTATCTTGAATTGAAAAAGATATCTTTTCCATAATTAAACAAAACTTCATCTCTAAATACCACCTATCTAAGGTTAGTATATTTCTATCTTTCCAAGTAAGCGCTATACATTTCTTAGCCACTGCTAAGGCTAAATAGATAAAAGAAGTCTGATAATCATTTAAGCCTAAATCGATTAATGATTGCATATTCCCTAATAAAAATATATCAGGATCTAATACAACATAGATATTATATAAACTATTAAATATAGATTGAATACCTTTCCAAAACTGTTGCAATCGATCACAAAACCAAACTGTATGTAAAAAAGTATTAGCTGTCTGATCACAACAAAAACAACAATCTACCTTACTAAGACCAAACTTTTTTAATTTCTCTGGTGTTAAATATAATTGATGTATAAAATTATAATTAATCATCGCTAATCTAGCATTAATCAATTTGGGGGGAAACCGAGGATAGCACTAGATAAATTAACAGAATGGTATAAACAAGGAGGCTTACAACTGCCAAACTTTAAAAATTATTATAGAGCCGCACAATTAAGATACCTATCAGATTTTTATCAAACAAGGGAAAAGCCAGATTGGACTAGATTAGAATTAGATAAAATAGGGGAAAAGATACCTGAACACATATTATATAAATGGGATGAAAAATTGGTACAACATAGAAGTTCTCCAGTATTACATCATCTACTCAATATTTGGAAAAAGATTCATGTAGAAAGGAATAAAACAAATTACCAATTACCAAAACTAATATTGATGCAAAATAAGTTACTCCCTTTTACAATAGATAACCTTTTCTTTAGAGAATGGAAGAAAAAAGGGATCAAAAGAATAGAAAATTGTTTTTCAGGAAATAGATTATTATCCTTTGAACAAATGAAAGATAAATACAATATAACTCAAGATACAGTGCTGGCATATTACCAATTGAGATCCTACTTGAAGGACAAATTAGGAAACAGTCTGAGGCTACCAGAGGGAAGTAACTTTGAATATGTGATTACAGATACAATGATAATCAAAAGATTTATAACAAAAATGTATATTAAACTGCAAGAAAAGGAGAATAAGGAAACAAATGGTAAAACTAAACAAAAATGGGAACAAGATTTAAATATAAAGATAAAAAAGGAAACATGGGAGAAGTTATGTTCTGGAACGATGAGAAATACAATAAATACGAGGTTACGTATGATACAATGTAACTGGATACACAGGCTATACATTACACCTCAAAAGTTAAATAAATGGGACCTAACAGTATCTGATAGATGTTTTCGATGTAAAAAAGAAATGGGAACAACAATTCATGCAATCTGGACATGTGAGAAAGTAGAAAAATTTTGGGAAGATCTAAACCAAATATTAAATAAAATTACAGAAAACAATATACCAAAAAATCCAGAGATCTTCCTCCTAAGTAACATAAAAAAAACAAAGAATTTGGAATTGATTTGGATGGTGCACAAAAAAGATTTGTTAAGATAGCTCTATAGCCATAGCAAAAAAATGTATTATGCCAACCTGGAAATTGGAAGATAATTTGAAAATACAACAATGGTATATAGAAATGAATAAATGTATTCCATTAGAAAAAATAACATATAGTTTAAGAAATAATATTGAAATATTTGAACAAATATGGGAGCCTTACATGAAACACAATAGAGAAAACCTACCGGGGACATTCACTACCTAAATTAACGAAAGGAGAAGGAAATGAAAAGAACTGACTCAGTGGAATTTCTTGTTTATTTTTATTGAATGACAACATTGTTTGACTGGTTTAATGTATCCTAGATTTTGTACTTTAAATGGACGAGGGGGGGGGAGGTAGGGAGGGTGGGATGGGAGGAGGGAGGGGGGGAGAAAATGGCACTGTATATATTTGAAAAGGAAAAAGTATGTATCATGGTCAATGTGGTTTATGGTGTGGAAAAAAAAATAAAAAAATAAAAAAAATCAATTTCCGAATACTATTCTGACAAATTTCCATCCAAGCTTCTTCAGCTATTATAGAACCTAAATCTTTTTCCCATTTCAACTTATCTTTATCCCAGTCTGTCTTATTTTCATTTTCTAGTAAAATACAATATAAATCTGATAAGTTTTTTGGTATGTAAAGTACATATTTCTCAAAACTAGTTTCAGGCAATAAAATCATATGTCGGCCACATACCTGTTTTACAAATGATCTTAACTGATAATATACAAATACAGAATTTCCACTAATACCAAATTTCCTTTGTAATTCCTCAAAAGAACAAAAACATCCTTCAAAAAAACAATCTGATAAATTTTTTATTCCTTTCCCATTGTTTCAAAGTAACATTGGAGACTGTAAAGGGAACAAGTTGATTATTATATAATGGTAATTGCCCAGACCATTTATTTTTAAGCCCCAATTTATTAAGTTTACTTGTCCATAAATTCAGTAGATATTTCAATTTTGGTACATCATAAGTTCGTAATAAATTTTTATTCCATCGAAACAAAAACTCATGTGGAAATTTTTCTAAAATAACTGCCATTTCTATCTTTGCCCAACTAGGTGGGTCCTCCGTATTCAATATTGCACTAAGAAATTTAAATTGAGTTGCCTCATAATAATGTTGAAAATTCGGTAATCTCAAACCTCCAAATTGAAAATCCCACATCAACTTTCTCATTGCTACCCTCGGAAATTTTCCCTTCCATAAAAAAATCTCTAACTAATCCTTAAAAATCCTTAAAAAAACTTTAAAAAAAAAATAAGGAATTGATTGAAACAAATACTGTATCCGAGGAAAAATATTCATTTTTATAGTGTTAATCCTCCCCAATAAACCTAAAGGTAAATCCTTCCACCTAATCAAATCTAACTTAATCTTTTTTTATTAAAGGAAGATAATTGATTGAATATAAATCTTGATATTCTGTATTAACATTAATTCCTAAATATTTAATTTGTTTAGTCCACTTCAAATTTATAATATTTTTATATATTGAATAATCATCTTTACAAATTGACAAAATTTCACTTTTAGCCCAATTTACCTTATAACCAGATAAATGACCATAATTTTCTAAAGATTCTTGAATTGCTGATAAAGAAATATCAGGATCCACCAAATATAAGACATCATCAGCAAATAAATTAATCTTATATTCCTCATTCAAAACTCTCATACCCTTAACATTTTCATTTTGACATATTAATTGGGCCAGACGTTCAATGACTATGGCAAATAAAGCAGGTGACAATGGACATCCTTGCCTAGTAGATCTTGTTAAATCAAAGGATTCTGAAATCTGCCCATTGGTAGCAACTATTATATAAAGCCTTTATCAATCTAATAAACGAGGAACCAAAACAAAATTTCTCAAGTACTTTAAAACTTCCATTCCACTCTATCAAAAGCCTTTTCTGCATCCAACAAAACCACTATTGGATAATTCATTTGAGATTTAGATTTGTTTAACAAAGTTATTAAATGCAAAATATTATCAGATGCATATCTATTTTTTATAAATCCTGTTTGGTCTTTATGTATTATTTTAGGTAAATATTGAGCTAATCTATTAGCCATAACTTTAGCTACAATTTTATAATCCACATTTAACAACGATATTGGTCGATAAGAAGAAACCTGTAAAGGATCTTTATCTTTTTTTTGTATAACTGTAATTATAGCATTAGAACAAGATTCAGGTAATTGAAAAGTTTTATAAATTTGCTGTATTACATCCTTATAAATAGAAGATATATCGACATAAAAAGTTTTATAAAACTCTATAGAAAACCCATCTTCACCAGGTGCCTTTCCATTTGGCATATCTCTTATTGCCATTTCAATTTCATTTTCTGTAAAAGATTTATCCAACTCTTGTCTATCTTCTTGATTCAGTTGTGGCAATTCAATATTTTTCAAAAAAGAATCTATTGCATCTTCAGTTACATCTTTACATTCTGAAGTATATAACTTTTTATAAAAATTACAAAATTCCTCATTAATTTCTTTTTGTCTAAAAGTAATGCCCGATTTCTTTCTAATTGCTGGTATAATCCTAGATAATTGTTCTTTTTTCAACTGCCATGAAAGGACTTTATGAGCTTTCTCACCCCATTCATAAAACTTATGTTTAGTTCGATTCATTAAACATTCAAACCAATATGTTTGTAATTCATTATATTTAAATTTTAAATTAGTTAACTTTTGCATTTCAGTAGGATTTTTTTGAAATTCTTTTTCAGTAACAGTTATCTTTTTCTCTAAATCTTCAATCTCTAATTCTCTCTTTCTTTACTTTAGAAGCATAACTCATAATTTGACCTCGTAAAAAGGCTTTCATTGCATCCCATAAAACAAAATGACTAGAAACAGAATTAATATTATTACTAACAAAAACCTCAATTTGTTTTTTTAAATAACTGATAAATTCTGGTTTTTGTAATAACTAAAATCTCCATTAAATCTCCATCTTGGGGTTCTCTGAACATCTTGCGAACTCTGATATTCTAATAATAGTAATGAATGATCTGAAACCAACCTTGCCTTATAATCCATAAATATAACTCTATCTTGCAAATGCGTTGAAATTAAAAAATAATCAATTCTTGAAAAAGAATTATGGGGTGAAGAGTAAAAAGAAAAATCTTTCTCTGTAGGATTAAATCTTCGCCAAATATCAACTAAATTCAAATCTGTCATCATGTTAGTCACTTGCACTGCCATTTTAGATTTCTTAATTGCTCTTGGATACTTGTCCAATAAAGGCTCCAATACCACATTTAAATCTCCCCCAATCATCACATTAGAATTTGCTTGTCCAAGTAATAAAGACATATCCACAACAAAAGCTGTATCATCAACATTTAGAGCATAAACATCAAGCAAAGTCCAAGCCTCGTTAAAGATTGTACAATTCAATTTTAATAGTCTTCCACCATTTTTCTGTTCATTCTGTAACTGAAATGGTAGATTCTTGCGCACCAAAATTGCCACTCCTTTTGCCTTTGAATTAAATGAAGAATAAAAAACTTGTCCAACCCATTCACGTTTAAGTTTCAAATGTTCCTTAAATCCGTTAAATGAGTTTCCTGCAAAAAAGCCACATCAACTTTTAATTTTTTTAAGTAAGCAAGTACTTTCTTATGCTTCATAGGATTATTTAAACTCTGAACATTAAGAGAAGCAAACTTTAATTTAGACATTTCTTACAACAACAGAACAAGAAAAAAAAACAAGAAAAAAAGAGAAAAAACCCTCCCTTTATCCCCTCTTAAAACTACAACAAAAAAAAATAAAGAAAAGAAACTTCACTCCTTAATCCAAAAATTAATAAAAAAAAACAGGCAAGAGGTTACGACTACCTCCTCCTGTCTAAAACGCATAATGCGGTAACTCCCACAAAATATTGGGTGTGAGATAACTCACACGTAGCTGACGACTTCTGGAAAATAATGCCCACCCAGTTCCCTCTCCTAACTCCCATTTCACATGAAACTATCATCATTATCTAAATCTTCGAGAAAAATTTTTTTTTACTTAATCAGCTTTGTCACTTCGACCACCATTGCTTCCATTTCTTCTTGAAATTCGGTTCCCGTCTTGCGTCTCCACTCTCTTCGGAGACCGTGGAGGACTATGTCGTTCCTGGAATTGTGTAATTGGTAACAGTTGAGCAAAGTCCATAGCTTCTTTAGGATTATCAAAAAATTTTGGTTGATATCCATCCTGAAAAATCTTCAATACTACAGGGTATCTAAATGTTGCTTTATATCCTTTTTTCCATAACACTTCTTTCACAGAATTAAATTCACGTTTTTGAGACATAATTTCCTGACTCAAATCTGGATAAAAAAAACGATTGTTCTGGACCATCAAAGGAGATTTGCTTTGTTGAGCATTTCTAATAGCCACACGCAAAATTGTCTCTCTATCATAATAGTTTAGACAACGGACCAGAACAGGTCTTGGATTCTGTCCTGAAAAAGGTTTTCTTCTCAAAGCTCGATGAGCACGTTCCAGTATTAAACCATCCGGGAACTTATCTTGTCCTAAAACTTGAGGGATCCAATCAGTAAAGAATTTTCTTGGATCTGGTCCTTCTATATCTTCGGGCAAACCAATAATTTTTACGTTGTTTCGTCTAGACTGATTCTCCAAATAATCAACCTTTTTCGCTAAATTTTTATTCTGAATTTGTAAAGTTTCAATTGTTTTATTTACGTCTTGTATTTGGTCTTGTACCTCAACTATACCTTGGTCACAAACATCAAGTCTTTCATTTGTTTCAAGCTTAAAAGCTCCATAATCAACATCTGTAGAGTATTAATGTCTACCAAGGTATTAAGCTTGGTATTAACTTGAACCAAAGATTTACCTAACTCTTTGATTGAAGAAGATAACTTAAATTCAAGATTCTTAATAAGCATATCAACTGGAATAGATTCAGGTACAATAGGATCCTGCTGTTTCTGAATAACCAGAGGGTCTTCTAATCCTTCCCTTAGTTTAACTGCTTTTCTTGCAGTATGACTCCATGTAGAAACCCCTGCCACAACCTCCTCAGCAATATCAGAAGACTGGTATTCAGGGTTATCCATATTACATCAAGGGCCTTCATTACATCGAGATCTATTGAAGTCTTCATAACTGGTGGTGCATTTCGCAGCGCCACCGCTACATCGATCGGTGGACGTCTCTTTAAAGTCAGGTCTTCAGCTGGCGGCGTCCCAGCTGTTTCAGCTGTCAAAAGTTCAGTGACAGCGCTCATAGCGGGCGTTGATTGAAATACACGCGCCTAGCTAGCCCTTTGTTCCAAAGGCTGCCGGGCGCCATCTTTAAAGAGCCCTACCGATACAGAGCGGAGCTCCTTTGCCGAATTCTGCACTTCTCCTCTTGGATCCATTTCATGCTGAGTCCTGGCTTTTTGTAAACAGGTAGGCTCAGATAACTTCAGGAAATGTAATTTCTTAGCGATCTGTTTCCGTTTTCTTTTACTTTTTTTCAGCAATTGTACCATTAGAAGCTAGTTTAACACCTCTAACTACATAAACTTTTTAAAAAGTTTCAACGGGCACTTATAGACAAAACAATAACAAAGAGTCAGGAGAGGACTGGAAGGCATGTCTGTTCCCTTATGCCATCTTGCCACGCCCCCTTAAGAACTTAAATAAAATCATCAGAAAGCTTTTGTGGAAAGGTAGATGTCCAGAATTTCCATTGAAAAGCTTACTTGGAGATATAAACTAGGTGGTTTGCAATTACCCAGTTTTGAGTATTATTATATTGCTACGTAATTAAGATTTCTCTCTTTTTTTTGAAAGGGGAAGAAAAGATGCTTGGGTAAATGCCGAACTGTATCAAATATATGCACAAAATTTTGAAGAAATATACAAATGGAGCAAAGATTTATTGAGAGAGGAAATCAGATACACCAATACTACGAAATTTGATGGGAACATGGCATAAAGTGCATAAATTAATAGGAGTGAAAGGATATGGTTTAGCTAATATGCTGATAGTATAAAACAGATTGATGCCCTTTATAATAAATAATAAAAGTTTTACAGAATGGTCAAAGATACAAGGGTTATTAAAGATGGGTTTCAGGATCATTTGAATAATTAAAAACTAGATATGGATGATCAAATAATACTATTTTTGGATATTTTCTGTTAAAGGCTTTCTTACAAGATAATCTATCTATTCTATATTCATTACCTCCTAAAGATGAGATTGAAAATGCAGTTACCAATCTGTACTTGAAACATTTTATATCGGTTATGTACTTCTTGTTAATTTTAGAAGGAACTAATAAAAAAGATTTATTTAAATCTAAGCATAGATGGAAAATTGATTTAGACCAGATTATTACTGATAAAAAATGGACCCAGATATGTTTTGATAGTATGCAATATTACTAATTACTATAATGTTCGATATAGAATGGTTCAGTATAACTTCTAGCACCAGTTATATTTAACTGCACAAAAACTGAATAAATTAAACTCTGAACATGATTCAGTCTTAAATTAAATTAGTTTTGAACAAATTTAATGGATATTTTGCAACAGATAATAGGGATTCCACTTCCACGAGATCCCATGTTAGTTCTACTTGGTGATTTTACAAGGATTGACCCAAGTACTCGTCTGGAGTGGTTTCAGAGGGACTTTTTGAAAATTGCACTAGTAGCAGCTAAAAAATGTATTGCAACTACATGGAAGTTAGAAGGAAATTTAACTATGGATTGATCACATACTGAAATGAGAAGCTGCATACCTTGGGAGAAAGTTACTTATAATCAATGAAATAAATTTGATTTCCTTATATGCAAAAGATTGGGGATTGTCTTTTTTTAAAGATATTTTGTAAAATCCTGACCTCACCTTCACCTTGGAGCATTATATCATATTTTTAGTATTGTTAAGAATGAACAATTAGTTTTTATAATAGTGTAGAATATATTTGTTCCATAATTTTAGTAATGTGAGTAGCATTTAGTATTTTATAGACCTGTGAACTTTGTTTATATAAGAATAATAGTATTTTTTAAAAATGATGTTAATGTATTAGCTATGTTTTCTTCATCTTCATTCTTAAACATTTTTCTTTTCCTTGAGGGGGTTTCTATTTTTTGTGGGAGGGGATAAGATATCTATCAAATTTTTTTATTTTGGAATATGTACAATGGAATATGTGTGTTGATAAATAAAAGTTTTTCAAAAAAAGGAAACACATTGTCTTCTTCACAAATTTTGTAAAAATACCGGACAAAGTTTGGCAATAAAGGCTGCTTTGTGAAATTATACACAAGGTTAGCAAAGATATGACAAAAACCTGGCATCTCCCTGGTCCAATTGTTGGCAACATCAAGGATGTCGATGTTTAACCATCAACATGGGAGAGATTAAAAGGGCTGTAACAAGACAAAGGTAGCATTACTATCCAAGAGATAAAAATCAGGAACTCTCAGCTACTTCGCCCAACATCTATTACTGAGAAAACATTGGAATTCAATATTCAGGAGATTGAGGATACCAAAACAATTGCCCCCCAAAGCCTGAGGAGCCACTGAATATCATATTTCTGCTCTCTCAATACCTTCTGATGCCTCTAGTCCAGTGGTTTTCAAGCTTTTTCTTTCCATTCACATACCATTTTAAGTAATCCTTATGCTATAGATACTGTGATAAGTAAGGAATTACTTAAGGTGGTATGTGAGTACGACAAAGAAGGTTGAGAACCACTGCTCTAGACCCAATAGTAACTGAAATATTTTGCTTGAGAATTGTCATTGGCTCATTTCTTTGGAGTTATGAAACCACGCACATAATGAGTCAAACAGGTACAATTAAAATCGTGGTTTCAGCCTTTTTCTTTCCACTCACATCCCATCTTAAGTAATCCCTTACTAATCACAGAGCACTGATAGCATAGGGATTACTTGAGGTGGTTTGTGAGTGGAAAGAAAAAGTTTGAAAACTACTGATCTAGTGTCTCAATTTCTATCAGCGACTTAGCATCCACAGCCTTCACTTCAGGAAGGACGCCAGTCTTCAGTCAATTCAATGTGTCTCACATTACACAATATCAAGCCACGTGGACATTCCGCAAATGTGATCAAGACTTCATCACATCTCCGGCCAAGTTGCTCCACTGCAGCAACAACTTTGGCATCTCCTAAAATAAAAGTGTTGATCAAACATGACCTATTCCCATCTTTAAAAATCCCCATTCAATCATCATTAGCTCAGGTAAAGAAGTTTCTTCTCAGTTTAATACAAAATGATTGGATCATTATCCAATGTCAGTCATTTCGTTGTCAACTCACTAGCCAAAGGAATTAGCCTCTCAATTTGTGTCGATCTTTTCACAAATTTGCATTAAATGTGACCTATCATCCCTTTGAACTTGAGACTTCAGGCACATTCTAATCAACTTATGCTCATTCAACAACCCTCCCAGTGCATGAATCAACCTTTACGACATCAAGTGCAATGTTCAAGGTTCCATTTATTGTCATGTGATAATACTTTAAAATGTAATATACTTGATGTACTTCAACTTTTGTCTGCCTTAAGAGTCACCATGAGCATTGCCCAGCACCCTTAACAGCAAGAGAAAGAGAAATTAAGAGAGTCCCTTCAGAGACACCGAGTGACCACGGATTCGCCTCCAGCGTTCCCACGACTGCTGCAGCTGCACTGACTCCTAATCAAACCATTGGCAACTCGAGGTCCAGGTCCAAACCACTGAGACAATCAGGAAGATTTCAGCAGCCGAGGCCCTTTGAGAGTCTTTCTTATCCTCAGCATTCTCTGGAATTCCCATTCCAATAACTGGTTCCCATGAGCCAGTCTCTAGCAGCCCACAGCCTCTGTGGGTCCTTTGACCACAAGTTGCTAGCACTCTGTGTGAATCCTTCGACTACAAGTTCACCCACAGCCTACATGGGTCCTTCAGCTCAATGGTCCATTTCCATGGTCACCTTCCCTGTAGGAACATCTTCTATGCTTCTCCTTCTCAACAAAGGGTGTTTTCCCCATTTCTGATGCCCTGTGCCATTCCAATGCTCCCCCAGAACCTGCTACCCCTCACCACAGGCACTGCCATCTTACGCATAGACAACCATGGCTTCAGGATTTAAAATAAAACACTCCATTGACTCCTTTAACAGGCTATTTAACACCTGTATGGAGCCACTTGCAGTAGAACCCTGCAGAACAACACTGTCTCCATTCCTCCGGGACCGTACCCTGTGCAATGAGACATCTTTCCATGCCAAGTCTCAAAGTCCGGTATAATTTCAGCAAATCTTATCAAGTTCATTATGCAACTTTACTTTTTATAATGCACAAAAAACATCACCCCAACCTAAAAAATGCTTTATAAATCTCACTTGAAATATATTCTGAATTTTTTTCCCAACAAGTGAACTTGTTCATTTCACACACTATTGCCTACTTTTAACTCAATTTTTCATCTATTTTATGTTCCATGTCATTTTTGGGGGGAATTTTTTATTAATCATAATAAATCATACAATAAAAGTACAATAAAATACGTGATATTTTACCCCATACAATCCCCCACCCTCCTCCTCTAAACTACCCCAAAAGAAAGAAAGAAAAGGAGATCAAATAACATAAAAACCTTTAATTATTTGCCATGGTTTGGGATAACACCATCAATATGTGGGAGAAAAAATATTAATGATTCAACCGCATATATTCCAGATAGACTCCAAGTTTTAACTAAAAAGGAATAATTATTACGTAAATTATATGTTATCTTTTCCAATGGAATACCAGATCTCATTTCCAAATGCCATAGTTACCATGTCATTCTCATTGTATATATACCCATTCAATTTTGACTTGCTAACAGAACAGGATACATTGTCAAGTCAACTTTATTTATCATTCATACCATACACGCACGATAGTACGAGATAGCATTTCTCCAGGACCATGGAGAATATATATACCAAGATGCAAGTTAGGAAAGCAGTTAACACATTAAAATATTAAGGTATTAAGACATATACACTGAAAATCCATGGCACACTATCCACATCTGCACTGGGAACTCAGGAGCTTGTTGGTTTGGGAGATAAAGATATTGGCCACTCTGGACATAAGAGCCTGAGTGCTACAATACCTCCTGCCAGATGGCAGAAGAGAGAATAGTTTACATGTGGGATGTGTGGAGTCTTTCACAATGTTTATTGCCTTCCACCTGCATCGAGTGTAGTAGATGTCCTTCTTTTCCACTGACTTCACTATCCTCTGCAGGGTCTTGTGGTCCGAGGTGGTGATGCAGTTTCACAGGATGTTCCCAATATATGCTCTGTAGAATGTAGTGAGGGTGGACTTTCCTCAGCCTTTGCAGGAAGTCGAGGCGCTGCTGGGCTTTCTTGGCATGGAGCTGGTGATAAGGGACCAGGAGAGAGTATCCACCAGATGCACGCAGAGGAACTTGATACTCTTGACGTCCTCAATGGTAGAGCTGTCAATGGTCAGGGGAGCGTGATCTCTCAGGGCCCTCAATAACCACCTCTTTTGATTTTTTTTAAGAGGAAAAAACTGCACTCAGTCCTCTTTGGAGCTTATTGATGCTGATTGTAAATAGCCCTCCATCTATTTTCAACAAATTAGTTTTCTTTCTGAAAAGAGTTCATTTTATATAAAAATGCAGGTCTCAAAATTAATTCCTGATGAACATGTCTGTATACTACTCGCCAGTTCTGTATTGTATGGCTGCTTTCACTCTGTCCCTCAGTCAATTTTGCACTCATGCTGTTTACATTGTTGCTTTAATTCCACAGTCAACAATTCAGAGAGCAAATTCTATTCTACACGACCAGTACAACAAACAGCCTTTTGAAAGTCCATAAGAACATGAATTGTCGAACTTGAATCAAATGACCTCACAGCAAGAGTTTTGGACTACGGTCAAAATGCTGGCAAACTGCACAATCCCATTTAGATACACAAGAATCTCTGCAGATACTGGGTTGAGTTCAATGCACCGACAGGCTGGAGAAGCTCAGGTCACGCAGCATCTATATGAACATATTATCACCTGCTGAGTTTCCCCAGCACATTTGTGCATCTTAATCCAATTTATAACCATTTTATTGGAAGAGATCTGTTTCTCAGCAAGTGTTCTGTCTGTGATTGGCTTAATAGGTTTGAAAATCCTGGCAATATATATTTTAAGAGAACCCTGATGGTTATGTGACATACAACTCTTTTTTTTTAAATTAAAAGAATATTTTCACTCAATGCCTGTTCTCTACCCACCCTCCTGCCATGGTGCACAACTCTTGACAAGAAACAGCAAT